>NC_088980.1:56061330-56371330 GCF_963932015.1 Anas acuta | reverse complement strand
TTTATACTGAGAACTGCTCTAAAATCACCTCTAGTTAACACCAGTTTTCTAATATATAAATTTGTAGGGATAGAGGATTGCTTCTAATGTGTGCTATTGTGCAACTGATACTCTGACACAATTGATTCTTAATCCACTGATGGTTTGAAAGTTGACCTCAGGTATGCCTGCTGCCATGCTAACATGTTAATTGAAGCATGGAATTCTCAGATCTGATGGGTTTCATGCAAGAAGGGATGGAGAAGTTTAAAAATAGGAAAAAGGCACAGAACAATTGTGAGTGGAAACGGCAG
This sequence comes from Anas acuta, assembly GCF_963932015.1. Lineage (NCBI taxonomy): Eukaryota > Metazoa > Chordata > Aves > Anseriformes > Anatidae > Anas > Anas acuta. The sequence continues at coordinate 56,371,037 of NC_088980.1, read as the reverse complement.
GGTACTATCTCAGTTTATGTCTACATTAGGAAGTACAGCTGGCCAAGATGGGTGGGGCTAGAGAGCTGTTGCTGAGAACTCGAGCTCAGCACTCTGTGTTTTCAGGACTTTTGTTTTGGACTGTGTCTCAACTGACTTCATTGACAAAGTGATTGTATTTAGTAGGGCATCTTTCACTGTAGCTCAGTCTGAAAGTGAATGAATTTGTATGCTCTAAGACCATACCACAATGTAAGTGGGGCAGTTCTGGGGTTCGCTAGGAAAGTAACTGATCTGAAGTGCAAATGCAGATTTTCCTTAAAAGCAGGAGAATTTGAAATACTGAATGAAAAGGTGTGTCTGAAGTTGTTCCTCTGGTTTCATGACTTTTGCTCCCCTGTCTTTATTACCTGTATGCCAATTTAAATCATTTCCTTAAGATAAATACTGATTCATTTCTTCTTTTGTCACTGCAAGAGGAGGGGTAGATAATTCATTCATATTATGTACTGCCAAACAGACTCACATAAGAAATGGAAAAGGTTTTTATTTTATTTTATTTTGTTTTGTTTTATTTTGTTTTATTTTATTTCATTTAGTTTCATTTCATTTATCTTATTTTACTGTCGTGGTTTAACCCGGCTGGCAGCTAAACACCACGCAGCCGTTCACTCACCCTCCCCCCTCCCTCTCTGGGATGGGGGAGAGAAATGGAAAGTGAAGCCCGTGAGTTGAGACAAAGACAGTTTAATATGAAAGGAAAATAATAATAACAATAATAATAATAATAATAATAATAATACAATGATGATAATAGTACTACTAATAATAATATGTACAAACAAGTGATGCACAATGCAATTGCTCACCACCTGCTGACCGATGCCCAGACTAACCCCGAGCAGTCCAGCCCCCTTCCCCCGGCTAGCCACCCCTATATATTGTTTAGCATGATGTCAGATGGTATGGAATACCCCTTTGGCTAGTTTGGGTCACCTGTCCTGGGTCTGTCCCCTCCCAGCTCTTACTGCACCCCCAGCCTGCCCGTTGGCAGGACAGAGAAAGAACCTGAGACGTCCTTGGCTTACTATAAGCACTGCTCTGCAACAACTAAAACATCGAAGTGTTATCAGCACTCTTCTCATCCTAAGCCAAAACATAGCATTCTATCAGCTACTAGGAAGAAAATTAACTCTGTTCTAACTGAAACCAGGACATTATTTATATTTTTCTCCTGTCTTTCTGAATCCAAGCCTGTTTAAAGACATGACTCACAGCTCTAAGGGAAAGTCTTTCAGTGCTTACTTTATTTGTATGTGAGCCTGTAGTTGAAGTTATCATGACTTGTGCTGAACTGTGACATTAGGCAGCCAACAGCATGAGAATGGTGATGCTGGAGAAAGAACAAGCAAACAAAACCCCTGTATTTTGCCATGCTATACATAATATCTATGTATTTCAATCAGGGACTTAAGGGCAAGGGAAAGAAAAGTATAGGAAAGTTGATGCATAGTCAAATTACTTGTATTTGCTGCCTCTGGTATTTTGTTTTAGTGGGAACTTTACTTGTAAACAAATTCTGGAAAAAAAAATCCTTTTTTATTGCCTTCTTGAATTTAACTCTTGAAATCTTTAATGGAATGTATATTGAAATTAAAAATAAACAAACAAACAAACAAAAAAAGAGAAAAGAGAACTTTGAAGGAAGATTATCAGTAATCATTCATGTAATCTGAAAACATAGAGGCATAATAACAGAATTTATAGGGTACGTAACTGCAGATTGGACTCAAAGTTTCATATGCTCCAAAGATTTTAGAGAAAAGTCTTGTAAGTATCGTGGGCAAAAGGGATGGGACAGAACCAGGAAGCAAAAGAAAATAAAACAACAATATTTGCAAACAATATTTGCAAACAATCTTTGTGGTGCTAGACTACTAAATTCAGAGTTTCTGCCAGTTTCATCCCTTTCTGATATGTATTTACAGAGGCTACTCAGGGAAAAAAATGATCTTGTTTAGGATCTTTATCTTGGATGAAGCCAAAACCTAATTTGCTTTGAGGACTTTGCTTCGCTGAATTACAGTTTTCAAAATATAATTAATAAGAAATATTAAAATAATTATTAAAGTGGAAGTAAATGAGTGAAACATACCAATAGAGGAAATAGAGCAGATGACTTCTGAAGTTAGCGGGATAACTCCCATTTTAATTGCATTAATCTAATTGTTGTTAGACTGGTGATGGGATGGTACTTTCCATTTTGAAGAAGATTAGCTTAGAGAAGTGTAGTACTTGGAAATGAAGCCATGGAATCCAAATAAAGGCCATAAAAAGTGACTTAATTTGAACAATAATAGTTCAAATATACCTAGGAGAAGTTCTTTGGTGTATATTTGTAAGGAACAGAAATTCTAACCCTAAATATTTCCTCCTTTTGGAGATGAGCCCAATCACAAATTCCAAAATGGTGTGAAGACTAAATCCTTGAAGATACATATTTATGTTCTGCTGATCAATTATTTAGTTGTTAAGTCATTAAATATTTCTGAATATAAACTCATCAACTGGAAGAAAAACCCTCAGCTTGCACCATGTTTAATGAATAGGTCAAAACCTAGTAAGTATTAATAACTTTCTCAACAATGAAAACTAGGAAGTCCCCAGCTGGAAAAGTCTTACAAAGGTGTTGACATCTATGAGTAATGAGATAGAACTACCTTTGCCACTAAAACAAAGAAGCAGAAGCAGAGATTTTAATTTATGACAAATTAAGTTTTTAGTTCAAATAATAAATGTTTATCTCCTTTAATGTCATCTGAAGTTTTCTTCAGAGAAAATTTGTAGCTAAAATAAGATGCAAACATATTCCAACTAAAAATATAATGTGCACAAAAATGGTGGTTTTCTAGAAGCAGCTGACAGAATTTTAAATCAGGTTGTTACATGGAAATTATATTTTAAAGTCTGTTTGAAATCCTATGCACAGAGATCAAAAACATTACCAATCAAGACAAAAGGCTGACAGTAGGGAGGAATGGCCACCATGAGCACATGAAAGCAACAATAAGAAAAGTTAAATCATCAGGGGAATATGGTTGTATTTTTTTTTTTATTGAATCCTCGCTTTTTTATGTGTAAGTTGCAGGTGCATATAAGTACTTAGAAGGCTCACCTTTCAATAGAAATTAAAACATTTTTGATAAGAGAAACTTAGTTGTCAAGTCATTTCTAATTACTTTGGTGTGTTTATTTAGTTTTTTTCTCACTAAAATGTTTCTTTTAGTTCTTTTGCAATTCTCTTATGCTTTGATGTCTCCTGCTTATAAAGATGACTAACTTTATCCAAGCATTGCTTGTAAAACCACCAAACAATCTGTACATTAACAATGAAACAGAAATATGGCATCTTCAATTTAAATGCCAAAACACTATTACAACGATTCAGAGTTCAGTTATGCAATATTTTCTTTCTGTGTCTAGTCAGCCATCATCCCTATCTTCTGTGCTATCTATTTGGTATAACAACCACCTCAAAGAGCAGAACTATGTATACACATTTTATTTTAAACATAAATTATAAGGCATGTATTAATTAAAGTAATGTCATATGACATTTTAATGACATCTATGTTCTTTTATCAGAAGTATATATTTGCCCTCTGTATCCTTCCTGCTGGGAATTCTTTTGGTATTACAAAAAAAAAATATTGCTTGTAACTGTTGCTCATGCTGATCATGAATTCAACAGGGATCAGCTCCTGCCAGTAAAGGCTGCATATTTATGCTATTGATTTGTGAGGGAAGGAAGCTGAGGGCTTTTTGTATTGTACCATAAAATTAATAAATAATGATTCATGAGAACAGCATCCTGAAGCTCACTGGTGAGCAGTAATTTGATATGAGGGTCATATTGTTATTCTAAATGTACCTGTTATTCAATAACAGAGGAGAATATTGTTGCAGTACCACTGAGAACAGTCCTAAATTCCGCCCTATGGAATTTGCTCTCTGCTGAAGTGGGGAGGTGGAGCAGCAGGAAGTAGGCAGCGTTTCCTCTTTGCCTTCTCTCTCTGGGGACACTTCCTTTCTCCAGCAAAATGATGAGGGACTGTATGCATAGATGTGATGGGAATCATCACAGGAGAGGAGATAGGAGAGAAAGTCCCATTATTTTCATTGGCTAAGGTCAGAAGGAGAAAGTACAGAATCAGTTCTTCCACAGCTTCCTCTGAGCTTTTGTCACAGGTAAAATTCACTGGAGACCACCAATCCGATTCTGCTATTGAGTGTGAAGTTAGGAAGAAAAAGGACTTACATGTTTTCAAGTCCCAGCAGTAACAGTAGTCTCTTTTCCAAATAATATGACAGTGTTATAATTGGAAATTGTATTCTGAAACCTTTTACTTACTTTGGTATTGCATAGCTTTTTCAGAACAATGATTGTACCCATCCCTAATACAGCCCTGATTCAATTATCTCTCAAGCAGAAATTTATTTGACAGAGATTATCAAAATCTTAACTTCAGAGGTACAAATAGCTCAGAGGTACAAAAAAAAAAAAAAAAATAAAATAAAATAAAAAATGAGGTAAAAAAAAAAAAAGGTACAAATACTCAGCAGACATTATAAAATATAAAGTTGGAGAAAGATTCACAGGATGGTTTACATTTGGCTGTATTAGAAATACATATTTGAACTCAGTTTTGAATCATCAGAATGTTTGTCAGCACTGCCACCCAATGTGGTTTTACTGGGTATTGTGTCATAGATTCATTTGTTTCAGCAGTTACTAGCTCCTTTAAATTCCTGAAGAGTAAATAGATTGGAGTGTTTGAGTGATGGCAAAGTTGCATAAAATAATCTTGGAATACTGATATTCCCAGGGTGTATAATTTGTATTAGCAGAGGTTTGCTACTTCACATTACTGTCAGATCTTGAAGATAAAAATGTGTAAATCACATCGGTGAGAGAGCAAGGAAACTTGTATGTAGAAGACAGCTATGGACTTAAGGAGCCTTAGTGACTCCAGTGCTTTTAGTTCAACCTAAAAAATTTAGATGCTTGGTGTCAGCCTCTGAATCTGATATGACTGTGGAAGCTGTGCTTGTAGTGAACCGGAATTAAAGTTGAAAAGTGAATGAATAGAAAGAAAATGTAGCAGCATAGTAGGTGTATATGCTTCAAAACTAATAATAACACTGTAACCGGTTGTATTTGACAGGTTCCTTGTTTAAATGACCACCTTTGATACCTGACCTATTTTAGTTAAATTGAATTTCTCTCAGTAATATTTTCTCTGGTTGATTTCTAGACTATAATTTGTATACCTTGCATACTTCTAAATCTCTGTGCAATTCATCCTTGGTAATTAAACTTTGCTATTGGGTCTGGTAGATAAACTGCAGAATGAGTAAAAACATTACTAGTACAGTACGTCACTACAGAATAAACAGACTAGAAGGAGTGAGACAGATTGTCTTTGTGGTGTAACAATGGCCAAACATTTACATTTCCTGAAGCAAAGTGTAGAGCTAAGGATTCATTTTCTCAGAACAAGGGCTGCTGTTAGAAGCTTTATCTTTTTCTTTTAAGTGCAATTGGGAGACTAATATCGACATAAAATGTTGAAGGTCACCACTGTTCTGTTTTTGTTTCATTCATAAAATATAAATCCATCAGTACATGCAGGTTGACAAGAATCTAGTTCTTGCTGCAAGCTGGCAATCTGGAGATCAGATAGGAACCTCACTGAAGCTCTGGATGCTTATCTGAATGAAATAAATGAATGCTTTGAGTTTCACACAATAGCAGATTCAATAATGCTGATGAAGCATTGATGTAAAAGAAACATTGAAAAGTTGTCCCATATTCAGGTTATTGTCAAACATAAACTATATTTGCCATGAGGAGAACCACAAAGATAAATATAAATCATAGAAAGGAAGGCACCAAATTAACTACATAAGTGTATTTAATGTCTCTTCCTTTTCAAACTGTTATCTTGTAACTGTACAATATCCTACTTTACAATGTTGCTCTTTTTTTGAACTTATGACAATTCACGCTTTTCTCTGTGTGTGATTTGTCTGAGGGTTTTGTTTCTTTGTTTTTGTTTTGCCATTTTTGTCCACTGGATTTTTAGCTGAGTCTTTTGTGAACTGGCAGGTGTCACCCACAGGATGGTAAGTGTAGAATTGGAGATTTTATAGATTCTATTTCAATTCATAGTGTCCCTTAACAATAGTGCTGATAATGTCCAAAACCTTAACTAAAAACTACAACAGAAATCCAAGATAACCTTCAAGACTCAGAAAAGTCATCAACTTTTCTTAGTGTGAGCAGAGAAAGTAAGAGTGCTTTCAAGATATGCAGTGCTCCTGAAGAAATCTCAAAAATCAGAAAGAAATTTTGCCCATATTTAGCTGAATAAATTGTTTTCATGACTCATATTGACAGTCTAGTAGAAAAAATCTTGACTTCTCAATCTAATTTTTTGAGAATAAAAATTTCTGTTTGTTTCTGTCTGTTTTGTATCATTGGAGTCTCCCTATTCACTCAGTGTGCAATGTTTTCCTTTACACATGTAAGAGACTTAGAAATCTGGTAGCAATGATAAGGGACAGTGTACTAATATACAAACATTTAGCTAGTCTCAGCAGGAAATGTCTTGTCAATACTGGGAATAAGTAATGTGTTAAAGATTTACTGTCAGGTGGCTGTCTTGACCACAGCAGAGTAGAAACTTGCAGCAGCCAGATGGCCTTACATACTATGGTCACCTGTGTTTACTTTGATGAATGTGTGCAGTATCCCTGGTCTGTACTATTACACTGAAATGAGAAGATGCTGTAGCATCTAATAAACCCAGAGGGAAAAAAAAAAAAAAAAAAAAGTGGTTTTTATTTGCTTGTTTGTTTGTTTTTTGTTTTGTGTGTGTGTGTGTTTTCATTAACAGGAAAAATAACAGTGAAATGATTTGACATAGGAAGCATCAATATTGTTATTTTCAGTTTTTCTGAAACACACTGAATTGAACTGAGAAGCTTCTAGTTGTCATGTTTGCAATAGAAAAAAATTGATTGAGTAGAGTCATTCTTCCATGATTGTTATGCCCTTATAGTTATGCCCTTATATTTATTTTTATTAATTAAAATTTATGTATTTACTTTTGGTTTTCTGTAGTTTGTTTTTTTTTTTTTTTTCTTTGTTTTTTTTTTTTTTTTTTTTCAGACAGAGATTTTAGAGACTTTGCATTTTTCCCTTGTTGAACTCCCTGAAGTTCCAGCCAGCACATTTCTTCATTCTGCTGAGGTTCCCCTGGGTGTCAGCACAACTTTCTGGTGCATCAGCCATTCCTATCAGTTTTGTATGATCTGCAAACTTGCTGAGGGTGCCTCTATCTCATTGCCCAAGTCATTAATAAAGATGTTAAACTACTAGCCCCAATATTAATCACTGGGGCACATCACTACTGGCTGGCATCCAGAGGACTTTGTGCCACTGATCACCACCCTCTGAGCCCATACATTCAGCCAGTTTTCAGTCACTTTACTCACAAATAAATAAATAAATAAACAGATTTATCAGTCCTATTCTTTGTGAACTTCTCTAAAAGAGTGGGAGACAGTGCCAAAGGCTTTAATAAATTTGAGATAAACAATATGCACTGCTCTCCCATCATTTATCAAGCTAGTCACTTCCCTGGAGAAGTCTATCAGGTTGGTTAAGCATGATTTCTTCTTTGTAAGCCCATGCTGACCTCTCCCAGTCACATTCTTGTCCTTCATGTGTTAGGAAATATTTTCTGGGAGGATTTCCTCCATCATCTTCCCACAGATTAAGGTGAGACTGACCAGACTGCAGCTCTCTGGGTCTTCTTTCTTCCACTTAACATGCTCATGCAGGCCACAACCAATGAAATGGAAGTGTCAGAGGCTTTAAATTTTGTCCCCAAATTACAATTCCTAGGACAGAACACTGTGGGCATCAACTTTTCCATTATTTGATAGTAAATGGTTTTGGCAATTACTGTTCTGTCATTTAGAATATTGGACACTTACTCTTCATTGCACTCAGAAAAGTCTCTAAACAAAACTTAATAAACTTATATCTTCATTCTCTTTCCCTTTGCATTACACTGTTTTTAGCCAGTGGAACAGCTGCCCTAGGAAGGATCTACATGGGCAGTTATTTTAGTGCCCTGAGTTGTAAAGTGCCTCCAAGCTGCCCCAGGCAGCAGCAAGTTTTTCTGAAAGCCCTAAAGCAATGTAGAGCACCAAGAGACTGTTTTAACAATTCCTTCTAATTGAAATATGGTTAAGTGAGTTCCTGTGTCCTCTTAAATAACTATGTCTCCTCTGCATTTGTGACCTAGATCTGTCACTATTTCAATAATGAATTCCATTTCAGTGGTTGCTCCTGGGTAATAAAGAATATCCTGTATCCCAAATTAAAAGATTTTCACATTTTAATCATATATGCATTTCACAAACTGCATTTTCAAACTTAGTCTTCTCTTAAACTGGAAGGGTTCTTCGAATTCTGTACTGAAATATTTTGGGCAGTTTCTAAATTCTAGAGAAACATCGGTGTGGTCATTTACAATTTTTTATTCTGATTTTAGAAATTAATGACTAAGATTGCTCATATTATGAACATTAAAACACATGAATAGCCTTGGTGTCTCTGGGTATGGTTATACCTCAGTGTATGTGTTCTTCAGTTCCCTCTCTACTTAGGTACTTTGTAGCAAGATGTGTAACCCAGGTTTTGTCCTTGATTAACTGGATTCCCAAACTGAATATCAAAAAATTCCACTAAGGGTAATAAAAGTGGTCTAACATCCTTATTTACACAGATTAAATAACATGACTTCAGAATTGTGGAATCAATCCTTGTGTTGTTTTTTTTCTAAGAACACTTAGACACATATTTAAATATTTCTAAAAATATTTTTTCCAATGTTGTAAATTAAAGAACCAGAAAAAGAGACAAACTTTTCAGTAAACATCAAGGATAACTACTATATGATTCTTGACCATCATGAATTTACATTATTAACTACAAATACAGCTCATGTACATGTATTCTGCATGCCATGCCAGCTACAGTCTAGATATGGTACTTACAAACCTAATTGCGGATGCACGGGGAATAGACTGTAACATCACTCTTTACTGAAAAGTGTTCTGGAATGTGACTTAGAGTGTTTTGTCGTAGTTGTTTCCGGGGTTAAAAAACAAAAACAAAAACAAAAACAGAAACAAAAACAAATGGTTCCCTTGTGTTCCTTCTCTTTTCCATATGACCTTTTTGATTCAAATATTCTTGAGAGGCCATCAAGCATTTAACTTCTTGTTGTTGTTTTCATTGTTGTCTTTTAACAATTTTAATTTTAACAAGTCCATACTGTCGGACATCATAATGAACAATCAAATGGGGGGGTCACTGCTCAGGGAGGGCCTGGGCACTGGACAGTGGGTGGTAAGCAATTGGTTTGTGCATCTTTTGCTTTGTATATTTTTTATCATTTTTATTGTTATTTTCCCTTTGTTTTCTGTCCTATTAAACTGTGTCTATATCACCCCACATGTTTTTACGCTTTTTTTTTTGGCCCTGATTCTCTTCCCCCATCCCACTGTGGATGAACAAATGGCTAGTTGTCTGCTGGGTTAAACCACAACAAAAACTACAGTATAAATTTCATTTTTTTTCTGTGTCTCCTACTAAGGAAAGAACAAAACAAATCTGTTTCTTCCCAGTTCCTGTCAGAATACATGTAATGAAAGTATTATTTTACACCACTCAGTTAAAAAACCGGATGAATGATGTCTTCTCTCATCTGCTCTGAATTAACTCATTTTCTTCCAGTCTGAATCCTTCCCTACAAAAGGCTAGCATCAGTTTCAACTTTTAATGCAACTACACTGTCTTGCAATGTATTTAATTTAATTATTTAGTGCTGTTATGAGTATTTTCATCTTTGCAGGAAGGCCAAAAAGACCAGCTATCACTGCAAAGTTTTTCCACACAATACAGGATTTACTCAGGACTATTAGCTTTTTGTAATGATCAGTATTTTTGAGGGACTATTACTAATTTACTTGAAAGTGGAAATGGAATTAATATCTTTATTGCAACCTACTCTGGGGTATGAATTTGGACTAGTCTAATGTGAGTCTTTAAATATTTCAGTCCCTAATCCCATGCCTATAGAAGTATACTATGTGTAATAAATCCTGCAGTTGTTTGTTCTTCCTGCATCCCTAATACTAAGAGAGGTTGCTTAGGCGGCAGTGGTGGCCTAAGGTTTCCTGGGCAAGGGGTAGAATGCCTGATCTGTTCTTTTGCAATTGAAAAGCAGAAATGTATTGTTGCGGTCCTTTCAGTCTGCAGCTTGTCAGGCAGCAATTAATTGTATCTGTAGAAAGGTTATGAGAAGAAGGATAGAAGAAATAAAGGAAATGAGTGTAACCTTCAGTTCTCTGGGTGCAACCTTCAAGCCAATTCCTTTTCCACTAAACAGTCCATCCTTCAAATCCATCTCTTTTCAATTTAGAGATAAGGATGTTACGTAGGATCACGTCATAGTCCATGCAGAAAAGTCCAGGTAGATGCCACTTGTTGGTCTTTCCTTGTCAATGATGAAGTCATTCCATTATAGAAACCCACCAAATTAGTAAGGTATGATTTGCCCTTGGTGAAGCCATGCTGGGTGTCTTGGATCACTTGTCTTGCATGAACCTTGGCACTGCTTCCACATCTTTTCCATGATCTTCCCAGGGATAGAGGTGAGGCTCACTGGTCTGTAGTTCCCTGCATCCTCCTTTTTAAAATTGAGAGTGATGTTTCTCTTTTTCCAGTCACCAAGCACTTTGCCTGACTGCCAGGACTTTTCAAACAAAGATGAGATGAAGAGCCTCTCTTCATCAAACAAAGCCTGATGGAGAGAGGCTTGGCAACTTCATCAGCCAAACAAAGGTGAGATGAAGAGCCTCTCTTCATCAAACAAAGCCTGATGGTGAGAGGCTTGGCAACTTCATCAGCCAGTTCCCTTCAAACCCTGGGATGCATGTTATCAGGCCTTGTACCTGTTCATTTTCATCAGGTGGTCTCAAACCTGCTCTTCACTTACAGTGGGAGGGAGTTTGCTCTCACAGCCCTTGCTGAGACATTCAGGGAATGAAGAGACATGGAAAGCCTGACTGTCAGTGAAGAATGAGGCAAAGAAATTGTTGAGTACCTCAGCCTTCTCCATGTCTGTCATTACCAGTTTTCCATTCTCAGACGATTCACTGTGGTGAGTACCCTCACCACATACAGGCTGAGATCTAATGGTGGTGGTTGCCTTTATCAAATTCAAGATCTGCCTCACTGACTTCATAAAATCTGTGTTCATTACCATAGTTACTGTAGCTATAAGAAATAATATATTGGTCAATATTTATTCAAATAAGGTGAATGGACGTCCTCTTGTGACATGACATGAAAAGATTAAAATGGTGGATTACATAGTTTCTCTGCTGCCTTAAAAAAAAATAAAAAATAAAATAAAATAAATAAATAAAAGAAATTGTCAATTAAATACCCTTCGATTATTTTATAGTCCCCAGGATGTCTACATGAGAAGCTGTTGTGAGATTAATTCTTTTTAAGTTGCATTTGGTGACTTGCAAATCTATGAAGAAAATCCTAGCTCTTGGAAAAAGGAGACCAGGAACATCATAAATTAAATACCTATATGCAAGACTAAGATGGAACCTAGTTCTTTTGTAGGTCTGGTAGCAGGGAATGGTAACTGGCAGAGACCTGAAAACTCTTAGAAGTGATATGCATTGCTCTTTCAGAAACTACTATCTGGAACCTCAACATATGTTTATAAAAAGCAAATTTTCTGTTTTGTGGCAAATATAATACCTTCAAAGCAGAACTTCTGTAACTCTTGGACTGCCAGAAATGAAAATGGAATTAGTGCTTCAGTAACTCTTTCAAATCCTCTAAAGTGCAGTCAGGCTTGGAAAGCTTTTAAGGGAAGCACATTTTATTGTTTTGCTCTAAAACAGTACTGTCAGACTTTGAACAAGCAATCTCAAAAACACTCCCATAATTGCCCTCAATTCCTCACTCCTCCTATTTATTTTGTTGTTGTTGTTGTTGTTGTTTGGTTGGGTGGGTGGGTGGGTGGTTTGGTTTCTTCTCCTTGCAGTCCATTGGAAAGAAATGGACTAAAACCGTGATTTTTAACCCTTTATCATGTTAAGCCTTGATGTAATTTCTCCCTCTTTTTACTTTTTTTTTTTTTACTCCCCCTATTAAACTTTCTCTTTTTAGTGAAAAACTGTTCCTGATACTTCCCCACCTCCCAAATACTTTACCAGAAGAAAAAGGGAATCCCATTTAAGTATTGCCCAAGTTTTGTAATAATTCTTATAAGTAAGTACCTTCTGCTGCAACCTGGATACTATTTTCTATCCTACATACATAAATATATGAACACTCAAATATTGATACCTTTTCCCTCCTCCCTTGTCTCTGGAGTCACTGCAAGGCATTTGAAAATGTTTTTACATGTGGTGGTTTTACTTAGGTGGGCAGCCAAGCTCCACCACAACTGCTGTCTTACTCCCCCTTGTTAAAGGGAAAGCGAGAGAAAATACGATGAAAAAGGGCTTAAAGGTTGAGATAAGGGCAGGGCGATTACTTGCCAACTACTGTCACAGGCAAAACAGATTCCTCATAGTGAGATTTATATAATTTATTGCATATTACTAACAGTCAAGAATGAAGAGAATCTAAAAGCAAACTTAAAGACACCTTCCTCTGCCATTCACCCGCTTCTACATCCTCCCCCTAGGAGGCACAGGGAACTGGGGGCTGCGGTCAGTCCCAGATGCTTCATTTCACTGTTCCTTCATGGTCACTCTCTGCCCTTGCTCCACGTGGGGTCCCTCCCACAGCATGCCAGCCTTCCCAAACTGATCCTGCGGGGGCTGCCCACGGGCAGCAGCTCTTCAAGCACTGCTCCCACATGGCTCCATACCATAGGGTCCATCCCCCAGGAGCAAACTGCTCCAGCACGTGTCCCCCACGGGAGACAGCTCCCTCCAGACGCCTTGCTCTACAGGCTGCAGCTCTGGCCCAGGGACTGCTCCTGTGGGGCCTCTCCATGGGCCACAGCCTCCTCCAGACCACATCCATCTGCTCTTCCAGGGGCTCCTCCACGGGCTGCAGCATGGAGATCTGCTCCACCGTGAGACCCATGGGCTGCAGGGAGACAGCTTGCTCCACCAGGGGCCTTTCCACAGGCTGAAGGGGAACATGTGCTGCATGCCTGGAGCACCACCTGCCCTCCTTCTGCACTGACCTGAGGGGCTGCAGGGCTGGTTCTCACTCCTTGCTCTCCCAGCTGCTGTTGTGCAGCATTTTTTATTTTTTTTTCTTTACTTAAATCTGCTTCACAGAGGCTCAAACATCATTCATTGGCTCAGCTTTGGGCAGCGGCAGGTCTTTCTGGATCTGGCTGGAACTTGGCCTTATCTAATATGGGGCAGCTGCTGGATTCTTCTTACAGAAGCCGCCCAGCTACCAAAACCTTGCCACATAAACCCACTACATTACATAATAAGAAATATGTGGTTAGAAAGAATTGTTGACTTCAATTTGCTTCCCTACCCTGCAATAAGTTTTGTTTAATGTGAATCTCTTGAATATGTTACAGATTTTATGTAACAGTGTTTTATTCAGAAAATTATTGCATAGTAATTACATTTTAATATTAATATCATTAATATTAATTTATATACATTATTTAACTGTAATAAATTAATTATATTTAAACAAAACAAAATGAGGCTGTATCTGAATTCATGCTGTTCAGCCTAAATACTGTCCAGATAAAATGTCCTAATGTAATTCCCTATTAAGCTGATCTGCTTTTCAATTCTGTTGAAGAGCAAAACAAGGGCAAGTACACATTTGCTTTCTTGTGTCAGACCAGCCCTTGATGCTTTGTATTCATCATAAAGTTCTAAATAAAGGCATGGGCAAGGGAGTCAGATTCTCTCTTCTCATTCACATATTAAGTCCCCATTTCAGGTTGCAACTCTTCCCAAGATTTCTTTAGTTTAGGGGGTAAATCTTTGACTGGTGGTAATAGAGGTCCCCATTGTTTCCTGGCCTATAGTTTCAGAAACATCTCAATTCATAGTCTTTAAGTCTTTCAGACAATATTTCCCTTCAAAGAATGGGTAATTCACCAAACATTCAGGAGCTATGTTGAGATAAAGTTAAGTGGTTGTACCAGCTTGCTTTTTTTTTTTTAGATTAAAAATGCCAAGAAAACAACACATTCTTAAAAGATATGTAGTATTTTTATGTCTTCTGTAAGAAGAGCTCTTTTTTTGTTTGTTTGTTTGTCTTTTACACAATTCTGTCTGTGGCTTTATTAGAGCATTATGTGATGAGAAGCGTTTATTTTGTTACTCAGTATTTTCTCATCTTATCCCTGTTTTGCTGGCAAGCATTATATGATGATATATTAACTTTCACTTTATGGTATTAGTTTGCAAGAATATAATATGTCTGTTATGCACAATGGTTTTCATCTCCAAAATAATTTGCCCAGATCTTCAAACTAGATTCCCCTGCTGCACAGTAATTCTGCTGTGTGATAATTGCACTTTCTCCAAAATTGATATTTATTTTTATATTTATTAAATTTAAATGTCTTCATTGTGCTTATGAGTTCCTTTAGACCATTTTAGGACATAGTGCATTATCTTCCAGTGTTTTCCTTCTCTGGGTATGGTACTTCTCACTCATCTGATGATATACAAATCTTAACACATTTTTCCTGTTGTGTATATCAATTTTATGCTCATTTCAGAGTATTTCTTTCCAGATGGAATTCCTGTAACTTTAATAAACTCCCATGAGAAACTATACTTCAGGCTTCCTGAACTCTTCACAATTTATGTCCATTATGTTTCTTTTTTTGTTGTTGTTTCCTTTTTTTTTTTTTTTTTTCCCTGTTCCTTTAATTAAATAAAAGAAAATAATCACCTTTTGGCACTGTAGTTCTCATAAATATTAATGTTGTCTGTTGCCCTGATTTAACTGTTTCTCCTTGTATGTTTTCTTGTTTGTACTGATCATCTTTAACCTTCAGCTCTATACACAGTCTGCTTCGTGCTAATAAATAATAGATTTCTACAGCTAACACAAAACTTATCCATGAATTTGGAAGTATTCTAAACAATTAAAGTCTAAATGCACAATTATCAATTTGACTTTAAAGAACTAGCATGAGAAAGTCTGTCTTGAAGAAAGGATATTGGGAGATATTTCCTGCCATAGAAGGAATGAGTTATAAGGATAATCTTGATAGTCAAGGCCAGGAATGTAAATGTGTGTTGTATTTGTCAGTATTTTTAAATGACAGCAAGGTCACTTCTGATTTACTTGGAATATTTTACCGAGAGTCTATGTGTTTGTGTGTGCAATATGCATGAGATCTTTCTGCCTGGTCATATAAAACAGGTTATAATATGGGGGATAGAAATATGCCAAATTCATTTTACAGAGTGAGATGGCTTCTCCATAATGTGATTGTCATTAGAAACTATAATTGTTCCTTTTATTATTCTTCAATTTTTCATCCTATATAGAAGCATTATATATATATATGTATATTTCCCCCCTATGGCTCAAGGTTAATCAAATCTGGCATTGCAGTTGCATTGTGCTTTCCACTCTCAATTTTTCAGTGTTTTTATAGTTTTTGTACAGCTCTCTACAAAAGTTTCAAACTGATCCTGTTCAGTAGTTCTTGCTATGATCTTCTGACTCTGCTTAAAGTACCCTTAAGTGTCTGCACCTAAAGACATGTAAACCCAATGCTTGTTTCCTCCAGCTGTCTAAATGAAGTACACTATTTTCCTTCTGCTTCATGAAATATGTCCATATCACAGAAACAAGGATGTTGATGAGGTCCATGTGTAATTCTCTCCCAGTGTGTGGAAATAGAGTACAGGCCAAGAGCTTGGTGCTTCAAAGCGTTATTTTTGACCTTCTTTTGATGTGAAATAGAGGAGCCTTTTAGTTGTTGACTATTATTTCTAATTTTGTGTCATTTTACTTAGATATTCATGCTAGCTACTGCTAGCTGGTGAAGCTGGGGGTGTAGCTTACAGATTCAGAACCTAGTCTTGAACAGAAGTTGCAAGATTATTTGAGACCTCAGAATTTTCTTTCATGCAAGACTTTGTCTTTCAACAAAGATAGGTACTGTTATCTACAATCTATCTAATCTCTAGTAATTCTCAATGTGCGTCATATCTGCAGAATTTTTACTTCATTTTACATTCATTTAGTGATTCTCTCTCATAATATTTAAAATGGATATTATAAAAGACATTGCAGTTAAGATTTTTTGTCTTCCCTGTGTTCTGATTGTGTTCGTCTAAGCCAGCATGTCATCTTTGCTATGTTGTTTTCCCCTCCCCTCCACCTCCTCCCCCTCCTCTTTAGCAAAATGTAATTTAGGTGAGTGATAAAAAAAGCACAATAAAAAGTTATCTGCTCTTCTCCACAGGCAACAGAAACCAGTTCTAAAAGCCAATGAGTCTTTGATATTTTCTTAGGAAATATTACTTGCAACTTCAAAATTTTGTTGTGTACTTCTTGTGTCAGTCCTAGCTTTGCAGCCACACAGAGTCTTCCCATTTTTTTTCTTGAAAAATATGATTGTATACAGTTCATCAATGGCGTACACCCTAAGAACATATATATTATAACTTCATATACATGATAAGTATACAACCTTAAGCATACAACCAGTTACTTTATCTTATTCTCATGATAGAAGGTATGATTCTTGAATATAATTATTTTCTGTCATATTGGCCATCTGATGAGAGACTATCCGTGTCCTGTTCATTACAGATATATCATAACCGCATCTGTTCTGTGTTCCTAAATCTAGATGGAAGGGAGGAAGGAAGGAACGCAGGAAGGAAGGATCTTACCATTAATGACCTAAGTTTTCCTGTTCTTCTGGAGTTAAACACTGAAAGCTGTTCAGTTTCCTCAAGTAGTCAGAACTTTGCTGAAGACAAAGGACTTTATTGTAGGTTTATTTGGGTGGTGGTTTGGTGGTGGTGTTTTTTTTTGTTTGGTTGGTTTGGTTTAATTGATAATTCTTAAAACCTGCAAGGGCTCAGAAAAAGATTCTGCTATGCAACGCACTTTACCAGCATAAGGTTGCCCTTGTTCTGGAAAACACAGAATTTAATTTATTTGAATTTATAATGTAAATATTTTGTGAATATTATATATATATTATATATACCAGTTTATATCATCTCAAGATGTGACTTGCTATCTTTCACAAATGGAAAACATTGGCATAAATATTTCCAAAAACTGGGAAGACTAGATAGGAGGTTTTTCTGTGAGACCAATGTGGGATTTTTTAATTTTTTTTTAAATAGTGAGAAAAGAAACATTCTGTACAATAGGAGAAACTGAATTAAAGAGGGACCATTATTTTGTTTGTTTGTTTTATGCTACAAATTATTTTTAATGATTGATTCTATTTCTAATTAATAGCTATCGCAGACAGTATTGGTGCTACTTCTGTAATGATTCATGAATGAACCACATACAAACTGTAATACTATTGCACAGTAGTTATTTGCTTCTTTGGAGCAGATGGTTTGAAGATATCCCATCAGTTTTCCAACAGTATAAAAGCTAGAACACAATACTCAGGAAATCTGTAAATGCGCATCTAATTAAAATTAGGCACTCTTCAATCCTTCACAATTTTAAATAAATTACAGAAAGGGTTAGCAGGAGGGAAAAAATCTTTCACCCTTCATGTACCACAAGAAGAAAAAGAACACCACTTAACAACTTTACTTTTACAGAGATAAATGGTAATGAATTTAGTTACATATGAAACATTCCCATCTAATGTTAACTTGTAATGCCTCTCAAAACGAGTGTAAACTGGCTATAAAGGAGCTTAATTCCCAAGAAAAGGAAAGGCATCAACTTTGACTTCACTTGCAGTGACAAAGGCAGTGTAGAGACATGCTAGAGTCTGTAATCCAGAAGGTAAACAAAACCTTTGCTTGGTATTAATTTAAAGGCTTCAGAACACAATAAATTTTAGGCACTTAAAAAATGAAACTTTAACTAGATTAACTGCAGAACAAATTTCAAGTTTAGATGGCTTGCTTTTAAGAAGGGAATAAAATAAAAATATGAGATAGAAGGTTACTTTGCATCAGGAGAGATAAAAGGTGAAATTACATTAAAAATCATATTTTCCTCATATTTATTATGTGTTTGAATAAAAATAGGTTGTGTATGTTCTTGACTGACAAATAAGTACTATAGTCGTCTACAGCTAACACTGAATTTTTGGGGAGCTGGGGGAGTGAGGGATTTTGGTCTCTGTCCATGAATCTTTTCAAAATCTTAAAATCCACAAACAAAAACATTCTCAGTGATGGTTACCAAAATGACAGTACACTAGTCTTTGTAGTAGGAAATTGAAAAATATTGATTTGGATCTGAGCTTCAGAAAGCCAATCTAGGCATGTTTTTGATCTGAAATTCTCATTCATCCACCTGGATGGGACTGCTTGCTTGATTACCACTGAAGACTTCTGTCTCAGAATAAAGAAATAAATATTTATTCTGTTACAATGAGCATATCCCCATGTAAGGATCTGCTATATCATTAGGAGTCAGAGTGCAGACATCCTGTGCTGTGGAGTCTTAAGTCAGAGAAAGAATATTAATTCAGGCTGCTGTCGTGTATATACCTGGAAACTCACCAGTACTACCTCTAAACAAGAGTTCAGACACTGCTCTCCAAAACCTGCAATCTCAGAAAAATTATGTGCTTAAACAATGTACATGAAAATAGTATTCTCAGTGTAGCAGTCACTGACATAATTTTTTGGGGAAAAGTGTGATAATAAAATAATATAGTTTGTGATTACAGTTAATGAGTCAGTTAAATATTTCATCTTGAATGTATAGTCCACAGTTCCTACCCCTATACCTCTACCACCCATGTTTTTAACAAACAATTGAATCAAGCTAATCTCCTTGTGGAATCTACATTGTGGTTGTTTTGTTTTGTTTTATTTTGTTTTCTACATCAGTTGAAATCTAGAACAGAGAAACCCTGGCATATCTATTGCCTAAGTGTGACTAGGACATGAGCCCAATCTTGCAAAGAGACATTTTTCAAATCTGACTAAAATATGAAAGACAGGGTAACAGGAAGCACAAACTCTGTGTGATTGGTATTTAAATACTGCTTGGTATTTAAATAGTGCTTACCAGAGAATTATGTTCATTCAAAACAGAACTTAAGTGGACATTGTCAAGAGTCAGCCTCCATCATGAAACTGGGAGTTAAAAAGCTTCAAGGGACTCATATAAAACTAAAAATAGAAACCATTTCTACCTATAAAAACTTTGAAAACAAGTTTTATATCCAGTAGAACTGCAAGAATACAGATTCCTGGAATTAAATATTTTGGAAGAAGTGAAGAGAAAGCAATTAAGAAAATTAGGTAATACTGTGAGGAAAGATTGAAGACTGCTGCTCTTTTGATAGTGCATTTGGGAATGCTGCAGCATTTATTTATTAATACAACCCAGTTAACTTTACTGAATAAAATCTTTAATATACATGACTCCTAAACTTCTAGAACAGGACTTCCATCCAAGCTTTAATGACAGGTGATAGATTTTAAGTGTGGGAGGTACAGTATTTGTTTAAACTAGAATCATAGAATCATAGAATATCCCGAGTTGAAAGATACCCATTAGGGTCCAACTCCTAGCACCACACAGGTCTACCCAAAAATCCAGACCATGTGACTAAGTACACAGTCCAAATGCTTCTTAAACTCCAACAGGCTTAGTGCTGTGACTACTTCCCTGGGGAGCCTGTTCCAGTGTGCAACAACCCTCTCAGAGAAGAACTTCTTCCTGATGTCTAGTCTAAAACATCCCTGCCTCAGCTCGACACCATTCCCATGGGTCCTATCACTGATGACTAAAGAGTATTCGCTTTAAAGAAAGAGGATTGGCTCTTTCCTCTCTGCTCCCTCTCGTGAGGAAGCTATAGACCGCATTGAGGTCCTCCCTCAGACTCCTCTTTTCCCAGCTGAACAAACCAAGTGACCTCAGCCACTCCTCATACGTCTTCCCCTCTATGCCCTTCACTGTCTTCATTGCCCTCCTCTGGACACTCTCCAACTGTTTTATGTCCCTTTTGTACTAAGGTGCCCAGAACTGCACACATGACTCAAGACAAGGCCGTACCAGCACGGAGTAGAGTAGGACAATCACTTCCTTCAACTGACTAGCAATGCTGTGCTTGATGCACCCCAGGATATGGTTGACCCTCCTGGCTGCCAGAGCACACTGCTGGCTAATATTCAACTTGTTATCAACCACAACCCCCAGATCCCTCTCTGAGGGGCTGCTCTTCAGTGTCTCGTCACCCAGTCTGTACATATAGCCAGGGTTGTCCTATCCCAGGTGCAGTACCCAGCACTTGCTCTTGTTAAACTTCATGCAGTTGGTGAAGTTCAACAAGAAAAAGTGCAAAGTTGGGAGGAACAACTACATGCACTAGTACATGTTGTCTGCCATCCAGTTGGAAAACAATTTGACAGAAATGGACATAGGAGTCCTGATGGACATAAGTTGAACATGAACCAATAATTTGCCTTTGCTGCAAAGAAGGCTAGCAGCATTCTAGATTGCATTAGGTGAAGTATTTCCATCAGGTCAAAGGAGGTGACCCTTTCCATCTACTCAGCACTGTTCTCAATGCTGCATCCAGTTTGGATTCCCAGTACAAGAGAGACATGGGTCATATTGGCAGGAGTCCAACAAAAGGAATGTTTTAGGCTTTCTCTTGTAAAACTTTCTGCTGCATGACTAGTTGCCTTAGTCTGCTGCTAGTCATGTTACACCTTCTGTGGTCAACTTAAGAGCTGTATATGATCAGAACGTTGTTTATTTGTTTGTTTGTTTTATGCAGGAACTTTAAGTTACTAATCAAATCTTCTTAACAATCTCATTGATAAGGTAATCCAGTTAATTTAATTACCTTCCTGTATGGTGGGCTTTTATTGGTATGGCTAATGTAAATTTTTTCCTGAATGCTTTAGAGGTTTTTAGAAAATGTCAGAAGCAGAGGCAAAACTGAAATACCTTTTCCACTGCACTCATTGAAGCCCAGATGATGAAGTAATATCTCCTTACCCAGCACTGATGTTCCTCCATTTAAATTCTTGCTGATTTCAGAGTTTCACTATTCCTATAGTTTAGCTGGAATTCATATTTAGGTATTTTCTAGTATGACTCAAATGTTTCTTGTTTGGCTTCAAGTCCTTTTCTAAGTTGTGCATTTCTCAGATGTGCTTCCCTCACTTAGCAGTTTTGACATATATTCTTAATTCCTAGGGATTTTGCATTTCATTAAAAATAATAATAAATGTTTCCATTCATCTCATGTAAGAGAAGTATTTTTCAGACCTTCTTTCCCTCTTTCCTTGTACATTAAAGCTTATTCTTTTCAGAGACCTTGTCTGCTAGCTAAATTTCACTTTGAAGCAGGGGGAGAGGTGAGGTGCTATCAGGTTCTTGAAAGACAATGTCAAATCTGCCTGAGATTGTCAGCACTATCTTACACTTGTAGCCTGAAGCTACTATTGCTAACAGCCTTACATGTCATCCCATATTTAAATATGTTCTCATGCATTTGTTGTTGTTGTTTTAAAGCTGGGTAAAAATTCTATAGATTAATGTTTTCATTTCTTGAAAATACAATTTCAGGAGGCTTATGAAGAAAGTTGTAAATACTTTTAAGCAGGAAACAAAAATTGGAGATGTAGTGAGGAATGCGTTAAAAGTGGAAGACTGGTGAGAAGACTGGCAAGGAGGATTGTGAATATGCTCAAGTGACCTTGCAGCTGGGAATGCATAAAGTCTGGGGAGTACTAAGGTAGAAAAGCACATAAATTGTATCTACTGCTGTTTATACTCCGTGTGTTTGGCAAGTAGTGCCTCTGTGTATAGATAACATAGGTGTTTGGTAGATTCAGACATGCATGAGCTCCCAGCCTTGGTACAAATAAGATCAAAGAAGCACAATGAGGATTTCAGCATGGTGGTAAAAACTGTGCCTGTGCGCACACTTGATAAACAGGTGTAAACAGCAGGCTGGTGATCTTCTATCATGGACCAAGCTTAGCAGTGCCTGCATCCCGACTTGTGTGCATCTGCCCAGGTGTTGCTTCATGGATCTCCTGGTCAGAGAGGTAATGAAAATACACCTACTCTTTGCATTGTATTTGTCAGTTCATGGTTGTTCCTGTTGCCTGTCTGTGCTGACTGACACAGGAATATTTTGGTTTTGTTCAAAAACACAGTTGAATTAATTAAAAAAAAAAAAAAAAAGTTTTAAAAGAATTGTTTTCACTTCTGTAGAAAGTCCTAAAACATCAATGAAGCAATATGTAATTTCAGTTGAAAAACTGTTTCATCCAATTTGAAGTAGAACTTCAAGTCTTTTTAATCTAACCATACAGGTCCAAAGTGGTTTGGAGAAAACAGTTCCAAAAGTAATAGAATCATAGAATATCAGAGTTGGAAGGGATCCATAAGTATCATCAAGTCCAACTCCTGGATACGCATAAATAAATAAATAAATAAATAAAGATAAAAATGTTGTGTCTGAACACTGGCAGGCTCATAACTGTAACCACTTCCCTTGGAGTCTGTTCCAGTGTACAACCACCCCGTTGGTGAAAACCTTTTCCTGATATACAGCCTGAATACTTTGCAGTGATCAAGATCTCCTCCTCTCCAGTTTTGATGCAGTTTTTAAACATGATAATCAACTTCTTATTCTTATATATTACAAGTTTATTCATCATTCAAAAATATACTCTCATCCTATTTTTCTATATAGATTAGCAAAACTATTTATGTACTTACTCTAATGTTTACACAGGTATATCTAATGCAGTGAATCTAAAACAGAATGGTAACAAAGTTCTTTAGTTTACTTGAATTTTTTCAGGTGCTTTTTGTCTCTGATGTACATCATATTATCCAAAGCTTGTTTATGAACACTGGACAAAAGCTTTGATGGCTTTACAGAACTAAAACATCTAACAGTCAAAATGGGAACACTAATACTCAAACTATTAAGGCAAAAACAATCAACAAAAATCACTACAATAAGCTATACAACCCAATAATACTGAAACAAATGTGTATCCTGTAGGGTCTGATTTTCCCTGTCTTCTTCGAAAGTGATAAATCCAAGCTAAAGCTGGGGAAATCTCTGTCAAAAATAATATTACAACAATATTACAACATTGTGTTATTGACACAATCAGGATTAAAAATTTATTTGCATCATGAAAAGCTTTTTTGTATCAATACTTTTATAACTGTTTAAAGAAGTTTCCAAATTATAATTTCAGAATGATGAACTGCAACAGTTGCATCTATTTTTCATAACTAAAAGCAATAGTATTTTTTATTCTCTTACTGTCATAGTGACACAACAGTCTTTGTTGATAATGAGGATTGTCATCCCTTTTTTAACAATTAATACCACTACTTTCCATATTTAACTTTCATCTACCTGCAAATTTCTGAAAAATTAACATCTCTATATCAATGTGAAATGTAATATTATTCTTATTTGTTCTCTAACTATATATACAAGTTAAGAAAAAGGAAACATTCTAAATGGAAATAATGGGGCAAAAAAGTCCTAACCTAACATGCTGAAAGAAAAATGTTATACAGACTGCCATAGTGTAGCAGCACAAGGTTTTAATTATTTCACTCTGTCGTGCAACCCAAGAGACCATTTCAGGTGTAATAAACTCTCTCTCATCGAACCAGACCTGAGGTTTAGTGTATGTAAGAGCTATAAAGATATCCTCTGCTGGAAAGGAAATGTTGTATGAGAAGTATTTCAGTTAACATTTCTTTCTTCCATGTTCACTGTCTCTCATAAATGATTATTGCTTCTTTATGCTACACCCCTCCTTTTTTTTTCTTGCTACTGTGGATAGTATATTATGTACTACATTTCTGTAAAAGTTCTGAGATGCTTACCTGAGATGCTGAGATTCATGTTCTCTGTCTCTTCTATTTTGTTGATAAATGTGTATTTATAAGAATGGGGGAAGTGAGAATGCAGGATGGTGGGTTCCACTTTAGAGAATGGAGTTATGATGAAGTTATCAGCTTCATTATCAGCTGATGAAGTTATCAGTTATTCATAGCTGTTGAGATTTCAATCACACCTTTCCCCCTTTTAATGTATTTGCTGAATTGTCTACAGAATTGGGAATTAATTTGATTAGCAGATTTCATTTACAGAAGGAAGTATGACAGTTTCAAAATAGGTTTCTAATTTTTCTGTTCTGCATCCAACACGTGTTAGATGGAAGTACAAATTTTGTCCAGGTCTCTAAGAGGTTGTGTTTGAAAGAGCCTGAATAATGACACCAAAATGCAAATGATGTTTGGAGTGGTAGAGGTGGTGGTGTTTGGTGGTTAGTAAGTCAGAATTGAAGCTTCCACTTTATTGAATAGAAGCTTCTGAGAGAGGGGAGAAGGTGACTTGATTGGGTTGTACCAGGAAGACTGTGGTTTTTGTCTTAGATCAGAGGGGGACAGATATTCCCATAGGCAGTGGCTTGTTGAGGAGGAATTTCTCTGCAAGTGGAAAAACTTTTGTCTCTCTGCAAGTTATTATCTCCACACAGGGCTCTGCCAGGACTGGTAACTGAGAAAACATTGCTTTCATGCTCACACTTGAATTTATGTTGTAAACTAAAGTGTCAGTGTCAGATAAAAACTAAATGAGAATTAGTCCAGTAAGTTAGCATCCAGGAATATACCAGCTAAGTAAGATTTCTTATATGAAGTAGCTCTCTCTTCCTTTAAACTTACTCTATTTTCCAGCCAAGCTGATAACGTGGTTTTCTCAGTTATACTTTCAAGCTGTACAGAACAATACTGTTGCTGAATAATGAGATTGTTTTCTCATCATGCAATAATTGCCAAGATTTTCTCCATTTTGTAATGGGACTGGTTAAAGAACTTTACAGAAATCTCCATTAAACAAAAACAACAACAACAACAACAAAAGTCATGACCAATGTAATTAATAACTTGGCTATTAGCGTTGCAATATGGGACTCTAGGTTCACAAACTACTTATACAAAGAAGCCCAAAGGAACTGAGAACAAGTGTGGCTATTTGTGTGGAATGACTTCAACTTTGGTTTCTTCCGACTAAATTGAGATCATCAGTAATGGACCACTGCAAGATAGCAGCAGTCCTATTCTCCTTCAGCCAAAAATTTCATCATGGATCTAAACTGACAACTGATAGGTGACTAGAATATTTTTAATTTCTTTTTAAAATCAAATCCAGTTTGAATTCTGATGAGAATGATTATAAAATAGTCAATAAACATTTCAAGTCAAATGGAAATATCAATTGCCTGATTAATCTAAAAAATCCAGCCATGTGTGGATATGGGTTTATACCATTAACATTAATGGTTACATTTACAGAATATTGTCAAAAGGTTTCTGTATCATTTACCTAACATTCAAAAAGTGAAATAGCTCTTCAGTGGGACCCATATGTTATGTTTGTCATATGTTATTTCTCTGTGAGTGGGATGAAATAAATTTTTGCTTATATATGAAGGTTGCCATTAAAGCTGATTCAATTCCTTGAGAATTTTGAGAAACCATTCCTGAGGTCAGAGGGGTTGATATCCAAACTCCAAACCTGGTTCATGAGGTAGAACCTCTGGAAGAGTCAACCAATTTGTAAAGAATGTGGTATTCCAGAATTGACTTCTCAATTTGTGATGCTTCAGACATCAGAATATGCTTGGCAAACGTACTGCCTGAACTGCAGCTTTTGCTTTAGCCTGACAGGCTCCACAGAGTTGGCCAGCATTGCTGACTGTTGGCAGGCTTCATGGGGACCCAGCTCCTTACTGTTGCTAGTTCCTAATTAAAATGTTTCTTATAACCATTAAATTACAATTTTGTAAGACAACAAGAATCTGTATGCCTGAATGCTCTCGTATTATTCCTACTCTCTAGCTACTAAATAATAGCAGGACACAAGGTGAAACAAATGCCTTCTGACAAGGTTAGGTGGTCCCTTGGTAGTGTTTATAAAGATTACTCCTGAAGAACAATGCTAGCATTCTTCAAGCTTTTTCTACTTATTTGAATGAATTCTCCTGGCAGTAATGAACTTTTTTTTTTTTTTTTTTTGGCATGAGCTTCCCATTCTGAATTCTCAGGAGCTGTTTTTGTTTCTTTCCTTTAGCCTTTTATTTCAAAGCACTTGCTCATTGAGCATCTCCAGGGAAATATTAAAAATAGCACAATCCTAGCCAGCAGATCCATCCATACATTATTGAATTCATCCTGTGGACTTATATACAGCCTGGAAAAATGAATTTATCTCACTCAGAGTGTTCTTACTTACATATGTGATATTAATGATTATTGTATCTGCAACTTCTCCTAAATTATAAACATTGCTGATGATGAATTAGAGTATTATTGTAAATTAAGTAATTAGAATGCCCTTGTAATGGATGTGTTCCAAAGGTGTGCCTTTTGGAATAATATTACAATCTTCCTTCTATAATTTTAATGTCTTTTAATATTAATTATTTTCAATGATAAGTTCTTACATGGTATTTTTCTAACAGGTTAGAAAAAGATTTTAAAAATCAACTTTTTTTTTTTTTTTTTTTTTTTTTCAGATTAGCTTGTGGAAAACAAACTATAATACTCTGCCTAGAATGAGAGTGGAGGGTGATTCAGTGGTAGGGGAACTGGAAATTTGTTTGCTATAGTGAAAAAAATACTGGGTTAGAGAATGTTAGTTTATTGTAATCATTTTATTTCATCTTCTCAAGTGATGTATTGGACATAAGGTTGATAGATTATTTTCCTGTTGCTAACAGGTACAAACAATATTTTTTTTTTTTTAGAAAATGAGCTGAAAATTAAGAATGTTGGATACTTCAGTTTATAAACCTGCTGCTACCCCAAGGGGTACACTGAAGGAAACATATTTCTGTGGAGAATTTCAATATACTAATTTTTAGTGATCAGGATGATGTCGTTAAAATAAAGAAAAGTCTACAATAAATAGGAGCATGCTTTTTAGTGTCTAAAACTTCTATTGATAGTGATAAGAGGCCTCTCTTACCTATGGATAAAGGTCATCATAATGTACTCTACCACTGAAGGCTTAGGAAATGAAGTAACAGTTATATTCTTTAATGAATTTGAAAAATCTTGTGATAGATCTTCAGATGTATACCATAAGAATGTGTCTGGTGACTGCAGATATCTGGCACAGGCAATAGAGATCTACAAATTGTAAAAGATGTTCAAGTAATGTAATCATATCATTAAGTAAAGAAAATGCATGGAGGGAGAAAAAGAAATTATTTTTCCTTTTACAAACATTCAAAGTAACTATGGGTATGCAGAGCTGGGATTACTATCAGTCATGTTGACAGTAAACTAATGTATTTGATTAATCAAAGGTGGTGAGGTGTGTTGCCCTGAATGGGAGATTTGTAAGGCGAGAATAGAGAACCCTTGAAGAAGGCAATTAAAAGTAAGTGTGAAAAATGTCAGAAAACTGTGATGAAGAATATTGGAAAACAAATCAGAGTCAACATGCATCAAGAAATGTCTCTCTTTAGGTATATGTTAAGTAATATGGTAAAATTAAAAGAGTTGGCAGATAGGTAAGATGCCACATACAACTGTTAACCGTAATGGAAAATGAGGAGCAAGGTAGCTGTATTAATATGGATTTATGCAGTGCAAGAAAAAGTAAATGAAATACATGCAAAACTGGTATAGGTCAAAGTAGAAATTGATTACAAAAAAAAAAACAAACCAAAACAAAACAAAACAAAAACAAAAACAAAACAAAACAAAACAAAAGCAAACGTATAAAGATTGAAATAGTATGCTAGTGAGTAATTTAATAGTGATATGAGGATCTACTTCCCCACTAGTTGAGCAGTTTGTGGAATAACTGTCTTTCTGAGAGATTTAAGAGGTGTCCAGCTGGTATACAAAATCAGTTCTTATAATTGTGATGTAAATGAATTGTAGATGCTTGGGAAAAGTGAAGAAACAGAATTTTCTGATTGACAAAGAAAACTTTTAACATTCTTATTTTCAGATAAATATGGTTATCATATCCAGATAAATATCGTTATACCTGGAAGAAGAAAAATACTAATAGTTTTTGAAAAACAATGTACTGACCTCAAATTTCAATTCCATAAAAATGATATCTGTTGGAGAAGATGAAAATAAAAAACATATAGAAGGCTATTGAAAACGCCGTGTAGCAAAAGCAATAAAAGCCAGTGAGCATGAGCAGAGCTGGAGACAGATTATGATGATGATGTTCTCTTGGACAGAGTGTCTCTTGGACAGATATCTGTTAAAATTGCAGTCTGTTGCTTGCAAATATATATATAATAATATATATATAATAATATATATAATAATAATAAAAACAAAAAACAAACAAAAACTACAGAATGTACATGATGATTGAGATCTAAGAGACTTCCTTAGTGCAACAGATAATGCCTTGCTGAGAGATCCAATTAAATAATTTCCCAATTTGAAAAACATGGAAAAATGAGAAAAAGCACACTTGGTTGTTTGCCCAAGGCTGCAAGAGGATTGAGTGGTGAAATCTGAATTAAAGGTCAGTAGCTTCAGTCTTTCATGCTTAATCTACTACATATTTCTTCTTCCCATCAAAACTACAACATGGGGGCAAATAAAATTACATAAAAGACATAAGGACCTGACTTTTTTTGTTTGTTTGTTTTGTTTTTCCAGTCTTGTAGTATTTCTGGTTATTGGAATAAAGATAACAAGAGAATGTGCATCATTCTCCAATTTTGATTCTTTGGGAAAGTAGAGCCTCAGAACTAGATTTAAGTATCTTCCAAGAAATTTGGTCCATAAAGTAAGTCAGACCTGCTTCATTTTAAAAAGTTTGTTTTGCTTTTGTGGTCACTGATAATGAAAGTTCTTAATGGCAAAAAGAACCACAACACAGAGTTCACAGAGTTTCTGTGAACCTAACAGACCACAGCACTACTTTTCTTAGAGCTATAGCAGGTTTTATACACTGGTGTATCAATATAAGATCCTCCTAAATCTTTACACAGTGCTTGGTACTCTGTCAGTACTCAACCTGAAGAGTCTTTGAATGACTATAAACAATGTTTTCTCAGTACGGTACAGACTGAGGCTCACATCATCTTACAGACCCAGACAGTCCCAGCAGTGCTTTTGTATAATTATTACTTTTAATTAGAACTGACAGAAAACTTTCTCAAAGCCAAATTTTTGTAGAGAGTGTAACTACCCATTTTCATCCACACTTGGACCAGACCCTTGCCTTGAGTTGTGGGAATCTGCATACTACTTGACTGGCATAATAGCTAAAGGAAAAGTGCCTTTTGTGTTGGAGCTCTGAAATGCATCCAGCTCCTGTCCCCTAATCAGATGATCTGTAATACTTGTGAATCCCACAGACAATAAAGGTCTGAAAACCCATTGTACCTGTTGCATGAGAAACAGCTGCCCTATATGTTAACTGAGGTTGATAGGGGAAGCTGTGCAACTTTAAGCATTTACCTGGGAAGCAACAAGACAGAGCTATACTGTAGTGTAAAAATGTAATAAAAAGGTAGCCCTGAGAAGACCCAAAACTGTGGGGGAGAGGAATCTTACCACCAACATCAAACTCCTGGCAAGGACCCCAAGAGAGTGATAACTTCTAACCTTGTCCTTACCTGTTCTTTTTGAGGAAAACTGGCATAATTAATCTTCGGATCTAGATGGTCACTGATAGGGTGAGCTTACACCAGAGAAAGGGGTAAATACTTGGAAGCATTTTAACTGTAATCTAATCTAATACATTTTCTGTATTAGATAATTCAAACTATTAGATGGTCAAAGCTTTAATTGGAGTAACAGAAGTGTCTTATCAGTATCTAAAAGTTGTCTTTTAGCCATAACAACATTTTGTAATGCTCCTATTAAACTATTTATTTTCCCAATAATTTCATTTTGAGCTACTCTGTAATATTGGTATTGTTTAACAAAGATTTCAGTTCAGTGGTAATAATTTGTATCTGTAACTAGATCACTGCTGGCTTTACTGGTCACATTGTGTTACCAGTGACAGGGAACAAGCTGTCTCTAACGTAATTACAAGAACAAAATTATATACTATGATTATCAGATAATAGTCAGATCATAGACCTTGATCACTTTGAATCACCTTACTTTGCATGTTATAGTCATGCCATTTTTGTTGTAAACATCATTTTTCTAATGGACCAGTAGGAGACGTCCAAGAGACTGCTGTACTAATTTACCTCTGAACAATATGCATGCCTAAATTTAACTGTCCTTTGGAGCCTAAAAAATCTGCCAGCAACAATGAAGATGAGTGTTTTAATTTCTTAGGCAGGGAATCTGTCAAGTGTAAATCAGGGCTGCTAGATATAGCTTGTGCACATCAACACTGTGTACTTGTACATTCTAACTCCCAGCTGGTGACTTCTCCAGTATTTTAAGGTGATGCAGATGCGAAGAATCAATTGACTGGAAGGACAGAAGAAAACAAGCAGAATTAATGAATTGCTTTATTACTATTATTATTATTATTATTATTACTATTATTATTATTAATTTTTTTTTTGTTTGTTTCAGTGACTCACCCCTATGACATAAGCAGCTAACAAAAATAACAAGTTATTGTAGAAGACTTGAAAAACCATGATATCTCAAAATGAAAATCACTACAAATAAGCAGAATTATTGTTGCTAGCTACTTAACTATTAGGCATTAGATCCAGTCTTTGTCATACTTATTCCTTAATATGTGTGCTTCGAGTTAAGATTTATGATAAGTAAACATTAGCCTAGAAATGTGTCACACTAGCATTATAACCTTGAAAAAAAATTAATTCCAACATGTGCTAATAGCATTGTCAAAAATGGATGAAAGCTTCACATAAATTAACAATTAAGTGTTACTTGTGTAACAAAGCACTGAAACTCTCTGCAACTGGTAGGTGGAGCTGTCTGTAAAGTCCCATTTTGACTACAACAAATTAACTAATGGTACTGGTGCAACGCTCTTCAGGAATACGTGTGCAGAAATGACTGCAATCACTGCCTTATTAAAGGGAATTGTAGCTTAATGCTTTGTACAGGGTTCTGAACGAGATTAACTGGTCTGCTTAGTAACCATTAAGGACTAACTATTAAATCTAGATGCAAGTGATTAAGTATTTAAGAATTCATTTGTTTCTCTTAGGATTTAGTTTCCTTTGAGAGACAGTGCATATAACAAAGTTTGTTTTGTTTTTGTGTGTATCTATATTTCTACTTATGAAACAAAATGTTCTATCCACACAGAAATGCTCAGAATTTTGGGGAAAAAAATAAATAAATAAAAATAAAAAAAATTAAAAAATGGACATGAGAATGAGAACTTCATATACAATATTGATATATTATTAGTAATCTTTTCTCTCTGTGTACACAGTATCTCCTCCTCTTGCATGAGGTTTCATGAGGTTATGAGTTATATTGGATTGGAAAATATGGTGAAGCTGACATAATGGTTGAGATGTTCCTTCTGAGAGATGTTTTCTGAAAAAACTCTGATGGAACATATTGGTGTTTTAGTGAAGTTCCTGCTTGTTCCATGCAGCTGATGGAGACCTTCAGTCCAATTTCTTATTTTTTGACAAAGCAATTTGAAGAAAGTAGGACTTCATAAAAAGCATTTGTTAGACTATGTTAAACAAAACCACTTTTTCTGAATAAAAATAAAATAAAATAAAATAAAAAATCCTGCTATTGAAATTGTATATGGTCACCTTCTATAGCGAAATTTTTATCTATGGTAATTGCTATTATTTTGAGAAAGGAAAAAAATGCTCTTTGAGGTAAATTGCTAGGAAAAGAGGCTAACAAAAGAAGGAGAATTTTAAAATTAACCTTTAGAAAAAATGACATGATCTTTTAGGTTAAATGAAGACTTATTAAATGAAGGAGACATATGAATTATAATATTTGCCTATTGGCCTATGATGACAGCTGGTAATACAAAGAGGCTATTTGGATTATACATGCATTGGTAGCTTTGATTTATGACACTTGTTTACCTCTGCTTAATGGCTGATGTTTGAGACAAAAATAAATCTTCAGTTTTCATAACTGAGGCTTATCTTTACATTATTCTCTGTAGTGATTGACTTGCCAAAGAATAGAGGCTTAAACACCAATTCAGAATCAAAGTATCTATAACTATATATATGAAAAAGAGATATAAAAGTGAATCATTTTCTGACAAAGTATATAACAGAAAATGATATAACATTAATAGTTAGTGGTATTTGGGTTAGGTTACTCAGTGTTTCCTAATAACTTTGCTTTCCAGGATATCACTCCTAATTTTCCAGTCATAAAAGGAATGTGATGTGAATTGCATAGAGGAAGTGTTTCTTTCTTCCTCACGAACATGATGTGTTTGGAACACATTTTCCCTCAAAAGTAGTGGAGTTCTGGAATGGATGCCCAGTGTCGGGTCAGTGTTGTTATTGATTGGTTTGGGTATCCCTTATAAATTTTCTTAGAAATAAACTAGTCTTTTCTTGAGGAAAAGAAGAAAATCCATATGTAAACTACATCTTCAGTTCTTAAGGACATTTATCATTTAACACTTATGAGCAATGAAAACATCAAGGTGGTGCCAGCATTATTAGGAAATGTGTCATGTTATCTAATTTTGTGACAAGATTCTACTTACATTTACAGGACCAGAGGCAAGACTTGTTTCCCTCTTGTTATGTCACATTTCATATCTTGTTTTGTACTTTGTTACTACTGACTGTATAGATGTGCACCTTGTGTACAGTGGAGTGTCTGTACTTTGCTGTCTGTCCTGCAGATCCCATTTCTGAGATTGCCCTCTGGCCCTTTCAGATTTGTGAGTGCATTTGTAACAACTCTTTCTATTTTTCTTCTTTTCACACAAACAAAATTTCTTTAAAAATTTATTGTTATACCTCTTCTGAATACTGGGATAGCTTTACTTACCCGCCTGTGACATGAAATTAGACAACACTGAACAGTAAGATCATGTTTAACAGCTATTTAATCTTAGAATTTATGAAAAAAACTCAGAGACTTGTGTTGAAAATATTGTAACAGGTGTAATTTTATGGAGAATCTGTCTGGTCTTAGAGTTAAATGAAATATAAAGTGATTATCATTTTGAGAAATACTCTTTTTTTTTTTTTTCCCAAAAAAGTAGTGTGACTATTTTAAAGGTACTTCAGTGTAGAAAAGTGTCCTTTTTATTAGTAGTATTTATTTGTTTGAGTGTTCTGTTAATAACAAAATGTATGGTTGTTAGATTTATTTGTTTTGTTTTGTTTTCCTGTGAGTTCACATTTAGCTATGAAAAAATCTTGCACTTTAATCACATCCTTCTTTAAAAGAAGAATTGGAATTTGAACTGGGTAGTGGAATTTTTTATTATTTTTTTTTTTTTCATATTTTTAGTTTTGCAGGCTCAAATACTAGCTTCAGACATTGAAAAAGTCTGAACACCCCTAAGCATGTAAGTATCCCATTAAGGCTTATAATTTTCTAATATAGTAAAATAGGCTTTCTTGGCCTTAAGGAAAGTCTGAAAGAATTAAACTTACATGAGACAAAGCATAAAAGTAAAGCAAATGAAAGTGGAAAAAGTAAAACTACATGGAAAGGCAATGTTGTGTCTTTATTGGCGGGTGTAGTTATTAATTAGCATTCTGGCATTTGTGCTAAATTTCTGTCAATAGCCTTACCTCTTTGACATTTCATTTACTCTGTAACTTTCTTATTAATGTGATGTGATTCATTAGGCTTGTAATGGCCTTTTGCATGTCAGGCTACCTGTGAAGTGTGGGCTACAGGATGGGCTGTTTCTCCAATGCTTAACAGGGTAAAATTGGCAGAAGTCTTCTGTTTCATTTAGTGATTCACATGGTGCCATAATAGCAACATATGTATAGAATATTAAATACTGAGCAGCAGTTGTGGCAGGAAAAGCAGCTAACACCACATAGTATAAGGGCAGAGTTAATTCCTTAGTTAATATGAATGCATCATGGCATTAATATCTTTCTGTATTACAGTACTTAATTAAAACTGTCTTAAGCTCTTCAAAGTAAACACTAACCATGGCAAATGTGAATTCAGCAGACTAATCTCATCCAATGTGCATTTTGGAGATTTACACTGAGACTCAGAGCAGTGTCATGCTATGCTCTAATATTGTGTTAGTATAAATCTACTTTAGGAAGTCACTTTCAGTAAAAGAATAGTCAATTTGTATAGAGAAAGCAGCTTCAAGCTGATCTTGAATCCTGTCTAAATATAAAAAGATAGTATTGGCATAGTTATGATCTGTTTACTGCAGAGGGAGAAAAATGGTTGTATGTCCTTCATTCTTGCTTGGAAGTACCAAGTCAATAAGAATTGAAAACCAACATTTTTTCAATAACTTTTCGATATTTTTTTTCATGTTAATTCCTTTGAATGACTAAAGATTTCTTAAATTTCTTTTTTCAACTCTCACTGCTTTTTTTTTCCTCCCAAGAGTGTTTTCTTTAAGAATCTAAATTTTACAGTGACAGAAATTAAAACAAAATCTCATTTAATATATGAACTGTACTGTAATAGGGGAGAGAATGAGAAATGGAAACGGATAGGATCAAGAGTCTAAGTCTAGCAAAGAACAGGTCACTATTTTCCCTAGATCTTTTAAAGATATTTTACTATTTGCTGTTGCTGTTTCCCTGTTATTCCATATAATGTTCATTTGCAATACATGCATACAGTTGAGAAGAAAATAAAATCGCTGTGTACTAAGAAACGTCTAACATGGCAGCCAATTACTGGTAACATTCTCTAGCCTTAGTTTACCTGGTCAGATCAAAGGAGACCGATCATTCTGGCAGTTTTGCTGAAAGTGGGTCTGATAACTCATTTGTACTTGCTTTCTTGGCCTACAAACATTGGTAGGAAAATTAGGGTAAGATATGTAGGAATGGCAAATTAACTGGTGAATAATTTTGCTATTACTTGACATTGCATTTTGTTTAGAAGATGAATTTCCTGTTTTCCCTACAATTCCTTTTCTTGTGTTCCTTCTTTCTGTATACCTACATGTAATTAGAAGAGCTGCAGTATTCCACTGTTGTCTACAGGGTGTATATTACACCCCCTTTTCATTTTGAAGAGTTAGCCAGCATCATTTTACTTCAGAAAATGGTTTTGAATATTTAAGCATAGATGCAAAGAGACTTCTTGCCTTAATTTTCTGAAAGAAATTTCAATAGGGTCAATATAGGTGTTCACAGGAATGGTTACCTTCCCTCTCCACACTCTAGTTATTTTTTATTTTGGTAATATTGACCAGGATATCAAGAGTTCATTAAGACTTTCTATGTCCTATTTGTAGTGACCATGCATACATGTACACACATATGTACATGTAGGGATTATTTCAAAAGAAAGGAAGTTAGTTAATGTCCTAGTTGCTGTCACAAATAAGTAAATTAATATATTTTTTAAAAAATCACATTTAAATTATTTAGAGGAAAAACTGTTCCAAGACATTTACCCACTTTCTCAGATTGTAAAGTCAACTGTTGTTTAGAAAATCTTGAAATTCAGAAAATTAGTCTCTCATGTTGTTAAAAGAACTATGCAAAGTGCTAGCAGAAAATATTTGAGTCCTTTTGCATTTGTGTCTAGAAGCCTTCTGTTCCCACTGAATTTGAATGCAGGGGAGATTTTGACACCAGTCAAAGAGAATATCAAGTTTTTAGTCATCATTCAATTGCCTATTTGTCCCTACTTTGCTGGAAATAAATATGTTCACAAATATTTCTCCCTTCTGGTTTTAATTTATTGTTTGATATTTAATTATCTGCTAATATTTGTCACCACGGGGACTATAGCATCTGAATAAAAGTGAATAACTAATAGAAGTTTTCTGCTTAGAATTCTACTCCCTTTTTGTTTTGTTTCTTTATGAGCTCATTGCTTAGAAGGTTGCTTTCTGCAGCAGCACATAGTGTTTAAAAGTGTTGTATTTTTATTTCCTATTTAAATGTATTTAACTTTGTCTTACTACTTGGTGAGAAGGGAGTCTCTTTTCATTTATTTTTCTCCATAGTGTCAATAATATTTGAAGAATCAAACTCTTGCACAGCAAACATATAAAACCTATTCGTTAATCTGCTAGTGACACGTTGTTTTTCTAGCTGCAAATAAATGTCTTGCTTTCTAGTGTTTGATTTTCCTCCGGAATTTACAATTTGTAAATATGGCAAATTGAAGCCTCTTGTCTTTCAGATGAGTTTCATATCTATAACAAAATTTGCTAAAACATTTATTTACTTATTTATTTATTTACTTATTTATTTACTATATTGCTTTTTATCATTTGCTTCATTAGGATACTCTAATCCAAACTGAAGCAAGATGCTGATCCAAGGAGGAAATATTACTGTTTTTTCCTGACAATTTAACATAAAAGCAAAGAGCTGAGCTGGATTTTTCACTGCAGCTTGTGAGTGCTGATCAGAGAAAAAACAACTTTAGCTAGATATAAATTATGTTCAGCTACAGATGCATGTTTTTAAAGGGAAATTTGTGAGGCAAGGAGATGAGAGAACAGTGCTGGTTTTCTAATCTGGCTGTCTGTTTCCTTTTGTGTGTTTAAATTTTCTGTTCTGACCTTTTTATTTCATTCATTCTGTATACAAAAAGTAAGTTCAGAAATAGTTCTGCTCAGCTCTTGCTGGCTTTATAGAGAAAGACTTTATGGCTCAGTGGCTCTAAACTTGCTAAGGTACATATGCATTAGCATATCCCTCTTCTCCAGCTTGTTAAGGCTAAGAAACAAGCTCAGACATGAACACTTAGGTGAAATTGTTAGTAAAACTTAGTAGCAAGTATGACTCTCCCCTGTAAATGTGACTAAAACGGTTACTTCACTAGACTCATGAGGATCAAGGTGTTTATATCAGCGTTGACCACACTCTTTAAATAGCATCCTGTTCTGTTCCGTCTACCAACAAAAATAGTGTTATGAACTCCTTCACTGCAGTCCTACTCATACATGGTTTAGTTTAAGGGACATTGTAAGGTTAACTCATATTACCTCCCTGCCCCCTTCCCTCATGAATTTTTTATTTAATACTTTCTCATTTGTAGAGATCCTAGGTAACAACCTGGAAAACAGGGCATCCTGGCCATCCCCCTGCCCTGAGGCAGAAGGTACTTATCTGTAGACAGATGTTTCTTAGAGAAGACCCTGAGTGATGGCTTCTCCAGAGCTTCCCAGGTTCTCTGCACTACTGTAATGGATCACTGCATACATTTAAGATTTTTTTTCCAGATCTCATTTGAATTCTCCTTACCCCAGTTGAAGCTAGTGACTAAGTAGCTACCATGGACATAAAACATCTACTCCCTTCCTCTTTAAAGCTGTCTCTTAAAATTTAAGAAAAGTATTGTCTATATCTCTGAAGAGGACATGTATTTAAACAAGCTTCATTCACTTAGTCACTCTGCACAGAGCATGTTTTCTGCATCTCATATAATTCTCAGCACTCAACCCTGAACTGTTCTCTTGATGCAGCAAGACCTCTTGATTGTGTATAAGACTGATATACAGTCTTGATTTTTAACATTTACTAGTACTTATAGAAAGAAAAACAAAAGGTATACTGTCATATAGCCATACATAGAAAAACATTTTTTTTTCAAGATGTGTTGTTGACGAATAGTTTGGTTGTTATCACCTTGCTTTTGGGGAACTTTAAATTTATTTGAATACTCGTCATGTTACTTTTTTATAGAAATTGAAGGTAAATTTATTAGGTCATAATTCTATTCTTCTTTTTTATAAGATCTTTTCAAGATCTCTGCTAACAGCTTCTGAAAGGGAACTGCTAACACCTCCAGAATCAGTCAGAATATCAAGGAAATTAAAAATCTTTTGCGTTTCTCTCTAAGAATGTCTTTACCTACTCCATAAGTTTATACAGAGATTACATTTTTCTTTTTAACTAGATGATACTTTGTTTCTTTAAATAAGAATTTTACAAAAAGCAGGTATTAAGCAGTTGAACTGAACTTCTAGAATCCTAATATCCAGTAGGATATTTACATTTTCCCCTTGCTCTAAATTAGGATCTGTAGAAAGCCGTAGAAGAACTACTAATTGAGCATCTAGAATAATTTTATTGCATGCAGTCTATTTCTGTGGATTGGAGCAGTTACTAATGTGTATCCAACTGTTGGTTGTCTCCTTCAGGAATTAGGGTTGCTCACATATGAGCAGAATTATTATTGTTGTTATCATTATTGTTATTACTAGTTTGTTTGGGGGTCAGTTCTTTTCTGAATAGGAAAACCTAAGTGATTGTCTAGACATTTTTCTTTTGCTAGAAATAAAAATCCATTGGGGAGGAAGGTGATGGTAAAATCTTTACCTACAATTGATCAGTCTTCTTGGATCAGTCATAGTTTTACTGTTTGTACAGTTTCTTTCTTATTGGTTCATTCCAATACAACAGTTTGTTCAGCATTATCTATCACCATACTAAAGCAGTATCTTTGGTACATCAATCTTTAAGAAGGTGTTTTAAGAAGGTGGTCTAATCAGAAAGGAAAAAAAAAATGCAATCACATTATGTTTTATACAGCAGCAATGTAAAAATCATAATAAAATAAAATAAAATATTGATTCAGTGTTCTAAGAACTAAATAATTAATGACCTTACAATATGTTTTCCAAGGGACAATAGTCACTGAATGATGTGGAGATAACAGGGAAACAGGCATATTTCCAGTGGGATTACATAGAAGGGGCAGTAGGTCTTCATGGTGATCTCACAAAACATTGCAGAAATCAGACACCATCATTGACAAAACTTGCAAATGAAAGAAAACAATCTGTATTACATGATTTATTAAATCATGTCTCTTTACAGAAAAAGAAAAAAAAGTCTATTTGTCACCAAATGAACCATGATGCACATATTATAGCATCCTAATGCCTATACTTATATTATTGTGTTTCTATAGGATGC
Source organism: Anas acuta (assembly GCF_963932015.1). Taxonomy (NCBI): domain Eukaryota; kingdom Metazoa; phylum Chordata; class Aves; order Anseriformes; family Anatidae; genus Anas; species Anas acuta. Next base: position 56,331,704 of record NC_088980.1, on the reverse strand, counting down.
AGTATTATCCAAAAGTCATTGGTGTATCATGCTCTGTACTCAGTTCAGCCTTAGCTCCCTGTGGATGAAGGTAAAAACTACTGGAGTTCCCTGATATTGTAAACTGAACATGAAGGTGTATAGGTATAGTATAAATGTATAATATTTTAACTTGAGGTATAAGACATAACTAGTGGCTAAAAGGGGAAAAAAAAATAAATTCAGGTGAGAAAAAGGTTTTTTTTTTATTATTATTATTATTATTATTTTTATGGCTATGATTTGCTTCTATAACAAACTACTGAAAGATTGAAAGCTTTTCAGTAAGTCAAACATCAAAATGTGCTGTATCCAAAACCAAATTACTGGGAATAGAAGCTGGACAAAAGGTTAGGCATGTATATTAGATCAATTTTTTGGCCTTAGATCTTATTACTTAAATATTTTATTAGCTTGTTGCAGTGATTAGTAGTAAAACATCTAAAATATCTGATGTTTTATGATGCTCCTACTTAAATTGCCTACTAGTTAGGAACAACAGCAACAAAAAAATAAATAAATGATAAAGGATAGAACGAAAAATTGAAGAAATTTATGTATATCTCTGAAAGGTATGTTTTGCATAAATATAATATTAAAATAGTAAAAATGTAGTTCCATCCTGAAACATCCAGGAGAGGCTACAGTGAAATTCAATTGCATTTGCATGAGAAGTGGTAGACTGACCATTCTACAATTCTTTACAAGGCAGTGGTAGATGATTCCTTTGTAAGGTATTATAAAATTAAAATTATAAATACATATAATTATATATTTATATAAATAGATTATAAGTACAACAAAATAGATAAAATAATAGGTACATTGTAGATTAATATTCTATTGCTATGCCATCCAAGCAGAACAGACTTGTTCTTGGCTTAAAGTCTTATAAAGTCTTCAGACCCCAATGTTCTCTAGTGTCTTCTGGGACGTTACATGCTTAATAAGTTCTAAGAACTAGGAATGGTTAGTTGTAGAGTTTCTAGGTGTTCCTATTCAAGTATTTAAGACATTTCTGTCTTAATACCCAAATTTTTGTTTGTTTTTGATTGTTTTAGATGTTATGATCCATATTTTACTGATTACACCGAAAATACAAGAATGGACATTATTTCATGTTTTATTATATACATTACTGAACTTCATAATTTGGCTTATCATGTGTATTATATTGTGTACTATATAATACACATCTGTACTGCAAACACTGTCACGTAATGGATGATGTTTCTGTAACAGGGGCTATCTCAGATGATTATTCAAAATAACCATAGAACTAAATTCAAAGTGTCCGTAAAGATCTGCTTAATTTTAAAAGGCGGTGGTAACCTTTTTATATTTAAAAGAATTACTGTTTCCCAAAACTAAGCATATGGAAATGTCTGTTTGAGTAGTGGTACTAATATAAGGAAACACTTATTTTGATTACTTCCAATTTCATTGATGGGATTCTTCTTGCAGGAAATAATTTACAATGAAACATTTTGACTCATTTAATGAAGTAACTGCATCAGTCAACACAGGAAGAACAACTAATGTTATTTACCTGGACTTCTTTAGGGCCTCCAGCACAGTCTCACGTGACATCCTGGTCTCCAAACTGGAGAGAGATGGATTTGAATGGTAGACTATTTGGTGGGTAAAGCATTGGCTGAATGGCTTCAGCCAGAGAGTGCTGGTCAATGGTTCTATGTCCACATGGAGGCCTTCAGAGGTCTGTCACGTGATCAGTATTGTATATCTTTATCAACAACATAGACATTGGCATTGAGTGCACCTTCAGCAAGACTGCAGATGACACCAAGCTGAGTGGTGTAACTGAAGGAAGGGATGCCATCCAAAGGGACCTGGAAAAGGTTGAGTGGGGAGTGAACCTAATAAGGTTCAATAAATCCAGGTGCAAGGTACTGCACCTGAGTTGGGGGTCAGGACAATATGAGCACAGACTGGGAGAACTCATTGAGAGCAGCCCTTCAGACTTGGGGGTTTTAGTAGATGAAAGACTCAACATGAGCAAGCAGTGCATGGTTGCAGAACAGAAGGCCAACTGCATCCTGTGCTGCATCACCAGGGCACTGACCAGCAGGTCAAAGGAGGTGATTGTCCCCGTCTAATCTGCCTTTGTGAGGCCCTACTTGGAGTGCTGTGTCCAGGTCTGGGGACCCCAGCACAAGAAGGATGTGGGGCTGTTAGTGGGTGCAGAGGAGGGCTACAAAGATGATCAGAGGGCAGAAGCACTTCTCCTATGAAGAAAAGCTGAGAGATTTGAGGATTTTCAGCCTGGAGAAGAGAAGGCTAGGTGGTAACCTCATTGCGGCTTCTCAGTACTTAAAGGGGGCTTATAATAAGATGGAGAACAACTTTTTTTTTTTTTTTTTCCTCCAGCAGACAATGTCAGGACAAGGGGGAATAATTAAACTAAAATCATCCCTACCCATGGGAGGGTGATGGAACTCGATGACATTTAAGGTCCCTTCCAACCCAAGCCATTCTATGATTTCTTAACGATCAGTGCTACACAATACATTTTTGAGGCAACTATACTAAATGACAAGAACTCCTTTGCAGGGAATGTCTTAAGTGAAGGTAAGGCAGTCAGCAGCACCATCTCACAGCACATAGCAATGTTTATTTCAACAAGACATTTCAATGTCAAGGATCAAAACGAATAGCATAGAGAAAGAAGAATTTCTCCCCCCCCCCCCCCCCCTTTTTTTTTCATTCACTCTGGAAACATATCACTAGATTCCTTGTATACCTGTAGAAATGTTACTTCAAAAACACACTGTTGTATACTGTATTTCTTTGTGGCTGTGCTGCTTTGACTAATCAATCATACAGGCTGAACACTGACTAAAATCATGTTACTTAGGCCAGATAAATTCCAACAAAAACTTCACTTGGCAAACTCTGAGCTGCTTCCATTATCAAGGGCTACAAAGCTGTTGGCAAGTAGGAGATAGTCTCTATCACCTTTTTCATGTGTGTCCATCACATGACCATACATACCTATGTGATAATCTATCAGGGATGAGTCAAGTCACAGGACTGGATTTACATGAGCAATTCCACCCTATGAAAGGACAAAAAAGGTGAGTTTGTCCCACAAGAACTACTATAAGAGTCCACAGGGCTTGTCCTGACGGGAAGGTTAGTGTAAATGTGTTAATACACTTTACTGAGGAGTCCTGGCTCTGAAACCGTTATGTGTGTTTTACTGTGTGGACGTGTGTGGAATATGATTGAACGCAGAATATATATATAGATGCTAATTGGCCTTTATGAAAAGGCAAAACTGAACAATAGGAAATTATTCCTGCGGAAATAAAAGACCTATAAATGCATTTCTAGAGGGAATTATTTTATTTATTTTTGTCAATCTGTAAATATGTCCATATTTATTTCAGATAGTGAAGGATATGTCTAGCTTGGGATACAAGTAGCAGCAAGGATGAATTAAAAATATCAACTGTGCTTAATTTATTTTCTTATGTCAATAGCTTATGATAGATGTATAGAGATTAAAATGAAATGTCTCTAAAAGTATAGCAGTCAAAAAAAAAAAAAAAAAAAAAAAAAGCAATACCTTTCATCCAATGACCTTTACAATTTAAAGGATGAAGAGATAAATTATGCACAAACATTTTGTTATCTCCAAGAGCAAAGTGCTACTAACCGAACTCTGGATGGCATGGCCTGAATACAAATGAGCACCCTAATTGAGCTGATTTGATCTTTCTTAAACAATCATCTAAGTCAATAATACAGTGTTACTGAAAGAAGTAGTCCTTTCATTAGGGGCGGCATAACATGACAAAGAGTATACCACAGTGACATCTATCCTGTCATTGATTATGCACTGCTAATCATTGAACTGGCATTAAAATCAAAGGTCTCCTACTGTCAGCTTCCTTTTTTTTTTTTTTTTTCTTTTTTTTTTTCCCAGACTCTTTAGACTCTTTTAGGTTCATTTCTCCAGCAAAATCAAAATCTTACCAAAAGTAAACACAATCTTCAATCTTGTGTTCACCCTAGTTTTTTATTTTATTAATTTATTTTTATGGTGGTGGTGGTGTTTTGTTTTTGTTTTTGTTTTTTTTTCCTCTAAGGGAAGAATGAAAAAATGAGTCACAGAGGACAAATGTTAGTGACATTACCTGATGTCACTGTGGATGATATGACAACATAAGTCATAAGGTAGTGTAAGAATCAGTGTAGAATAAAACCGAATGTCTTTCTCTAATACAATCATGAAGGGTAAAGGAAAAAAAAAGAACTACACTATTTTTAGTATAATATAATTTTAAGATCCTTCTTTCCTTCTAGAAACCACTTTATTAGAAATTCTAACCAAGAAATTCTAACCAAGAAACTGACTTCTCTTGTGTGGAAAATACGGGTAATATTCTGACCAAAAACTATTATTAAAATGATGTTATTTACAAAGTCATATTCCTTATAGCCATTCAGAAGGCAAGATAAATTATAGAATGCGTTGCTTGATAAACCATATGACACCAAGATGTTCTGGGTTGAACTCACTGACTGTTGCTTTCTGTTGTGTAACGTCTCCATTTATAATGCACTGTTGTGACCTGAATGCTGTTCTCCACGCCATCAAGTGGGAGTTAGTAACTTGCAGAGGTGCTTGAAGTGACTTCTCTGAATTAAAGAAGGGAAAGAAAGGGACATTTTTTTATGACACCCTTTGATTGCATAGGTAGCTTCAGGGTGTTGTTTATGCTTACTTGCTTCCTCTGACCTTTGGGAAGAAGGAAAATGTCTGAAGAAAATACTGTATTTTGTGAAGTTCAGTGTTGTTTGTCAGATATCTTATGTGGCATTAATGAACTGCTCAGTTATGTTTTTTGTTTTTTTTTCTTGTTTTGTTTTTTTTTTTGCTTAGTTATGTATCAGTCACAGTAAATAAGCTTAATGTTCCTCCTTCTTGCCTCCACCATAAACCTGTAGCAGTGCTGCACTCTGCTGAGCAGCTGCTGTGTCTCATGGCTCTGCTTCACTGGGGACTGTGTATAAATAACATGCATGATCATTTAGTATGGACTGGGATTTTGGATGAATACAGACCTATAAATGCAGGTTTGTTATCAACAGGCAACACATTTTAAAAGGTAATGGTGTGCCAAATCAGAACATAGTTTTAATTTTAATAAACTCTACCAAAATGTTCTGACGTTAATTCAAAGTTGAAATGAAGCTCTGTTGCTTTTGCAACTTTTCATAACAAGCAAGCTCAGTGTTTCTGAAGTACATCTTATTTTGGAGTACAACTGAAATTAAGCCACATGCTTTTCTTCCTCTTCACCTCCAATAGATGTAACTATCCTCTGAAAAGTAGTTGCAGAAATGGAACAATGGCACTAAAGTTAAGTGTGCAGGTTTTTTTCTATGCTAATTTGTGTGAAATTGGAAAGAACAAACAAACAAACAAACAAAACCTTTTGATTGCCAGAGTTTTGAACATCAAACTGGATTTATTTATTTATTTATTTGGGGCTCAAAAATCCAGCTAAGAATAGATTTTGTAATCAGAAGCAAGTGCTCAACTTGTCAAGTTGCCTACTTGGTTTTAACATTTTAGCTATCCCACTGCCTTTTCTTTTATGTGCTTGAACTTGGTTTGTAAGACTCTTATTAAATCTGGGTTCTGGTTAATGTTACTACTACTACTACATAAGTTAGATGTTATTTCTAGTCATGTTTTATCACTGTGGTTTGCAACGCTAGCAGAAGTTATCAAAACATCCAGAAGATACTATCCCTTATTAAAAAGACACAAGTTTTATATGTTTTGAAATATAGTTATACTTAAAAGCAAAACGACACAAGTTTTATATGTTTTGAAATATAGTTATACTTAAAAGCAAACTATATTTTAATCTCTTGCTTTTCAAACTGCTTTGTTTATAGTGCATTTCAGTACAGCCTTGTCTTCTGCCCTTATTTGAAAGTTTGTTTACAGTACAAAAGCAGAATTAGCTCATTCTTCTGTGGATTCAATGATTAAAATACTGCATATTATAACTTTGATAAGTTATAATATGATAACTTTGATAACTTTGATAGCTCGAGGTAAATGAATTAAAATTGGCTGTTTTGCATGGGGAGTTTCTGGTTTTTAAAGTGGTTGAGTTCTGTTTGTTGCAAATGGTAGGCTGCATGTGTTAGCTCAATAAATATGGGCTGGGACATCAGGATTTTTGATAAGAACCCCGAGGGTTTTATTTCAGAGGTCTTTTCCATGCTTGTCTTTGCAACAGTTTATAAATAAAAATCTCTTCAGGCCTCATGAAAATACCTCATTTTGGTAATGCAAAGAGGTCCTCCTGTTCAACCTCCACCTTCTTTTTTTTCTCCTTCCCTTTTCAGACTTATTTAAGAAGCTTTTGAAACATTTGATATTTAGCTTCCTCAGACAAACTAACATAAAATTTGTCCATTTTTGCCATTATGTCTGAATTCTATTACGAAATAATGTATTGCAATGACATGAAATTTCATTGCCAGTCCAAGGATGAAATTTCTTGCTGTGAGTTTAAGATAGATATGTCCAATAGAACAACCTCAGGGCTTAACTCTGTCATAACTAAGAACAAAATATTCATCTGGAATCCTGAACAAAAAGTCTGCTATCTGTTTCACAATTGTAATTTGCTTGCAAGTATGCCCTAAAGGTCCCCTCTCTGTGTCCTGTCATTAAGAATTGCAATTTTTTATAACTCTGTTTTTGTTTGTTTGTAGTTCTCTATCATAAATGAGACCAACAGATTTTTTTTTACTTCCAGGGATGTTTCATACAATATGTACAAAACTGCCTAGGATAGTAGTCTTGGAAGTTTAACTTGTGTTACCAAACCCTTATCCATAAACATTTTCTCTACTGCTAATTTATTCCTCACTTATTCAGTGCTTGTCTCTTTTGCACTGCTTGCAAAGGCATGTGATGCCAAGTTGTGATGAAAGCTAGTAAAATCCTCATGGTTCTGAAATGTTGCAGTCATTTCACAGGGCTTAGTAAATATCAGCTATATTAATTTATTAACAGTATTATTCTGAGTATATATGCTTATTTGTTGTTGTTTTGTTTCTTGCTTGCACTTGTTCTGTCTTCCATTTTCCCTCATTTAGAAGTCATTTTCCACAGGCGAATATAACAAACTATCATAAAGACTGATCAGAACTGAAAAGCAGAAGGAAAGTAAGCTAATTGCTATGTAATTACAACTGAAAGCTGTAATATTGGCACTAGGCTCAATTCTGCTCTCATTACACTTCTTTGATAAACTGCTGCCTCTCCCCGAAGTCAATTATGATGCTTTGGTATTACTGCCAGAACTGATGCTCTTCGTGTCTCTAAGTTCAACATAGCTACAGGGAGACAGTGTTTTCTGAATGTGCAGCACATCCATTCATAAACTTAGTCTGACATCAATCAACCTGGATTTTCTACAACTAGAAAATATCTCCAAGTATTTTCCCTGAACGCTTAATTACTCAGCAGAAGGTGCATTTTGTGAGGTACCTGTTCAGAATAAACATTCTATAAAATGTCAACATAAAAGTTAGGCTTTCTCTTATACTCTTTTAATGTCACTTGAAATCTCAATGCAAAAATCTGTGTCTCAGCCAGTGTACAAATGAAAATTGATTAGTGGAGACTGATTTATTTCAACTGAAATTGAAATCCCCAGCTCTAATTTTTTCATGTAAAATAGCATGCAACCAGTGCAATAATTCAACAGAAAATAAATTATGGTTTGGGTTAGAAGAGACCTTTAAAAATTGTTTATTGTGTGTCTCAATCCCCCACCCCACCCCCCACCCTCTCCACACACCATACACACACACTTGTACAGGGACATCTTTCTCTAGATCAGTTTGCTCAAAGCTCCATCCAACCTGACCTTGAATACTTTAATGATGGAGCAGTCGCAACTTCCTTGCATTTATATGTATACTGAATTTATTTTATGAAAAACGGTTGATGGCTTAACCTTTTCCCTAAAATAAGTGCACAGAGACATCTGAAGGGAACGCTGAAATCACTCCGTTGCACCAAATTTAGAGGATGTCCACCAAAAAACTATTTCTAGATTTATATAGAGATAGCACAAATCTACGAATCAGAGATTTTGATGACAAAAAATATTGTTCCTAGTATTTTTGAAATTTGGTTCTCAGGCCTTTTGGCTAACTTCAATCATAGAATACCTTTTCATTAGGATAATGGAATTCAATAAAATGACATTCCATCATTCTTCATAAGAAAGCAGAATGGAACTTTTTGGTTAATTGTGATCACTTAGCTATTCATTTTATTTTCCTCTGATCTTGTTCATTTATGAGACAAAATTAATTCTTTACACCTTCAGCCTACTGTCCTAATAAACTGCATTGAATACAGAAGTTAACTTTGTAAATGAAATTAAGAATGGCTTAATTAAATTAATGCCAAGACAGAAATGAACAGAAGTGAGAAATTTTACTTCTTTTAGAAAATGTATTAATAAATACACATTCTTTTTTTTTATTGTTATTTTTTTTTTTATTTTTACTTTTATTTAAGGATAATTTATTGAGAAAAATTAGAGGCCCATGACACATTGGTTTGACATTTTATTTATTTATTTTATTTTTTACTTGAATCTTGTTTATACTGAATATTTGTTTTAACATCATATGACTTCATTTTTGGGGGAACAAAAGATCTTAATTACTTGATCAGATGTATCTTCATTAATCTGTTATGGGCTAGGAATGGGATGGAGAAAAAAAAGTTTGAAAGGCTCTGTTGCATATGGAGTATGATCTTAGAGATAATAGAGTAGCAGAGTTTCCTTATCCTTCATCTGCATTTAAATGAAAAGAAAAAAAAAATGTTTTTCATTTCAAGCTTTTTGTCGACCTTTACTCAGAGTCATTCTAGATAAGAAGTACTGAAGTAATTTACTCATCCTTCCATGGACAAAGTTTCAGTGTATTGTGCAGGTTATTTGAGGTTTGATGAAAACATCCAAATCTTGTTAGAGACCTAAATATGAGACTGTCTTATTACAAAGTAGCATAATTGCTGTGTTTAAGGTGATTGGCAATATACTGTATTTAAAGTTCCCAGCACACTATTGAATACACAGATTCAAAAATACTTCATAGTGCTTTGATGAAAGTTATTATTGTTGATGATGCATATATCCTAATGAGGCAATTTAAACTGTCTGCTTGAAATGTGGAAGAAAGCATAAATTCAGGATATTATCCACACTCACCTTCACAGCTATTTGGGCGCAAATGTTATCCCAAAGACAAAGCACTACCTGAAGAAGCAATTTAAATACTGAGAATTCATTCCACAAATAAATTCAGTGTTCTGTAGATGCATTTGAATAGATTTATAAAAGCATTTAATGTTTTTACACTGCATTTAGTCAGTATTAATGTCATGAGCCTGTGTGGTGTCTTTGGCAACCTATGCAAAGTCAGCTCTCTGACATCTGAATGTTAGGTGCTGTGCTGTGCTGACCTTGGCTGGCTGCTGGACTCCCACCCAGCTGCTCACTTGCTGAGGCAGTCTCAACAAGGCAGAGGAGAAAATAAGATGGAAAAGGTAACAGGTCAAGATAAAGACAGGGAGATCACTCACTAATTACTATTACAGGCAAAACAGTCTCACCTTGGGGAAAATTAATGTGATTTATTCCCAAATAGGGTTGGATGGCAGGAAACAAACATAAAAACCAGAACACTTTCACCCCACCCCACCTGCTTCCCAGGCTCACTCCACTGGACTCCTACCTCCCCCAAGTTCCCAAGCAGTGCAGGGAGCTGGGGAGCAGGGGGCTGTGGTCACCCCCAGCAGCTCCTCTGTGCCACCCCTTCCTCCTCACACTGACTTGTGGAAAACAGACTCCACAATCCGTAAGATTGTAAAGTAGGTATGTTTACTCAGTGCTGGGCAGCACAGGGGGTAGTCCCACCAAAGTCGTGTGTACCTGACGCGACAACTTGCCATGGTTATATGCAGTAAAGAGTTACATATGTATGAAATTTCACACTGCGCCTATACATACCCATAGCCTGTCCCCGCTTCATATTAAAATTAGTTCCAAGGAGTCATTTCCATAAACTCCTCCCATCTATGCTTGCGCAGTGTATTCTGGTGGTAGTCTTCGGGGATTGTGGGGATGAAGATTGATGACTCTTCCTCATCACCGCTAGTTGACCTCTTGTCTCTGCACAGACTCAGTTGCTCCTTGGCTCTTGTCCATTCACAGGACCAGTTTCTTAAGATAGGCTCACACTCTTATTAGGAGACTGACCTTGGTAAAGGGGCCCAAGGCTTCTTGCTTTAATTAATTTGAGCATCCTAGTTTCATGCTGTCTATCACTCTATCTCTACTTGATAAGATTCCCCTAACTTCCCCTCTCAGTTCCCCCTTTTCTAAAAGTTAGTAAATTATTTTCTAAAAGATTAGTGATTTATTGTGTTCTCCTAACTCCCTCTCTCAACACCTCTCCCCCGCTCCAGCCTGGGCACTCCAGGGGCTGCTGGGCACCTGGATCACCTCCTGCCCTGGCTGCTCACAGGGCTGCTTCTCACACTCCTTTCCTCACTGCCGGGCAGTGTTTGGCACTTGCTGAGCTCCGCTCTCCCCGAGGAGCCCACCCGTGGCTGAAGGGCTCATCCGGGCCCTGTGGTGGGGCTGCTGGAGCCAGCATGGGGCAGCCCCAGCCTCGCCTCACAGAGTGGCCCAGCAGGCCCCTGCTGCTACCTGGTCATCATCACTTATTACAGTTAGAAAGCCTTACAGATGGCTCTTCATTGCTGTATGTATGTATGCATACATACTGTTATATTTACATATGTATTTATGTATACATTTATATTTACAACAATCATCCTTCACTTGAAACATAATGGGAACTCATGATCCAGAAAAGGTAGTAAAGTGTAATTTGTGGAAGTTAGTGTTCAGATATCTGATTAAAATTGGAGAGAATGGACTGTAATTAAAAATCACCTTTATTTTTCAGATATGCTAATTTAACTTTGCTGTTTTCCTTGGCTGACATGTTACACATGTAGTAATAATAAGGTTTTACCAAGCATAATTACTAAGTACTCTTGGCCTTAAAAATGTCTCAGAAGTATATGTGCATGATAATGAGGATACCGTAATAGGCAATACTATAGTCAACACCATTTGCATTTGATAATTAGAAAGAAAAAAAAAAGAAAAAGACAAAATGTCTTTGATTCAAAAAGACATGTTAACTGCAGAATAAGCTGGACAACTAATGCTGTTGTAAAACACATTGGGTAGGATTTCCATAGCACATTAAAGTAAAGCAGGTGTGATCATTTAAGTTAGAGAGAGAAATGCAGTGGCATGTCCTATGTAAAAAATTGTTTTGCAAACCTATATGCATAACTTTCTCCCATCCAGCTTTCAAAACAAAGAACTACATTAATATTCTGTTTAATGAGCATTTCTGAATGGTTCTTTTCTGAATCAGGATATTCTCTGATTCTATGAATACTTGGGCCATTGTAAATACATTTGTTGTTATTATATATATATATATATATATATATATATATATATATATTATATATATATAACCTGGATTTGTTATAATTAGCCTCCAAAGCAAAAGAAAAGGATCAGTGGTGCACTAGCCCTATGCTTGGTTAAGCCCTTTTAAAATAATTTTTGATCACCATTAAGATCAGAAGTGGGTAACTGAGTTTCCTACTTCAAGTTTTCTTCTGCTTTCTTTTTAAAACAAAGAATCTTTGTCACAGTAATGGACTGAATGTGGATAAAGCATAAAGTATTCCACTGGGAACAGCAAAACTAACTTGCTTAAGGATGCTTTTTTGGTTCCTTCCAACATGAGATTAATTTTGCATGGGGCAATGCAAAGAGTGAAGATAGTAATACTATTTGCCTCACCATCCTTCCATTGGTTCAATTCAGTCTCAACCTGTATTGCATTATCATTAAGATCTGAATTAGCAACACTGGTCATGACAGACAGTGGATGTCCTGTGATTTGCATTGTATAGCCTGGTCAATAACGGTCTTTCAGTTAAGTAGCTCATTTTGAAATGTTGACATAATTTGTTTTATACATGTGGTGGTTTTACCGTACTGGGCAGCTAAACCCCACAACCGCTCTCTCACTCCCCCTCCTTTAGATGAGGAGGGGGAGAAGTAAAGCAAAGAACAACTCACGGGTTGAGATAAGGATAATTTAATTAAAGGGAAAATAATTATAATAATAAAATAAAGACTACCGAACTAACAATTTAACTAAGGGGAAATAAAAAGGGAAAGGGGAAAGGGAGGGGAAAAAAGGAAAATAAAAAGAAGGGAGGAAAACAAACAAACAAAATAAATGAAGGCTATATGGAAGTGCAGAGGAAAGAAATTACTCTCTACTTCCCACAAATGAGCGATGATTGACCACGTCCTTGAAGCAAGGCCTCAACGCACGCAGCCGGTGTTCGAGAGGAGGACCGACGTCTTCCAAACGAGAGCCCACCCCTCCCCTCTTCTTCCTGTTTCCACCTTTTATTGCTGAGTGTGACATCACATGGTATGGAATATCCCTTTGATTGGTTTAGGCCAGCTGCCCTAGTGATGTTTCTCTCCTCACCTTTTGCCCACCCCCTAGGAGGGTTAGAGAAAGGCCTAATACTGTGCCACTGCTGCTCAGCAGCAGACACAACACTGGTGTGATAACACTGCTGTTCCAGCTACAAGTACAGAGTACGGCACTGTATGGGCTGCTGCTGGGAAAGTTAACATTCCAGCCAGACCCAATACAACCTCCACCCCTTATTCCATAACATTTGTGTCACACTCAGATCCCCATACTTTAGCATACAAGCATCCTCATCATTATTCCTTGTCCTTTAACAGGACAAGGATTTAATAGGACAAGATTAATAGGCAGGTGTATCTTCTCATTCCATAGGTCTTTCTTGGAAAACGTTCATAAGAACTGTTGATGATTAGGTCTTCATCTGCCAAAGTGGCCACTCAAGGCAGGTGGAGTTGGATGTCTGGACGCGAGCACCAGCTTAGCTCAAGTTCTTGTTGCACTGCCCGGCTCCTTGCAACGTTGACCTGTCGTTGATCCTACAGCATCTTCCTACAACATATAACTTAGATTACAGATTAGTTTTCTCTCAGTGTCAAATCTCCTTGAGGCACACACTTGATATCCCCATTCCTTTGCATGACCCACCAGGTATACCCTGGTCCTTGGGCGAAGACAATCCCACGAGTGGGTTTGCCTTTTCCCGAGGCAGGAGCAACCCACACTGCCTTCCCCATCCACCTTCCTACATGCACTACGGGAACTTTAGCTCCTTTCACAGTGTGTAGGGGTTTTGTTTCGGCAGGACCAGCACGGCTGTCAGACCCCCTATTGTTAACTAGCCAAGTGGCTTCTGGTAGATTTGTGTCCCATTGTTTCCATGTCCCAGCACCTAATGCTCGTAACATAGTCTTTAACAGTCCATTGTACCTCTCAACCTTCCCAGAGGCTTGTGGGTGATAAGGGATGTGGTATACCCACTCAATACCATGCCTCTTTGCCCAGGAGGTAACAAGATTGTTTCGGAAATGAGTCCCATTGTCAGACTCAATTCTCTCTGGTGTACCATGACGCCACAATACTTGTCTTTCCAGGCCCAAGATAGTATTTCGGGCCGTGGCATGGTTTACAGGGTATGTTTCCAACCACCCAGTAGTTGCTTCTACCATGGTAAGTATGTACCGTTTGCCTTGGCGGGTTTTTGGAAGTGGTCCAATATAGTCAATTTGCCAGGCCTCACCATATTGAAACCCTAGCCATCTCCCCCTGTTCCAGGGAGATTTTACCTTCATGGCTTTCTTGATTGCAGCACAGGTCTCACACTCATGGGTAACCTGTGTGATGGCTTCAATGGTCAAGTCCACCCCTCGATCACGAGCCCATCTGTAAGTGGCATCCCTCCCCAGATGTCCTGATGTTTCATGGGCCCATCGAGCTACAAACAGCTCACCCTTACGTTCCCAGTCTAGGTCCACCTGAGCCACTTCAATTTTCGAAGCTCGATCCACTTCTTCGTTGTTCCGATGTTCTACAGTAGCGCGACTCTTGGGCATGTGGGCATCTACATGACGTACTTTAACATCCAGGTTTCCTGCCCGGGCAGCAATATCTTGCCACAGGGTAGCAGCCCAGATAGGTTTACCTCTGCGCTGCCAGTTGCTCTCTTTCCATTGCTGCAGCCACCCCCACAGAGCATTTGCCACCATCCATGAGTCAGTATAAAGATACAATACTGGCCAATTTTCTCTTTCGGCGATATCTAGGGCTAGTTGTATGGCTTTTACTTCTGCATACTGACTCGACTCACCTTCCCCTTCCATGGCCTCCGCAACTCGTCGTATGGGATTCCACACAGCAGCTTTCCATTTCCGATGACTCCCTATCACACGGCAGGATCCGTCAGTAAACAACGCATACTGCTTTCTGTCCTCTGGCAACTCATTGTATGGTGGTGCCTCTTCAGCACGGGTTACCTCTTCTGTTGGTACTCCGAAATCTCTACCTTCCGGCCAGTCCATAATCTCTTCCAGGATTCCTGGGCGATTGGGTTTTCCCATTCGAGCCCGCTGTGTAATTAGTGCTATCCACTTACTCCATGTAGCATCAGTTGCATGGTGTGTAGTGGGAATTTTCTCTTTGAACATCCAATGTAACACAGGTAACCGTGGTGCCAAGAGGAGCTGTGCCTCTGTACCCACAACTTCTGAAGCAGCTCGAACACCCTCATATGCTGTGAGTATTTCTTTTTCAGTTGGGGTGTAATTGGCTTCTGATCCTCGATAGCCCCGACTCCAGAAGCCCAGAGGTCGGCCTCGAGTTTCTTCTGGGGTTTTCTGCCAAAGGCTCCAGGTGAGGCCATGCTCCCCAGCTGCAGTGTACAGTATATTTTGCACAGCTGGTCCAGTACGGACAGGCCCAAGGGCTACTGCACGAGCTATTTCTTGTTTGATTTGTTCAAATGCCTGTTGTTGCTCAGGGCCCCACTCGAAATAGTTTCTCTTTCGAGTCACTCGATATAGAGGATTCACAAGTTGACTATAGCCTGGCACATGCATTCTCCAGAATCCCACGAGGCCTAGGAAAGCTTGCGTTTCTTTTTTGCTAGTTGGCGGAGACATTGCTGTTATTTTATTGATCACATCCATTGGAATATGGCGACGTCCATCCTGCCATTTTACCCCCAAGAACTGGATTTCCTGTGCAGGCCCCTTGACCTTGCTCTGTTTAATGGCAAAACCAGCTTTCAGGAGAATTTGGATTATTTTCTTCCCTTTCTCGAAAACTTCTTCTGCTGTGTTGCCCCACACGAGGATGTCGTCAATGTACTGAAGGTGCTCAGGAGCTCCCCCTTGCTCCAGTGCAGACTGGATCAGTCCATGGCAAATGGTAGGGCTGTGTTTCCACCCCTGGGGCAGCCGATTCCAGGTGTATTGGATGCCCCTCCAAGTGAAAGCAAACTGCGGCCTGCATGCTGCTGCCAAAGGGATGGAGAAAAATGCATTAGCAATATCAATTGTGGCATACCACTTGGCTGCCTTTGACTCTAGTTCGTACTGAAGTTCCAGCATGTCCGGCACTGCAGCACTCAGTGGTGGCGTAACTTCATTCAGGCCACGGTAGTCCACTGTTAGCCTCCACTCGCCATTAGACTTTCGTACTGGCCATATAGGACTATTAAAGGGTGAGCGAGTCTTGCTGATTACTCCCTGACTCTCCAGTCGGTGAATCAACTCATGGATGGGAATCAGGGAGTCTCGGTTGGTGCGATATTGCCGTCGGTGCACCGTTGTAGTAGCAATTGGTACCTGTTGTTCTTCAACCTTCAGCAATCCTACAACAGAAGGGTCTTCTGAAAGGCCAGGCAAGGTAGACAGCTGCCTAATCTTTTCTGTGCTCAAAGCAGCTATGCCAAAAGCCCACCGGTATCCTTTTGGATCCTTGAAGTACCCTCTCTTGAGATAGTCTATGCCAAGGATACATGGAGCCTCTGGGCCAGTCACAATGGGATGCTTTTGCCACTCATTCCCAGTTAGACTCACTTCAGCTTCCAGTACAGATAGTTGTTGGGATCCCCCTGTCACTCCGGAGATACAGGTGAGTTCTGTCCCTTGGTAGCCTGATGGCATTATGGTACATTGTGCGCCAGTGTCCACTAAAGCTTTGTATTCTTGTGGTTCTGATGTTCCAGGCCATCGGATCCACACAGTCCAATAAATCCGGTTATCCCTCTCCTCTACCTGGCCAGAGGCAGGGCCCCTCTAGTCCTGGCTGGAGCGTCTGCCACTTAATTCTTGCAAATGAGAGGTAGAGGTCTCTTCATCAGGGTCAAGAATAACATCAACTCTTCTACTGCCTCTGGGGTACTGCCCCATGGAAACTGGAGCAGCATTTCTCTTAGGAACCCCTCTTCTTGCTGCTGTATTTCCTTTCAGTTCACGTACCCGAGCAGCTAGGGTTGAAGTAGGTACACCATCCCATTTCCTCATATCTTCCCCATGGTCACGCAGAAAAAACCACAAGGTGCCACGTGGTGTACGTCTTGGGTACTCTCTCTCTTGAGTGCGCGAATGCTGATTCTTAGTGGCTGAAGTATCACTCTGTCCAAATGAGGGGGAATATACTCGTTCCACTCGTTCCACGAGCTTGTCAAGTCCTTTAGACAGTTTCTCCACAGCTGAGACACTGGACTGTAGCGGAGCAGAGAGATTGTCTTCATATTTTTGAAGCTGGCAGGACATATCATACAATGTTGGTCCCATCCCCTCATCCCAGTTAATTGATGCCAGGGTACTGGCATGTGCTGGTGGTGCACTCCGCACAAATCTACGCCACATGGATGTTGTGCACTGGACTTCATCGGGGTCTTGAGGTGTCTGGGCATTGTCCAAATCACTATAAATCATCTCCCGCACAGCTAATTCCCGCAGATGCTGGAGACCTTTATCTATAGTGGTCCACTTGCCGATTTGATATACAATATCTTCCTTATGGGGATATCTTTCTCTCACAGCCGCCAGGAGTCGTCTCCAGAGGCTGAGGGCCTGTGCTCCTCTCCCGATTACTTTGTCGATTACCCTTTCTCTAGAGAGGGATCCCAGCTGCTTGGCTTCATTGCCTTCTAATTGTAGGCTATTGGCCCCAGCATCCCAGCATCGAAGCAGCCAAGTGAGGATGTGTTCACCTGGGCGTCGACCATAATCCTTTCGTATTTCTCGCATCTCACTCAGGGATAAGGATCGAGTGATTTCTGATTCCTTTATGATTTCTGTCTCGTCTTCCCGCTGTTTTTGTGATGGCCCTGCTTTAGAGGTGCCTGCCATTTCCTCTTCTTCCTCCTCCTTAGGAGAGCCTTCTTCCCTTACTAAACGAGCTGATTTCCGTTTCCATTTTTTTGACTTGACTATGGGGGCGACTGATACCATAGTTGGTTGGTCTTTTGGGTCAGCCACATCGTGTGTTACTTGGTCATCATATTCAGAGACTTCCTCCCTCTCTTCAAGTTGCTGGATGATGTTAAACAGTGTTTGATAGGAATAAGCCAGGACCCAGCACAATGCTGCAAGCTGTCGTTCTCCGGCATTATCAGGGTCAGGACATACAACTCTCAAACATTCTACTAATTTTTTAGGATTTAGCACTTGCTCAGGGGTGAAGTTCAAAACTATTGGAGGAGACACTCGTGACAGGTATCTGCTAACATCATCCCACACACCTAGCCACTCACCACAAGACTGTTTCGGGACAGATTCCCAAGTAAGTTTTCTAAACAATCGACTAATCTTAGAGAGAAAATGAAACTGGTTGTTCAGAATTAGAAATAGCAATACATGGGTTACAGATGGATCTTCAAAATACTCCCAAACGGTTGTAATTAGCCCACTGTGAAAGGAGGGAAAGGTACCATTCTTAATATTATTAATAAACTGGTGTCCAGATGAGAAAAGGAAGGCAGTGTAGTTCTGAATATTCTCTGAAAGATAGTTTCCATGGGACCCAAATGATAACAGTGCAGAGCCTGAATTCCAGATTAAAACCAAGGTCAGTGCTTGGCAGCACAGCGAATTAAAAAAAGTGAACACAGATTGTAGCACTTTGTCGGATCGGATATATAGGAGAAAGGAGAATATGACACGGATTGCATGACATAGGAACAAAGCTATTATTATTAACAGGGCAATGTACATGGTTACTAGCAAGCAAGCGTGTTAGTTATATGCGTTTAATCAATTCTATTGTTATCTCAACCCTTCGAGCCCCACGTTGGGCGCCAAAAAGGACTGTGGTGGTTTTACCGTACTGGGCAGCTAAACCCCACAACCGCTCTCTCACTCCCCCTCCTTTAGATGAGGAGGGGGAGAAGTAAAGCAAAGAACAACTCACGGGTTGAGATAAGGATAATTTAATTAAAGGGAAAATAATTATAATAATAAAATAAAGACTACCGAACTAACAATTTAACTAAGGGGAAATAAAAAGGGAAAGGGGAAAGGGAGGGGAAAAAAGGAAAATAAAAAGAAGGGAGGAAAACAAACAAACAAAATAAATGAAGGCTATATGGAAGTGCAGAGGAAAGAAATTACTCTCTACTTCCCACAAATGAGCGATGATTGACCACGTCCTTGAAGCAAGGCCTCAACGCACGCAGCCGGTGTTCGAGAGGAGGACCGACGTCTTCCAAACGAGAGCCCACCCCTCCCCTCTTCTTCCTGTTTCCACCTTTTATTGCTGAGTGTGACATCACATGGTATGGAATATCCCTTTGATTGGTTTAGGCCAGCTGCCCTAGTGATGTTTCTCTCCTCACCTTTTGCCCACCCCCTAGGAGGGTTAGAGAAAGGCCTAATACTGTGCCACTGCTGCTCAGCAGCAGACACAACACTGGTGTGATAACACTGCTGTTCCAGCTACAAGTACAGAGTACGGCACTGTATGGGCTGCTGCTGGGAAAGTTAACATTCCAGCCAGACCCAATACAATACAGGAAAATACAAACACATGTTTTTGCTTTGGGAGAAAAAAGACACCAAAATGTTTACTTAGTCACAATATATTTTATGTATTACAGGTAACTGTTTTCTCATATATCTCCTGTGAAGTTCTTTGGGCAGAAAGTCATCATATTTCTCACAGTTAGTAGAAATACTTCAAAGGAAGAAATCCAAACAGAAAGTCTAAACTAAGATGAGGCTGTAGCATCCTCTGAAACCAAATATTGGTGTCTTCTGTGATTGTTTTGTTTATCCTTATGTTTTATTTTACTCCATGACTTCCTCAGGTGTTCTGTGGAATATCAATGGCCATTGTGTCTTTTGAATTATATGTATGCCTCCCTACAAGCAAAAACAAAAACACCTTCCCTACAGAATGATTGCTTGCCAACTTTTTCCCTAATGCCCTCTTCAAAAAATCTTATGAGTTAGACCTCTTTGACTTTTTTTTTTTCTTTCTTTCTTAAAAATGAAAGAATGGTACCAATAAGAAACAGAACATGTGGTAACTTGATATGTAAAATTCTGTCTTTAGTTGGATTCTAGCTGAATCCCACAAGTCATTTTCCAGAAGGGCAGGCATGAGATAATTAAGAAGTAAATAATATAATTCCTTCTTCTGAAAAAAGTATGCATTATAATAAAATTTTGATTATTTTTTTTTCTGATCAAGTGCACAAGCACGGGCCTTTAATCAGTTGCATGGTGTAGGCTAGTGTTAATGTATCAGTACTTTTTGCCTGAAACTATTAGGAGGATGTGAGAGTATGAAAGTAATGCTTATACTGACATTATAATGAGATGTTATTGGATGCATGCTTATTGCAAAACTAACCATATCTTCATTATGTAAATGATACTAGAAAATTAAAACAAAGTTTAAAAATCAATGACTGTTTTTTGTAATAAAATAATATATATATATATTATTCTTTAACATGGGCCTTTAAAGCCATTTGACTGTATTGAATTATCAGGACAAAATATAAATAAATCATATTCTATATTCCAGTTTCTTTAGTATAATGTGATATAATTTGGATGCTCATCTTAGTGGCATCATTCTCGCGTGATGAATAAAAAAGTATTTCATAACAAGTTAGTATTTCAAACCATTACCAAAGCAGGTAAAGTAAATTAAGTGAAATTATATATTAGTTGTATTTTTAATAATGATGACAAAGAAGATAATGACCCTAGCAGAGATTGGGGTCTGCACTTCGTATAAGGTGAAAAACTGAGCTAGCCTTTTCTTTCTCCCACACCCACCAAAGGTGGTTGCTTAAATTGAGGAGTTCAGCATCTGACTATGCAGTTCCTTGATACTGCTTCTTGTGTTCATGCTGAGAATTAGTTCCATACCTGGCTTTCCTTTAATTGGTATTTTAAGAAAATAAAGAAAATTAGAAAAGTCCTGCAGCACTCCAAATCTGTATCTCCTCGCAATAATGAAAACAGTGATAGACTTTTTTTTTCCCCTGCTAATATTATAATGTCTCCAATGAATGTAGAATAAAAAGCTGGACTTTGGGCATACATAAACTAAATTTTGTGTCCACACTGCATTTTATGGGATTATAAACTAGTTGGAATTCAAAAACCTGAGTTCCTTTTTCTGACTGATGGTTCTGAATTTAGCTCTCCTCAGTTAGAAAAAAGAATTGACATGGATATTTAAAAATGTTTGCTATTTTATTCTGATGAGATTAAATCATTCGATTTAAGTATTAACTTTATTCATAAATTTTACTTCTGTTAGAAAACTCGGGGGAGTGTGGGGGGGAGGAGGGAAGGATGGTGAAATACAAGCAGTTTGCTTGTTGTGCTGGTTATCCCATGGCTACAGGAGTACTCAAAGTACTTTATGAATATGAGAATATGATATACTTGTTTTCTCTAAAGAGACAATGAAAGTAAACAACAGTTCACAAACGTAATTAATATTGTCTTTGGGGAGAAAAAAAAAAAGTACCTTTCATTTTTTTCTGAAGTAATATTTATTTTCAGCTGTGCAAATTGAGAAACATTGTCTGCATTTTGCATACCCTAATAATTTTGTTCTTTGTTGTTGTTTTTTGTTGTTTTGTATTCATGGTATTAAATATTTTGTCTGCCTGGTAGAAGCAGAGTTTTCTTCACAGCCATTATGGGGAATGGGTGTGAATGGGTGTGTTAATACTTTTTCTAGTATAAAAAGCATTCAAAGAGGAATCTCAAACTTTTGCTCTGAGTTGAGAATTCTGCCAAGCATCCTAACCAATCTGCAAATGGGTGGATAAAAGCGTTTTATCATCTCTTAAGAAATTAAATTCTTTCATTTTGTGAAATGGCACGATGTCTACAATGGTGTAGGTTCTATACAAAATGCTGAAAATATCTTTGTTTTGCACTTGTGGTATAGTATTTTGTTTGTTACTTGTTTTTGTTCACTTCAAATATAAAAGCTTAATTTTAGAGAAGGAAATGTGTTGAAGGGATCATGAAAAATTAAACTGACTGGATATGATGTCATTCAGGGAACTAGTCATCATGCATTATCTGTGGGTCTTGAAAAACAAACAAACAGGCACACCGAACAAAAGAACAGATGCTGCTTGTTGATGTAAGGTAGACTGAGGGAGAACACAGGCAAGGTAACTGGAAAATGTATTTTAAGCTAATGGGACTTGACAAGATAAATCAAGAAGATTTTCAGAGATCTCTTCCTTCTTCCAGCCTTGTGGGTTCTTCTCTAAGCTTTTATTGAAACCTTACTCCAAGGTTGGCTTTTCCAAACTTAACTCAGGTAGATACCTCTGTCAGGGAAAAATCCTACCTACCTGCAAAGATACCTGAGAAGGAACTTTATTGCCTGTAACATCCTTCATAACATTCAGGTATTTACAGGAATGAAAAAGTAAGGAATAATATTTAGGTGTCAGATGGTTAAAAACTCAGAAGAGGCATCTGAGGATTGAATAATTTGCAAAAAAAAAAAAATATTTATGAATTTAACTTTGCTTAGGCTTGAGACTTATGAAATAAGGACAGTTTAATGAAATCCCAAGTGTACAACCAGACTGATTTGCTTCTGAATATTCCACATACAACTGACCTGATTTTGTAAAATAAATAAATAAATGAAAAATAGGATGGAAAATTTCACCTTATAACTCTTCCAGGTGCATACTATGCAAAACAGGTTATAAATTTATTATTCACAAAAGATGAAATAGCAGGGTGGCATGAACTGCCACATTCTAAATGCACGTGGACTATGATTTACTATGATTCTTGATGAATATTAGGATAGTTCTGCAGGCTCTACAACAAAAACAGAAATCTGGGTTAGTTTTCCGTGTACATTCAAATGGTAGGAAAATCTCCCTGCCTCAGGAGTGGGCTTTTTTTTCTTTCCACATTTTTCTAATTAAAAACAAACACACAAAACAAAAGCAAGACAAAACAAGAAACCTTGCTGAGCTGCATTTCAGAAACAATAAAAATAATGTAATTAATAATTTTAAATCATTCAAAATCAAATGTTTATAAATTATAAAGATGTTCATTTAATTTTAAGGACCTCCATTCTTTCCAAATATAAAATCCTATAGAAAATATATATTTATTTTATATCTTTATCGATTTTTTTTTTAAATTCCTGAAAAATGAAAGAGTACAAAATTTGGGCACACAATTTTTCTATTTTTCTTCTGTGAAGTGTTGAAATGTATGTTAAATCTGAATTTCAAGAGTCTGCTTTGTACACCTCTGTATGTGTAAAGATTCCAAATTAGTTATTTTAGATATTTAGATATTTTACAAATTAGATATTGCGCTCTATCAGCTTAAATTGTAGGTCACAGTAATTAATTACATTTCCTTTAAATATTTTCTCAATTTCAGAAGTTAGATAGAAGTATGAAGAATATAGATTGCTGTGGAGCCTGTTGTATGCCATTTGGTAAGGCAGTGCAGCCGGAAATGTCTGGTTGTAGTCACACTGTACCTGTATGCTATTGTTACGATACTACTATTTTAAATATTTCCCACATGCACTTACAAATATTTGTATAATAAATCCTCAAAACAAGAAAGCTTTCTGATTTATTAGTAACCTGGCCCTGGAATGGAATGGAATGGAATGGAATGGAATGGAATGGAATGGAATGGAATGGAATGGAATGGGAGACAAAATATATAGCCATACCATGACCTTTGAGATTAATAAGGCTTTGTCTACTCTTAAATTAGTCAGTAGGTGTCGGTAAAAAAAGTTCAGTTAAAAAGATACTTTGGAAAAACATTTATTGTTTGTGTCTCTGGGCATCTGAATACCTTTTTTAGAAATGTGATCCTGGTGGCTCATCCAGTGTTGCCTGAAGAGTAATTCCAAAAGCGGAGATGGAACAAAGAAACAGGCCTGACTTCCTGTTCTCTGCTGTGAACAAAGTAGACTCCACAGTAAACATTACCTGGGACTTGTTCCCTTTCTTACAGAGATCTACAGAAAGGCATGGGGAGGAGAGGGGAGTACTCTTATTATTTATTGAAGTAAGCCTCAAAATAAGTAGCCTTGAGCAGTAAAGATTGTGTTGTGCGGAGACCGCTAAATTCATATAGTTTATGGCTTCACCACAGAGGAGGGAAAATAGCTGCTGTATTTTCTTCCTGTTCAGCAGCAGCCACCCTTTTGAGTAACGTGTTATCTGTATTGATGGTATGCAGCTTGAGGTTGAATGTGAAACATCCCAAGCAATCCATATTAGCTCTGCTAATCATTTAGATTACAGCTGATCTCCAGAGATACTTACAGAAAAGATCCAGTTATACTTGGACTCATTTGCTCATGAAATTGAGTGTAAACGTGGCTCCCTAGCAGTCTGTCAAGACTGTCCTGTGAAATTTAATTCATATACAGAATCTGAAGATTTCTGCAATACAGAAAACACACTATACTCACAAGAGCATGGTGAGAAAATAATACAGAGTCCAACGGGGGGAAAAAAAAAAAAAAAAAAAAAAAAAAAAAAAAAAAAAAAGCAAGAAGGCAAATAAGACTTATGTAAGACTCACATTGAGCAGCCAGCAGGTGATTGTCCCCTTCTGCTCTGCCACTTGGAGTGCTGTGTACAGGTCTGGGGCCCTCAGCACAAGAAGAATGTGGAGCTGTTAGAGTGAGTCCAGAGAAAGGCCACAAAGAGGGCTGGAGTACCTCTCCTATGAAGAAAGGCTGCGAGAGCTGGGGCTGTGCAGTCTAGAGAAGAAAAGGCATGAGGATGATCTCATTGCATCTTCACAGTACTTAAAGGGGACTTATAAAAAAGATGGAGAATTTGTTCAGGCAGACAGGACAAGGGTGAATGATTTTAAACTAACAGAGGGGAGTTTTAGATTACAGGTTTGGAGTAAACTCAGAGGGTTGTGAGGCACTGGAACAGGTTGCCCAAAGAGGTTGTGGATGCACCTGGAGGTGTTTAAGAGCTGGTTGGATAAGGTCCTGGGCAACCTGTTCTAGTCGTGTTCTAGTGCGTGACATCCCTGCCCATGATCTTTAAGGTCTTTTCCCCTCTTCCCACAGTAAAAAAAATTAAATTAAATTAAATTAAATTAAAATAAAATAAAATAAAATAAAATAAAATAAAATATAAAAATTATACATGGTTATTTAACTACCCCAAATGTACCAAAGGCTACATCTAGCAAGTACACCTGACAGGCATATATTTCCTTTCCCCTTAAATCTGTAGCATAACAGCATCTCATGTTGTGAAAGAGGTTTAAAAGTGCAATATATTTTGTGAAACTTTCATACAAAGATAGAAATATTAGCTTGTGTAAGCAGTCTCTTTACTTTTGTTCTAATGGACCTAGAGCCATGAGTTATTGAAGAGATTTAATATCTTTTTTAACATGCCTATTCCTTATGCTATAAATGAAGCCTCAACTCAATCTGAATTTAGTAATATTTATAAAAGAAAAATTTATAAAAGGTATAAAAGGCAAGTAAACAGTGCTGGGTGTGCGAGGAGTCTAAGCTCCACCAACACACACACATGAACATCAAACATTCTAAATACATAGAACATTACTTTTACATACTAAACCCGAGTCTGCATATACATACGTACAATCAGAAAAGGTAACAAACAATCCTTTAAGTTCCATGACTAAAAAGTCTCCATTTTCAATTCCTTTTCTTGACTACAAACAAGGCTTCATTTTCCATTCCTTTTGAACAATATGTCTTGCTTTAAGCTGACAAGCAACTCGGTCTTCGGGCCTTATGTATCCCATTCTTCCCGGATCGAAGAAAAGCTTATCCATCTTGTTTTCAAGGCCAATATGCCTGGGTCAAAAGGCACGTCCAGGTCAGCAGGGGGCACAACAGCAAAGGCCTTCAATGGCAGTAGCAGTGGGGGGGGCGACGGCATAGTAGTCGGATTAGTAAACGAGACCGCAGCTCCCTCACTATCTGGCAAACCACACGTTTCTGACTGTGGTCCCACGGGGCTCTTTAAGGCCTCAGAGACTGCTCTCCAGGTGCCGAGCAATTCCACTGCAACCTTGTCATTTTCAGTTGCAGAGTCCCACAGCTTGACCTCAATTTGGTCCCATATTTCAGGATCATAAACTGTCTGATTGTTATCAGCATCTCTATTACGGAACTGAGAGTTTATATCTTATCTATTTCTTACAAAGCTTTCATGATAATAATTTTCTTTATCCCTCTTTACATATCATCAAAAACTTTCCAGATATATCAGCGCAGGCTTTTTTGTTTGTTTGTATTATCTTAAAGGACAGTGGTCACCCATGATTAAGCATCAACATTGCTCAACTGTCCTAACTTTGTTGAAGTCTTTATTTTCTCTTTGTGTTTATTTTAATTTTTATTGAAATGTTGGGATATGTCCACATGCATTCTGCATGTATACCAGTGACGAGACTTTATTACCCAAAATAAACATTGCCCCTTAATGTGTATGAATAATTGATGGTATAAAATTAATCTGTCTTCTTGTGTTTCAGAAAAGTGTGATGAAGCTCTGGTCTCAGCGTTACCCCACTCTTCCTTCAGCAGTTCATCATTTATGACAAGCAGCTATGTGCCAGGGTATGCCAAGTTAAACAAAAGAGGAGGTAAGGGGCACTATCTATAACTACATGTTCACATATTTTGAAAAAAAGCAATGGGTGATATTTTCAATACAAAAATGCTTTTTATGTAGAATATCAGTGCTAATGTTTGTTTCAACAAAATTTTAGTTCTCTGACTCTTTTTTGTGAACAGAATGAATTTATTTTTCATTGTATGTGACAGTAATAGCACACTATTGCACCACAGGGAGAAAAACATTGCTGATAATGGGTGGGCCAAAGTCCTAATGTTGATGGAGGCACACGGTACGGTTGAATAATTGACTTCAGCTAAAAGGGTATACCTGTGTTCATAGGGTAAATGAACATTTCCAAGGTCATGGATGTTGGAGCAAAAATTAAACCTCAGTTTGCTTTGTTGATTTGACCTGTTTTCCATGTTGGCAATGTGGAAAAATTCAGCTTTTTGTAGCATTACTACTAGGAGCTTTACCCTTTCCATGTATTTCTGTAACACAATGAGGTGTTTAGAAATAATAAAGCCAGCTCAAATATGGTAGCTGGAAGAAATCAGTTGAGCATCAGTATAAGTGTGATGCTCAACCTGATCTAATTATATCCCTTGATCTAAGCAAATTTATTTATATCTAAGGTCTGAATGCAAGTCTTTACCTTCACCCACAGGAATTTTCATAGCTTTCCTTCATATTTCTAGATATCTGTGTATATGCCATATTTATATAGAACTCTAAACTATTTTCACAGGAATGACACTTTTAAACATGAAGGTTAGATTAACAGAAAAACAGTATTCTGAATATTATTTTTTTCCCTAAATAACTTCAAAAGTCCTAAAATCTAAAATTTCACAGATTCTTGGGGAATTAGCTTTTGAATCAATACCAAAATTTTATCTTCCCCCTCCCCTCCCCACAAAATACATGTCAGGGGTATAACGAATTGACTTTGTGGACTTAGAACTAAGAAATCCTTTCACTCTAGGGAGGAAGAAGCAAGATCAAGAAGTTATCGTACCTCTATCTTCTAAATCATGATGGTCTAAAATAACAGCAAAACACCAGCCTTGTTGAAGGTTGGTTTATTTGCACTACTGCTTTAGTCTTCCTGCTCCTGCAAGAATTGTGTTGCCTAGGTACTATATTCTGTCTTCTCAAAACCAACCAACCAACCAAAGCAGAAACCATTAAAACAAAACAGTCTTTTTCTTTGTGTGTTTGTAAATAAAATCTGAAATACTTTCAACTGGTGGAACACCCTAGAAGTTAAAGGCATAATATGTTCCATTCAGATTATAGTCTAGGCTGCCCATGTTTCTACTACCAGTTTTTTGGACTATGGTTTGTGCAGTTTCTGAGCCAAAAACAAACAAACAAACAAAAAACCTTATGGGCAAAGCTATACATTTACTGTTGGCATAACTGAAATTTTTATCAAAGAATAATTATTGTTCCAGATTTTATTACAGAAAAAGAAAGAAATAAAATAGGTTTAATCTCTCTCTGTATCTGATCACAATTATTTTAAGTTCCATGCTATTACCTCTTTGAAAACAGAAAAAAAAAGTTGGTCATTAGGATAACTTTAAAAACATAAAATTTCATCTCACCCTGCCAGGCAAGATTGTCATATTTATTTTGCATGACTATTTCTCCTTTTAGTTTACTAGACTTTTGTTCTATCACAAGTGAAAGGCAAATCAGGCATTTGAAATTTATTTTTTTCCTTTAATTAATTTACCCTCCCCTTTCTTACGGTTATAATCCCTTCAGTGAAGTTTCTTGTAATGATATTTTTTTAGAAATATGGGTCTACAGTGATATCATTAATCAAATATTTGCTTAATTTCCTTTACTGAAAGGTCACTTGAAATTTAGTTTTCTTGCATCTCTTTGCTTAAATAGTAATGTCATGAGACTGTTGTCATCCATTTCTTAATACCTATGAAGTCTAGCATACATACTTTTTGAAACTGAAGCTTCTATATCAACATCATCCAGTTTTACTTTCCTTATTCTGGTGCCAGTACAATTGCTGCAGAACTCATGAATGCGTTTAGCATGGGAACTCT
Organism: Anas acuta; assembly: GCF_963932015.1. Taxonomy (NCBI): domain Eukaryota; kingdom Metazoa; phylum Chordata; class Aves; order Anseriformes; family Anatidae; genus Anas; species Anas acuta. Next base: position 56,303,399 of record NC_088980.1, on the reverse strand, counting down.
GCCTTCACTGTGTTTATGCTTCTGCTTCTACAAATGATGGAAAATAGTTCAGTGTTAATGCTGAACTATTTTCTAACATCATGGAATTACAGATAGTGCTAATCAAACCAGTAATAAGAGAATCCATTTTTTTCTCTCCAAAGAGTCATTACCACCTAATAGGTTCCCAAATCAAATGTGCTATTTAAACCACACTGTGCTCAAGTCATTAAATGGAAAGAACTCCCCACCTCCTCTAGTCCCAAACTCTTTAAATTAAGTAAATATGCATTTGAAAATTCTAGTCTCCAACCCAATTATAATTTTCTTTGCTGTTTTCATGTCATTTTATTCTAGATGGGCAAAACACTTCAGTAGAATACATAGTATATTTTATTCCATTGATTGAGACACTGATTGGCTGCACAGTTACATCAAGTTCTTAAGAAGGTTGAAGTTGTGACTGTAGTTGTTCTAGATCTTTTATAAATGTTGCAAATGGAAGAATATGCAACATATTTTCATCAATCAATATGCTTAATATTTTAATCAATCTTTAGAAGGTTTCAAAAGTAGAAACATCCACAAATTTCCTTTCAGTGTTTGCTATGTCTTTCTTCACGAATCCCATAACTAGTGATCAGGCAAACAGAACTAAAACTTCATGTTATTGATCTGGAAACTCCAGGATGGATGTTTTAGATATATTGTTTTTGTTAGTATATGAGAATGTTTCACATTTTTCACAGCTGTCTACTGTCTACTGTTTCCACAGTGCTGTAAGTCTTCACTGACTTATGGATTAGTACATATATTTTGTTAAAAGGGAATAGATTAGATGGACAAAGTATGACATGATTAGAAAAATTAATCGCTTACCCAGTCTGTTTAGTCAGTGCCCCTTGTACCTCCTCTAATCCTTATTTCTAATTAGTGTATACAAAGAGAAATATCATAAACTTGGTTTAAATAAAATAGTTTTGATTAGAGGAAAAAAATCTGATTGGAGAAATAAATATTCGGTGGTTACCTGCAGGTCCGTCACTCTTTTGCAAACTCATACCCAAAATGCATAGAATTTTGAGGTTCCAGTGTGTATGTCAGTAAGAGTCTTTGATTTATGCAATTGTTACAACTCTGATCCTATGTTTCCACATCAGAAAGTCAGAAGCCTGGTGTTACAATGCATGTTGGCAAAGCTGTCTCTTTCACCTATCCTCAAAACACCCCAACTGATAAGGAGAGCTTTAAAGTAAGAAAGATGGGGTAAAGGGAGTGCTACAGAGATAGGATAGTCAGCAAAATGCATCTCGAGTTAGCGGTGCATTGGTGAGAGTGTTGAGAGCAGATCAAGGGAGGTTATTCTCCCTCTCTACTAAATCTGGATTACTGTGTTCAGTTCTGGGCTCCCCAGTACAAGAGAGAACTACTGGAGACAGTCCGGCAGAAGGCTACAAAGATGATTAGAGGCTTGGAGCATCTCTCATGAGGAAAGACTGAGAGAACTGGACCTGTTTATCCTGAAGAAGAGAAGACAGAGGGAATCTTATCAATTTTATCAAATATCTGAAGGGAGAGTGTCCAGATGATCGAGCCAGACTCTTTTCAGTGGTGCCCAGTGATGGGATAAGAGGCAAAAAGCATGAATTGAAGCACAGGAACACAAGGCAAGACTTCTTTAGTGTAAGGGTGACAGAGCATTGAAACAGGTTGCCCAGAGAGGCTGTTGAGTCTCCTCTGGAGACATTCAAAACCTGCCTTGATGTGATCCTGTGCAGGGTGCACAGGTGACCCTGCTTGGTGGGGGGGGTGGACTAAATGATCTCCAGAAGTCCCTTCCAACCTCAACCACTCTGTGACCATGTCATGGGTGGCCTCCCCTCTTTGCTTTCTGAGTGCTTTCAATTATATTAGCTTTGAAAAATGCTTTCCTTTTATTATTGTGGAAAGAACAAGAAGGCCACAGAAACTGTAAACTATTCTGTCTTTTGCTCTTTGTGAACAAAGGACAGTGGTTCCTCTGCAATACTGCTTCTCATCAGAATGCCTCGCTGGAGTTAATGTAGGGTGAAGCAATTGCTGCTATCCCTGTCAGGCCTGAAGAAAAGAGGGTAAAGAAACTGAAATTTTAGGTGTTGCAGAACTTAGGTGGAGATGGGAAAGATGTGATGAATGCATACTGAGAGTAGGTTTGGGGAAGGTAGAGCATGATGACTTCTGACTTGTCAGAGTCTTGTAAGCAAAAGCTTGGAATACTTAAAATTCTGATACTTCTTATTTTGGACACACTTCATAGAAATATTGTGAATATTCTCTCAGTAATCAGCTCATTAGCTATACCTATGTAAACCAAACATTTCTCAGTGTATTAAATGATCCAATGTAATATTTGGAGAAAAATAAAAATATATTACCTTTGCAAAAAAAAATACATTTTCCTTTTCAAAATGACTGACAGAAGTCATTCACATTAATATCTGCCATAAAGTTATTAATTGCACTATAGCACATTGTAATTGAAATCTAGTTAATAGACTACATTTAAAAGATTTCAGACTTTCTTTCATTTTATGTCCTACCTATTCTTCTGCAAAAGTAGTCCATATTGCTAACACCTTCCTAAATAAAATGGCATCACAGGAAAGGAGAGTTTTCAATTAGCTCATTCCAGAGCTTTTGAAAAATATATCTAGAGTAGCTAGTGTATATGTGATATCAAGGTTACAAGGTCTAACATCTTATGACCTGCCATCAATAGAATCAATGAACTGCATCACATCCTAAGAAGGATTCTTAGCACACATCTGATATAATGCGTTATCAATTTTCCTTTTAATGGTTCCCAAGCTATTGGACCTTACACTTATCACTGGTACAGAAATTAATGCTGCCCATCATCCATCTCATACCGTTTTAATTTAGGGAAGAAATTCTGCATTATTTCAACATAATGCAGTGTTATATAATAACATTGAAAGCTGCTCGAAACTGAGTAGTCTCAGAACTTCAGCAATAATCTCAGCAGACGGTAAAAGTATGAAGGTCATAATGAATCTTAGGATGCATGGAAATTATCTTTTGTACAGCGGAATAAAGAAAAAGAAATTTGGCATCCTAGGCTCTCTTTCAAGTCCAGTATTAGCCAGAAATCTGAAGCTGCCAACAAAATTGATAATGTGATATGGAGGAAATTTCTGTAGGACAGCTGATGTTCAAAAAGCAGACCTTTTATCACCACTATATAACTCCTGTCTAGGCTTTCATGTTGCTTTTTAATCATGGTGCTGACCTTGACCTGTTATCAGGATTATTGATGCGTCTATAAAACAAGCATCAGAAATTTTAAGTGTTGGCATAAGTGTAATTGAGACAGTATATTTTTCTCAGTGGAGCATTAAATTTTGGCTTCTGTGTAGAAGATGCAAGAACTTATCCATAATGGGATATTACTCTTTTATTCCTCAATGTATTCTCAGTAATTCAATGAGATTCATTCTGCAACAGCTCTGACTACTGACATTAAAAAATTGCTTGTGAGTCTTACCTTAGAAGAAATCTGGGGGTACCTGGCCTAGGTTCTTTCTAGCATGGCTATTAAAAGCTGCAAGATTGTAAGCATCGCTACTTCTTGAAACCCTTTTTATTCTTCTGTAATGGGATATGGAAAGCATTTTATGTGGTTTTCCTTTTGACAAAGACATGGTTTCATGCCAGCTAGGATTCTGTGAGTTCTTTGGTCTTGTCTGTTCGTGGAACTTAACAGGAATTTAGTTTGGGTGTCAATCACTAAGTAAGAAGGTGCACACTCTGAGTTAACATTGTCCAGAGAGGGCTAGCAGGGAGCTAGCATGCAATAATTAGTACACTGTAAATCCTTACTTTAAATACTTCAATCTCCTGATGTAAACAAGCCCTTACAGCACACTATGAATGTCTTTAGGCAATACAACTCATTACATTTTGATTAAAAACGTCTCAGAGGAAGTCAGTATAGAGTTGCCAGTAGTTTGTAAATTCCCTGTACAGGTTACTGAACACTGTCTTTCAGTAAGTAAGTACTTTCAATAAGTAAGCACTTAGGGTAGCATAACAGAATGGTAATAACAATGAGAAAAGCAGTAGTATCATCCACCTAGCTTTTGTCTCTGTAATAAAGCTCTTCCTGATTAAAAATTTATAAATAATTAAAACATATTTGCCTTTAAATCTAAAAACTATATATATTTCCCTTTCTGTAAATACATGCTTTAGATGAACGCAGATTGTAGAATGAAATATGGTTTGCCAAAGCTATGTATAGCATTATAACTATGTATAACTTGAACTTCTACCTCTGGTTTTCTTTATTATTTTATTTTTATTTTTATTTTTCTTAATACACAAATAATTCAGGCTCAGCTCATTGTTTATAAGTTCTTTTTGAACTAGAAAGAAAAGTTTTGTAGGAAATGCATTTGTTCCCTAATGACTTAGTGGACAAATATTATTGCTGGATTTGTGTATTTTTTCTGTATGTATTAATCTACCTCACATCTAACCACATGACCTATTTTGTTTATTCTCCACCTTCAAATTAAATAGCCTCAACTTCAAAATAAATAGCCTGTTCTGATTTTTAATGCAACTCGGTTCTGCTCCATGAATGCTTTTTCTGAAGACAGTTTTTATTGCCACTCAGTTGACCTTAACGGTTGTTTTCTGTGCTTCAACAGCCTGGCCTTTATTTAAACATTTTAAACATTTTAAATAAATATCCACATTTTGTAGAAGAAATTCTTAAAAGTACAAATGAAAATGTTTGCAGTAGCTCACTTTGCTGAAACTACAAGTCCTTTCAGTCTTTGGAGCAATATATAGGGAGTAGGAAAAAAAACATACATCGCAGGAAGACACCAGAACCATGACAATATGAAGGGGAAGGAAAAAGAAGTGCTAAAACTAAACTAAACTAAACTAAACTAAACTGAAATAAAATAAAATAAAATAAAATAAAATAAAATAAAATAAAATAAAATAAAATAAAATAAAATAAAATAAAACAAAACAAAGCAAAATAAAATAAAATTACACTATTGTACATCCAGAACAGACTGGTACATTGAAAAAAAAAAAAAAACATTTAAAAACAAAAATCATCATTTTCTTTAAAAAATACAGTTAAAGTAGCAAAGTCTGTGGAAATCAAAGCTCAGAAAATTGGATAAAAATAAATCATCAGTAATTTATGTTAATTTGTAATAACCCAATCAAAACAGAAAGCATGGCCATTTTTCCATTTTATAACTATTTTTTTAATTAAGGAGTTCAGAATGCATAATTAGCTTATTAGATGCATGCCTAGATAGGGAGAAGGATGAAAAAAGAATAGTAGTGCTGATCTGTCTTCAACCTTGTGTGAGAAACATCTTCCACAACAATTATTTGCAGAGGCAGCAGTTCCAAGACCAGCTGGAGCTATCAGCAAAATGGGCAGCTGTCTAGGGCCACAGACAGCTGGGGACAGCAAATCAGCCTGGGCTCTGCTGCGCAGCTAGCTTATTTCAGGAAAATCTTGACTTAGTTCATTAGTACCTTCTGAAGCTAATGAACTGCTGACACTGGCAGAAAAGTGTCTGTGCTGCTGGCAGTGTCACAGACAGCCTGGCTGGATCTATTTATCACAGATATACTTTTCCCGTATCCTCCAGGGAACATTGCAGCAATGGCTGTTTTTCCCCCTTGTAGTCAAATCCCCCATCAGCTATCCTAAAAACTCAGAGTTTCATGTAAAGGATTCTACACCAGGACATTAACCTGTAAATAGCTAATAAATTTGTTCCTGTTCTTACTGTCTTCATCCCTATGCTATCTTGAAAAGGCAGATCTGATTAACTCTGATTCAGATAAGAATACTTATATCTTTATTTGCATTTGAGCAGGAGCTAATGGTCACAAACACTGTATGACTAAACCATTTATACTTGAGTTTCAGGCAGTATAGTGTATCTGGTCTTACCATTCGCAGTCAGTTGTTTCCATTTCACATGTATGTAAGTCATACCTTTAAGATGTGTTAAAAGTTATCATACTCTTTCTAAATGCCATTTATCTTGTATTGTTTTTATTGTGTACTTGCTTCAAAAGCATTCATCAAGTTTACATTCACAGAAGTAACATGGAGGTGACATATAGGTGGCAGAGCATGAAGAGCATTCCCAATGGCAGACTTTTGCCTAAATAAAGACAAATTTTCACTAAAGACAGTCGGTCCTTGAAACTCAGTCATTTGCAGTGAAATACATAGTCATCAGGATTGAAGACATTACCTCTGCTGTCTAATTTTAATTCTTAAAATAAGCAGTGGAATTTTATCCTGTTTAAAAAGTGGCAACTGTCACACCTCATAATTCTGCTTTAGAGTTAACATAAAGGGTCAGGCTTTGATGGAAAAATACACAGTAATGGCACATGGGAGTTCTGCTCAGTGTCTCCTCAATACAACACCTCACAGAGAACTAGCCTACACATTAGTTGCCACATTTAACAAACAAATTAGAAAATTTCATGCTTCCTGGGACAATGGAGCTACTGCATTTGCACAGACTGGGAATATGTGTGATAATAAATAAATAAATAGATAAACAAACAAACAAACCTCAACATAGGAAAACTGCCCAACCTGTTTTGACAGATCCAATATAAGCAGGAGTAGCAGAAGCTGATAGGTCAGTTATCCTAGGCTCATTTATGTTTACAGATTCTTCATACCAAGATACAGAGATCTGTGAGACTCATCTAGAACTAGATAGGCAATGATTGTACAGAAAATGCACCATCAGCTGCTTTCAAAGTAGATACCTCTTGTCAGTGTGAGTTCACCCTCTCCCACACATAAAGTGAAGGCTTTCCTTATGTAGATGAGAACAGTGTAACTGGTAGGTAGATTCTACAGCAGCCCAAGCACTGTCTCTCCCAAAGACGTCATAAACAAACATAAATGCTCGTAAAAATGGGAGCTATTTGACTACCATTATAACCTCTTAGTACAGTTACATGCTGAAAGAGAGAAAAGAACTAATGTGATAAAATGAGACTATTCACTGCAGAATGGGAGAGTGCAGCTATTATTCATGTTTCAGCCTTCACAATTAGACTTAGATTATTCACAAGCAAGTCTAAGCTACTCAGTAATAGATAGAACATTAATACTCATTATTCTGTATGTGAGTTATTACATAAGCCACATAAAATCTCAGGATCTGGAAGAGTCTGACATAGAATCCAGACCAACATCTTAGATTTTTGATGACTTCACTTTATCTCATGTCCTTGATGAAACTTTTTAAACTCTTTGTGTGTGTGTGTGTGTGTGTGTGTGTGTGTGTGTGCAAGAGTTATCTTAATATTGATAAAAATGACACATGCATACATGTTTGAATGAAAAAAAACACACTGACTCATATTGATGAAGATCACTTTTAAAACTTCAGCATTATGAAAGCCTTGTATAGCCAGTTAAGGTGTAAAGGGACGAGGTGAATGATGGACTATTGTGTAGATTCCATCAGAGCATTCTGAGTGAGAGAAAATCCTTCCCTTAATTCAAATAATTATTTTCCTCTATTACATTATCATTGTAGCTATGAGTCAGGTTTGTGCAGAATGGCAGATTACTGTAATGCTACAGAGTGAGAAGCTGTTAGAGTAATTAAGTAAGTTTACTTTTGGTGACCCAGATATATAAAAAAAAAAAAAAAAAGCTGATATACTTTCTACATTTTTGTCTGTATGAAGAATTATTTTGGTGAAGGATAGTTAAAGACCAGGCAATCCTCAGAAGAAATGTCAATAGTTGTTTAACCCTTTTCTCCCCCATCTGTCCTGCTTCTTTCCCTGTGAAGAGGTCTATTTGTTTAGGTGTGATAATTCAAGTAGGATAATACTGTTCTGACGTGTATGTCTTTGGTAGTTTTTTGGCCATCTAAGAAACAATTGAATATCAACAATGAGCTATTGTCTCTTCAGAGCCCTTAACTTTTCTCATTCTTTTTAGGATGAATTTGTATTTCTGCAGTGACAAAATGGGTTAGAATGGTCAAATTACAAGTTCAATGACTTTTTTTGCCTCAGTCTTCACCAGCAAGAACTCTAACCACCAAAGCCCAAGCCCCAAGCCCCAGAAGGTAAAGGCAGGGACTGGGAGAATGAAGAACAGTCCACTGTAGGAGAAGATCAGATTCAAGACCAGCTAAGGAACCTAAGGGTGCACAAGTCTATGGGACCAGATGTGATACATCCACAGGTCCTGAGGAAACTGGCAGATGAAATTGCTAAGCCACTCTCCATCATTTACGAGAAGTTTTGGAAGTCCAGTGAGTTCCTACTGACTCTACAAGGGGAAACATAACAGCTATTAATTATAAATGGAATTACTCTAACCACTGTTATAAATTAGACCACACAATTTACTGGTCTATTGAAATTATTTTATTAATCAAGTAAGCAGACACAAGCAAAACAGCGCTGGGCGGCTGGGGAGTCTCCGCTCCGCCACGGCACGCAACTTCCCCTTTCCAGTGTCGCTGTTTTATAGCATTCAAGTTCTGGCTTGTCGAGACTTGACCTGTCGACTTGTCGAGACTTGTTCTGAGGCTGCACAGTCTGTTGTTGGGGGTCGTTATCCTTCCTCCAGTGATCATGCGTTGTGCTTGTGTTCAGGTGGGGGCAAAATAGGATGTCTTGTGGTGGGTGGGTAGTATCTTACAAAATCTTTGTTTTAATAAGGATGTTTACCCAACCCCCCTTCCCCATTTGTCCCCATGTTACAATGCCGTGAGTTGTGAAATCTTATCTCCTCAGTAGATTATTTAAATTCTCAAGGACAATGAACAAACCCCTACTAATTTATCACACCACCAAAGCCCAACTATATCCTGGGCTGCTTCAAAAAAAGTGTGCCCAGAAATTTGAGGTGAGTGATTCTCCATCTCTACTCTTCTGCTCTTGTGAGACCCCATCTAGAGTATCGTTGGGTTCCCCAGCAGAAGACGGACATCAATGTCTGGACAAAATTAGAACAAATCCAGAGCAGGGCCATAAAAATGATCAGAGGGCTGGAGCACCTCTCCTATGAAGAGAGGCTGAGGGAGTTGAGGTTGTTCAGACTGTTGATGAGAAGGCTCCAATAATATTTTATAGCAGTCTGCCAGTACCTAAAGGGGGCCTACAGGAAAGCTGGGGATGGACCCTTTATCAGGGAGTGTAATGACAGGACAAGTAGTAAAGGTTTTGAAATAAAACATGTAGATTTAGATTAAATATTCGTAAGAAATTCTTTATTATGAAGGTGGTGAGTCACTTCAGAAGTTTTCCCCAAAAAGCTGTGGATGCCACCAAAGTGTGTAAGACCAGGTGTGATGGGGCTTTGAGCAACCTAGTCTAATGTGAGGTGTCCATGCCCATGGCAGGGGGGTTGGAATTAGATGATCTTTAAGGTCCCTTCCAATCCAAAAAATTCTGGTTTTGCTAGTAAAGAAATATTGTTGAGTATATAATAGGGCTGCACTGAGATTACTTTAGCTGACATTCTGCCATATGTAGAATATTTAGACATTCTTTTTAATGTTCAAACCAAGTTGTTTCTAATTTCTACTGAGAGAGATGGTACATAAACAACTTTGCTTTCTTCAGTACCAAGTAGTTATCTGTTGTTAATGACAGGGAAGGAATCTTCAACAAAACCCAGTGTGGGGATTATTTAATTTTCTGATTTTAACAGCTGGCCAGCAACACCCCTCATGCTATACATTTTATGTAGAGATGATTCATAGTCCTGGGCAACTTGCCCTAGGTGGCCCTGCTTGAACAGATGGGCTGAAGCAGGTGATCTCCAGAGGTGCCTTCCAACCTTAAACTTAAAAATTCTGTAATTCTTTGATTGTTGCTTATATACGTGCTGTGATTTTTCTTTTTTTGATTGTTGTTTTTAATTGTGATTAACTAGTTTCTAAATTTGGCCAAAATGGTGCTCAGTTATTTGGTATAAAAATTTGCATGTCATATTTTAAAATTAATGGTTATTGAGAGGCAAGAACCAAACAGCTATTAATTATAAATGGAATTACTGTGAGCAATCTGTAAAAGTTACTTTGATTAACTTCTATTTTCAAGGTAAAACCAAACTCTCTTTCATATGCAGAATTCTAGATTGCCACTGGCAATCATGTTTTTGCTTTTTTCTTCTTCTGAAACCTTAAGTAATGGGAAATCAAGCTAAGGTTGCAACCAGCATGTTGACCTGTGATGGCTGTTTGATGACCCACACCAAAAAGTCATCTGGAAAGGAGTGATATAGCTAGGGATTGAAACAGAGGTACCAGAAACTGAGTAGAAATTGGCAATATTTTTTTTTTCAAACATTTCCTAGTCTCCAGTTTCTGCTAGGAAATTAAGAATTAGGATTAGCCCTTCACAGGGAATGTTTTTTCTACATTTGTCTACTTCGAGGCCCAGTCACCTTGCTATAAATTTGTGATATTGGCCACCCTTTAAGAAAAGCTACTAGCTTACCACCTCGGTCGGTATGGTATATCAATTCCTATGCTCCTATCTTATTCGTTTACAGCTGGTCCTTCCATATGAGTCTGGAGTCACAATGACAGGGTTCACTGGGGAAATCTACAGGCTTATCCAATTTTATGGATGATTGCAACACTTTCAGCCTCTCAGACTACCCTACAAAGGCAAGGAAGTTTAAAGGAACAAGGAAAGTTAACTGCAAGTAAGAAAAAAGACCCCCAAACCAACGGATTTATCCTATTAAGATAGATCCAGACCTTGTTGAAAAGTGAATTGTTGATTGGGACTGTGGAATACAAACTGTTATAAATGAGGTCTCAACGCAATCTGAATTTTGTAATACTTATAAAACAAATATTTCTAAAAGGTATAAAAGGCAAGTAAACAGCGCTGGGTGTGCGGGGAGTCTACGCTCCACCAACACACACACACGAACATCAAACATTCTAACTATACAGAACATTGCTTTACATATTAAACCCGAGTATGCCTATACATATGTACAATCAGAAAAGGTAACAAACAATCCTTTAAGTTCCATGACTTACTAAACTCGAGTACACCTATACATATGTACAATCAGAAAAGGTAACAAACAATCCTCCAAGTTCCACGACTCAACAGTCTCCATTTTCCACTCCTTTTGAACAATATGTCTTGCTTTAAGTTGTCAAGCAACTCAGTCTTCAGGCCTTATGTATCCCGTTCTTCCCGGATCAAAGAAAAGCATATCCATCTCCTTTTCAAGGCCAATATGCCTGGGTCAAAAGGCACGTTCAGGTCAGCAGGGGGCGTAACAGCAAAAGCCTTCAATGGCGGTAGCGGGGGGGGGGGGGGGGGGGGGGGGGCGATGGCGTAAAGTACTGATGGCGGATCAGTAAAGGAGCCTGCAGCTCCCTCACTGTCTGGCAAACCACACATTTGTGATTGTGGCTCCACATGGCTCTGTACGGCCTCAGAGACTGCTCGCCAGGTGCCGAGCAATCCCACTGCAACCTTGTCGTTTTTAGTTGCAGAGTCCCACACCTTGACCTCAGTTTGGTACCATATTTCAGGCTCATAAACTGTCCGATTGTTAAGAAAGAGAATGAGCTGTAAGGTTACCAGGACAGTCTTTGTTCCTAAGGACGTATGATCCCCCATAATGTGCAACTGCTTACCAGCGAGGGGCGGTTGTGTGCACAGGTCCGCTTCTCTCAGCTCAAGCTTCTCTCCAGCTCCAGTGCGCCTGTTTCCAGTGACTTTCTGTATGAGCTTCTCTGAACGGTTTGCTGAGCCTGGCCAAACCTATCTTCATGAGGCAATCAAAGTGCCTGTTTCCGTCCTGGTCTCCATTCTGCCAGCCTGTTTTTCTTCACTTCTTTTTCCTGCTTCTTTATTGATGTAACTTCATCATGTTGCCTTTTTTATCTTGAGGGCAGGCTCCCCTCTTATACCCTTCTCTCCACAGCAGTTCTTTTCAAAACAACTTTTCATTGGTCAAACAACTTTGAATGTAACAACAACAGCAAACACCCAGAAATATCCATGCCTTAATGGCTGGAGAACAAGAAACCATCTGGAGAACAAGAAACCCCAGACTGTATGGAGTCTCCTGAATCACCCTTCTTTGTTCCCTCTAAACACTTTTATATTCCTGATGGCCTCGTCGTTAAGAGTCTAATGTTATCTCAACCATGGGGCTTTCCAACCCCCATGACCACATTCCCAAATCTCCCCTTCTTTATTAATATCAACCATTTTCTCGACAGGAATTACCACTCCATATATAACAAAACTAACAACAAATTCAAAATTAGTAGAGATAATGAAATAAAAAAAAAAAACATTTTGTTTGATGAGAGCATTGGATATAAGAGAACTGATAAGTTATATCATTTTTAGTTGTTTGAAAGCACCCACACCCTTTTCTCTCCACCTTCTGTTTACTGAAAACAGACATATTCTCATTTTAGGGGTTTAGTCAATAACAAGTTTTCCTGCTTTGTGTTTAGAAAGTTGTATGCATTTTTTAGCTCACCGGAAAATTGCAAGAATATGGTCTGCATAGTCTGATATGACCCATGAAACACAGCTACAGGTTTAGCTATGAAATGCTTTTAATGATTTCAGAAACTCACTGTTCATTACTTTTCAAGCAAGGAAATTGAAGTCAGTAATCATGGCTTTTATCTTGTAAATTTGCCCCAAGAACTTTAAAAGGTCTATAGATTACAGATAAAGAACAGGATGCTGCAGATAAGACTAATGAGCAGCATTGTGAGATTTAGGCTTTCTGTCAAGGTGCTAAAATCTATGATAGAAAGTAATTTAATTAAGCACTTTATTTTCTGTAATAAATACAAATTAGGTACATTACTTCAAAAAAAAATCCAAATATAAGTATATTTATCGGTATTACTGGAAAGTCATTGTTAGCATTTTGCAGGAGTAAGCCCTTTGTCTAGTCAAGGTGGCACTATTTACTGTTTCCTTCTTATGCATCAGACAAAAGCCACTGATGTTATCTTGTTATGCAGAATGGTGCGTGAATGTGTATGGGTAATAGTGTTCCAACAGAAGCTGATAGCCTTATTTAAAATCTAATGCTAATTGGAAATCTAATATGGGTTTCTATTATAGATGATTTTAAACTGTCAACAGTAGCAGCCTAGCTGAAAATTCTTGCATGCCTTAAATGTGGGATCTATAAAAACTTAATTTGAAAGATTATGCCTAGAGTTAGTTTTGATATTGATAAGTACCATAGGTATTGGTCGCTAAGTATTTACGGAGTTTTAAATAAGTATATGTAACTTCCTGACAAGCTGTATTTGAAGTATGCTCCTCCTTCTTACTCCCACCTACAAAAGCATACCATGTACTTGCAAAGGTGTAAAAACTTGTTTCTAGTTTGGCAGGTTTACTAGATGTGAGCTGAACTGTAAGAGTTGACATGAAAGAAGAGAGAGGCAGCAACAGATAAAAAGATTTACAAAAGTACGTAAAAAGGTTGGACCCCTAAATTCCATTTATTTTTTAGGCAAGTTCAGCATAGATGCCTTTCAGCTTTTGATATTTAAAGAAGGCAGTGTCAGTCTTTTTTATTTATAATTTACAAGGAAAATACAGGGTAGGAATGACATGAATTCAGATCTGTTCAAACAGCTACACTGACATACTGTGACTATAGAACTGATTCAATAAACTGCTTTCAACAAATTAGGATGCACTTGTTACCTGAATACCACTGCCAGGTTCAAATGGAAAGACTATGATGCACTTTTTCCTCTGGATAATGTCTGCATAGTGATAGTAAAGGAAGATTGTATAGAAAACAGAACCACAATCTATTTCTGTTTATTCCTAAAGGGACCCTCAGGCCAGTTAGTTCGTAAATGTCTTTCCTGGGTTTTATTAAGCTAATGTACCATGTCCACATTTTATTTCTTTTTATTCCCAGGGGTATTATATTGTTCTTTTAAAGTATGTGTGTTTGAAAGTATAGAATATGCTTCTAGAATATAGAGTTGAGCATTACATTTTCCTTTACTAAATAAGAACCTATCAAATGAAGTTCACCAAGTTGCCTAATCTAATGTATCTAAACATTTATTTGAAAGAAAAGCTCATGTCAAATGAAAGAGGAAGGTTCCAAATGATAAATCTAGCCTTTTATAACAACTGTCCCCTTATAAAAAGAAGGATTTTGTCATGCAGGTTTTCAGTCTATTCGTTGGTGGCTTAGCACAGTCAATTAAAATCCCTGCAAGTGTTCTGAAATTCAGGTTAACAGCACAATGATATCTAAATATTGAAAAAGAAAAAAAAAAAAGTGTAAAGATGATTTCCTTTCTGCTGTATGTACAAAGAACTAATTCCCCACTCTGGAAGAGTAGTTTGTGGACTTCAGCTTTGTCACAAAGATAATTCAAATTCTGTACTATGAGGGTGATGAGGTACTGGCACAGGTTGCCTAGAGATGCTGTGGATGCCCCGTCCCTGTAAATATTTAAGGACAGGTGTGATGGGGCTTTGAGCAACCTGGTCTAGTGGGAGGTGTCTGTGCAAATCATAAGGGGGTTTTCATTTGATGCTATGCAGTACTGTAACTCTGTCAAAAATGATGAATGTAATCTATTACAGTACTGCTACCCTCTGTATCACAGCTATTTCCAGGACCTTAGATTCCAGAAACATATTCATGGCTAATGGGAGAAGTCACATTATAAAGAGAAAGATTATCAAGACTTTTTTTTAAACATTAGAAAGCCAGTTGTTGTGGCAGAGGCGTTGTTAAGTTTGTGGCAGTGGGCAGTGGTTTGGGGTTTAGTCAGGAACAGAGTACATTAATATATTTCACAGCTTGATCCCTGCTAATGGAAATGCTCTGTTTGACTTTGGTTACTTTTGGATCAGGCATTTGGTTGGCACCACTAATATCCACTTTTTATACAAGACAGGCATTAAGTAAGTTTATGCTGCCAGGAATCAGCCTGACTGAAAAATGTATACGAATTATTGCTGTGTTTTTGGAACATGGGAATGTATGTGCAGATTTTGCAGTTGCTTGAGTCTTGTCACTTCAAAATCTCAGTTTTACTGATGAAGAAACACACTACTGTCTGGCATTACCGATATAATGCACAGTGTTCTGACTAGCATGCAATCCATCTGCTGATTACTATAGCTTCAGGGAAGTTAACATGATATGACCTACTGTTTTAGATAACTTTCCATGATTCTTGGCAAAGAACAGACCCAGAACATGAATTTGTCAGTCAAAATTATACAAACATTGAGAAAATCAGTGGCTATTATCAGTTACTATGCATTTAAGGATTTTAATTATAAGACCTAGGAATGTAATGCTTTCACTGAGAAGTTGGCTATGACCCAAACACACATTGTTCCAGGAGAGGTGTAACAAAAAATTTCAAGTCTGTAAATAGGGATGGGTGGAAATCTTGTCCCCTTGGCCTCTTGTCTCCAAATTACTTTCCCCTTGTTCTTTTACCCATTAAGAATCAAACCTAAAACATTTTTTTTCTAATCAACTTTTCTGACCTACTATGAAAACTATAGAACAAAGATATCTTGCCTTTAAGATTTCTTAGTGAGTTTGTAAATCCAGCACTTGCTCTTGCACATTGCTGAGCTTGTTGCCCAATCCATAAAGAGAGCTTCAATTAAATCCATGACAATACTCAATGTATTAAGCTGTAAGCACAATGTTCAGAAGTTTTGGACTCAGAGAAAAACATTGAAAAAGGTAGCAAAATGGTGATGTGTCTGATTAAGTGCAAGCTTAATATGCTCTTACTTTTATGACAACAGTGTTTGTCCAATTATGCTAGCAGTCATGAGAACTGAAGTTGTTTAGCCTGGAGTAGAGATTGCTCTTGGGAGTCTTCACTATTGCTTTTCAACACTTGAAGAGACTTATAAG
This sequence comes from Anas acuta, assembly GCF_963932015.1. NCBI lineage: Eukaryota > Metazoa > Chordata > Aves > Anseriformes > Anatidae > Anas > Anas acuta. The sequence goes on along the minus strand of NC_088980.1, from coordinate 56,287,435 downwards.
AAAGATGGAGAGAGACTTCTTACAAGGGTATGTGGTGGTAAGACAAGGCACAATGGTTTAAACTGAGAGTAGATTTAGATATAAGGGAGAAAATCATTACAATGAGACTACAACAGGTTGCCCTTAGAAGTTGTGAATACCCCATCCATAAGTGTCCAAGGATAGGCTGGATGGATATTTGGGCAACCTGATATAGTGGAAGGTATCCCTGCTGATGCAGGGGGGTTAGACCTAGATAATCATTAAAGGTTTCAACCAAAAGCATTCTTTGATTCTAAAGCATTTAGAGAGTAAGGCTCTTCTTGTCTTTTCTTAATAATGTGAATTTAAACTGTTTAAGGCAGATCATATAATTTTGCCTCAATGTAAGTTAAAATTTATGTTTAACAGTTACTTCACACTTACAGAGTTTCTCCATCCTTTTGCCTATGGGAAGTCCTGTGTTGTATTGCTCATACTCACCTCTCTCAAGTGCATGCATGCAGCTTGAGAAAAAGGCAGGAAGAACTAGAGGCCTGTGTGTTGTTGGGAGCTTGTGTGTCATCCAAGGAAAAGACAGTGAGGGGTGTCATCGTGGTAGGGTGTGTTACAAATCACCAAATTAGAATAAGAAAGTGGACAACATTCTCTCTGAAGTACTTCAGAACTCGTCCAGACTGATAGTCTGATTTTCATATAAGACTTTAATCTGTCTTGCACGTGCTGGAAGGGCAGTATAAATAGGAGGCAGTCAATCCAGATCTCTGGAGGTTGTCAGGCACTAGATGGGGTGATACTTATCTGGACCTTCTGCTCAGCAACATGGAGGAATTGTTTTGGGACCTGATTATCACTGACACTCTTCTCTGTTCTGACCATAAAATAATGGAGTTCGAGATCCTAACAGCTTGTTGGCAAAGATACTGTTGCTCTTTGTCAGTTAGAACCTGTCTCTACCCAGAAGTCCTTGCTGTGCAACCATGTGCTGCACAACCATGTGTTGACCTACCCCTCCCCAAGTCTTTCCCCTTAAATGGGAAAATTGAAGAGAAAAACAGAGGGGCCTCCATGCCCTTGACCCGCTCTTCTTGGAGCCGTTGTAGTCACTCATGATACGTTGACAATCTTGATATGTAGACAAGCTATATCCTTGGAACATACATGAACGATCAGCCAGGGGTAAAGGTCCAATGGCTGGAAAAACTTCAGCAGTTTTCCTGTAACACCCTGGACCCAAGTGCCAGGTAAGCTCTAAATTTCCAGATTACTCCTGTCACAGGGTGACTGTCTCCCTCTCCCACAGGAGTTTCCAGTAATTCCATCCTTCTTTTCTTCTTCGTGTGGATACTTGGTTGATGTTCAGCTCTCTGTGACACCTGCCCCAGGAGGAGGCCACTTTCCTTCCTTCTGCTGAGCACTGTGCCCATAACTTCAGGACAGGAGGTGTAGAAGAAGCCTTGTATGCATCTCCACCAGGGACAAATTTTCAGCCCTCCTCTCTCAACCCAATCTTGCAATTCCCATCCACCACTCCTTTGAGCATGGTCTCGGGCTGTCCTTCCATCCTTGAAATGGAGAGGCTTGGTCTGTCAGCTCCACAGGATCTCTGAAGTGGTCCTGTCAATCTCCTGTGCATCCTCTGAGTGCATGCAGCTTGCTTACCTCCTCTCACAGCTCCTTTACTCAGCATCTCTGTTGGATCCGATCTGTGAGGGATGAGGGCAGTGCCATCCTCAGACTTGTGGAGAATGATGAGTTACTCCCCAAACATGGTTGCTGCCTCCTCCCTCCTGAGCCCTGGCTGTACAGAGGCCTCTGAAATGCCAGGGGTGGTTGCATCTGGCATGGATACAGCTGGCATCTGAGATTGTGGCACATTACCACCATCAACTGTGCTCACGGGCACCTTTTTTCCCCTTTGCACTAATGACTGGTGTGACAGCAGGGATCTTCTTATCTGCTTCTATTGCACTTTCAGTATCCTTGTCTGTCTCTGGAAGTTATAATTCACACAGTCTTTTACTAACTAGTATGCTTAGGTACCCTTTTTAAAAAAAAAAAGTTTTTAAAAGAGGCTATTGAGTTTTACTTATAAAAAAGTGAGTTAATGTTTTCTGACTTGAAAAATGGTATTAAGTACAATGCAGTGAAAACTAGAAAAACAAATAGCAAAGTATCAGCATAAATGGCAGTGGAGGACTAAAGACACACAAACAAGAAATTATATTAGGGTAATCTCAGTTTTCCACATTTCAGCTATCTGCTTTGTGCAAATCCTGTAGACAAATTTTAAAGAAACAAAATGGTGTTATTCAAAATGTGTTTTAATGAAACCTCCTGTTTTTACTGTTTTTAGCCAAGTGTATCCATAAGTCCTTACAGAACTTTGGTATTAAACTGAGATCCACAATCAAGCTTATCATAAATTTTACTCCCTTTATTTTACTTAAATATGTATATATATTAAAAATCATTTATGTTTTTTCTTATTAAGCAGTTTTATAATGCTTTTCCAGTCATCAAGCATCAAGCATTGTATTTTTCTAACACTCAGAACATGTTTTAATAGGCCAAGTTTATGTTATGTATGTTGATTTTTTTACTAGGGTCATATGAGAGATTAACTTGTTAAATATATGTCTGTCCAGTAGCACTTTCTTTTTCTCTAAATCATACTTCACTCTGATACAACTACTAAAAATAAAAATAAAAATAAAAATAAAAATAAATAGTTATATAATAATAATAGATTAAAAGGAAAAAAAAAGAATGCAGTGACCTGATAAATATTAGATAGCTCTCAGAAGTGATTCTGATTTTCTCAGGTTTAATTAACATGGTTAAGTCAGAACCTGAAGCCATGGCGTAAGAATTCTTTAAACTCCAAATTAACAGCAGGTAATTTTCCTCTTTCTTTCTGTCTGAAAACCTGTACTTAAACATATATTCTAATCATAATACATATAATTATTATATCACACTTCCCATTCTGAAACCAAGCATTTTTGACCGTTTAAGACCTTTTTATAGCACAGTAATCATACGATTCAATTTTTACAGAAGTAGAGATTTTGCTAGTAGTGGTTTATGCTTTAGAAGTTCACAGAATCACAGAATCACAGAATTGTCTAGGTTGGAAGAGACCTCCAAGATCACCTAGTCCAGCCTCTGACCTAACACTAACCAGTCCTCCACTAAACCATATCACTAAATTCTATATCTAAATGTCTTTTAAAGACCTCCTAGGATGGTGACTCCACCACTTCCCTGGGCAGCCCAGTCCAATGCCTAACATCCCTTTCAGTAAAGAAGTTCTTCCTAATATCCAACCTAAAACTCCCATGGCACAACTTTAACACATTCCCCCTCATACTGTCACCAGGCACGTGGGAGAATAAACCAATCCCCACCTCTCTACAGCCTCCTTTAATGTACCTATAGAGAGCAATAAGGTTGCCCCTGAGCCTCCTTTTCTCCAGGCTGAACAAGCCCGGCTCCCTCAACTGCTCTTCATAAGACTTGTTCTCCAGACCCCTCACCAGCTTTGTCGCCCTTCTCTGGACTCTCTCGAGCACCTCCATGTCCTTCTTGTAGTGAGGGGACCAAAACTGGACACAGTACTTGAGGTGCGGCCTCACCAGAGCCGAGTACAGGGGGACAATCACTTCCCTAGACCTGCTGGACACACCGCTTCTTATACAAGCCAGGACACTGTTGGCCTTCTTGGCCACCTTAGCACACTGCTGGCTCATATTCAGCTGACTATCCACCAATACTCCCAGGTCCTTCTCTGCCAGGCAGCTCTCCAACCACTCATCTCCCAGCCTGTAGCGCTGCTTGGGGTTGTTGTGCCCCAAGCGCAGGACCCGGCACTTGGCCTTGTTGAACTTCATGCAGTTGACCTCAGCCCATCGGTGCAGCCTATCCAGATCCTCCTGCAGAGCCTTCCTACCCTTGAGCAGATCAACACATGCTTAGTGTCATCTGCAAACTTACTGAGGGTGCACTCTATCCCCTCATCCAGGTCATCGATAAAGATATTAAAGAGGACTGGCCCCAGTACCGAGCCCTGGGGGACGCCACTAGTGACTGGCTCCATTCACTACAACTCTTTGGGCCTGGCTATCCAGCCAGTTTTTAACCCATCAAAGCGTATACCAGTCAAAGCCATGAGCTGACAGTTTCTTGAGGAGAATGTTGTGGGGAACTGTGTGAAAGGCCTTACTGAAATCAAGGTAGACCACATCCACAGCCTTTCCCTTATCCACCAAGCGTGTCACTTTATCATAGAAGGAGATCAGATTCGTCAAGAAGGACCTGCCTTTTATAAACCCATGCTGACTGGGCCTGATTGCCTGGTTGCCCTGCACGTGCCATGTGATGACACTCAAGATAATCTGCTCCATGAGCTTCCCTGGTACTGAGGTCAAACTAACAGGCCTATAGTTCCCTGGGTCTACCCTCTGGCCCTTGTAAATGGGTGTCATGTTTGCTAGCTGCTACTCAACTGGGACCTCCCCTGATATCCAGGACTGCTGATAAATGACGGAAAGAGGCTTGGCCAGCTCCTCCACCAGTTCTCTCAGTACAAGTTCTTAGTGCATACTCATTTTCTGGGTTTATGCCATCAAGACTGCTTTTACTGTCTTCATTACTGTCTTCATTAGGAAAGATATCCATGTGGCTGAATATAGAGAAGGATATTTTTTTTCTGTGACTATGTTTTTTTTTTGTTTGTTTTTGTTTTTCCCATAGAAAAGTGAATTGAGAGAACACAGACGTTATGGAGAAATTGTCTTACAGTTACATAGATGTTCCAGGACAATTTCTCTTGAGCTACAACAGCACTCGCCTATGTAGGATCAGCAAGTGGAAATTGTCTTGAAGTTTGTTATGAATATTTGCTTGGTCCATCATACAGAAAAAGTTATAAGCTTTATTCAGGAGAGAAGGATGTAATCTTTACAAGAATAGAGCAGTCAGTTCTACAGTGATAGAACTCCAGATAGGATGTGTATGGTGAAGTAGAAAAAATTAACTTCAACGTAACAGGGTTTTCCATGAAGTTTCAAAGTGATGTTTATTTTCACAGTTGTCTATGTGAGGCAAATGATATGTTACAGTGGCATACAGATAGACAAAGTAAAGCAAAGATATTTTTGTGCTCACTTAAGTCGTTGCTTTCCTGGGCAATGCTTCTTCCAAGTTAGATGATTTGTATCTTGATGCTTCTTTTGTAGATGTGGCTGTGTCTTTACCAGCTACTGCTCTGCACAAACAGTAGTCATTTAGGAATGATCTATAGTCTAGCTGTTTGGGGTGTTTTTTTATTGTTTGTTGTTTTCCTTTTGGGCAGGGAGAGTGAGTACACCGAGTTAGTCCAGACATGCAAATGTACTTTTTCTTCTCAGCAGTGCTGTACTCAGCAGTCATGACTGAAAGTATAGAAAAAATGCATTCAGAACAAGTCAGCTAGTATTTTCATCTATAATCTGGAGAGCATGGAAACTGTGCAGAGAGATTAATTTCAGCTTGGGAAGGCTACTCATTAGAGTATAGTCAATAGTTATCAGTAGTTTACCATAATCTTCAGGCAAATCATCACCCTAAAATGTTGAATTCTGCTGTAGTATAGTACTATATTGAAATTAGCATGTTATTTTGTAAATTAAAATAATGAATAAAACTGTTCTGTACCCATTTTGATGCAACTCTGCATATGGTATCAATAAATATTTTGCTATTAGCAAAAACAATGGCATAATGTGAGCTTTTGTCAAAATAAATGCAGTACCTCAGTAGATAATTTTAAAAGTAAAATATATTCTCTTAATGAAGAATAAGAATAAGAGGAAGGATAAGAATCTGTTTGCAATACATGCATTGATCATACTGATAGCAATATATGCCTTGATAGAAAAAATAATTGTTTTGTCAGACCTGTCAAAAGCAGAAAAACCTTCAAAACTCTTGGATCATCTGTATACTTGATTTTAAAAGTCATAAAACAATACCTTCACAGCTCTCTGCTCATGCTTCTTGAAGGAAAATCGGGTGGAGGAAGCACATTTACTAAGACAAATTAAATGAATACCAATAACTTGTATTCATGCATGGCACTGATGATGACAGAGTGCTGTAATACCACAAACAAATTCTATCTCACAGAAGTCTTTGGAAATGATGACTAATAAATGAAGCAAGTGGGAAGAACAGAGTCCTTTATTCAATATTACTATCCTTACATCTGGGCCAGTGGTAGTGCAGCGATGGCACAAATAAGAAAATAGTGTAGCTCCCTCTAGCTGTTTTTTTGTGAGATATAGAAATATAGAAAATATATTTCTATAGAAATATATGAAAAGTGAAAGAGAAAAAAGTGAACAATATTCAGGTTCTATAGCAGGCCAGGAGCAGAACCTGAATAGGTTTTACGAACATCAATACCTGCAGGAAAAGTTTGACTATTGGCAGTCATCACAGGAGATGGGCTTCAAAACAAGGTCCGCTAGTTGTATTTGCTGGGCAGGGTATTTCAATTGAGAAGTCCTTGATATGAAAAATGTTTTCTGTGTGAGACATGGACCAAGAGATTAAAAAAAAAAAAAAAAATGTGCTGTAATGAAATAATCATGTGGCTTTTACTTGTTAGTCACAGTAAGCATTTCAAGGCAGTGTTGCTTGCACATCACTGGAAAACTGACATACACTAAAACACACTGGCAGAAACTATATTCACTACAGCATCTCACTTGGCAAGTCTCTGCAAGACAGGAGTTTCAGTTTTTATCTTTTAGCATTGAACACTTGTCACTGAGTAAGATATCTAAGACTGAATAACAGCATATAATCATGCTACATGTACAGTCATTTGAGGGGAAAAAATACTAATCAAAATGAGCCAAAATGTCACAATTTAACTTACAGAATTTTAACTTTGCCTTCCATCACTTTACGGACTGCACTAATGGGAATAGAACCATTTAGGTGACCATAAACTGTTCAGCCATCTCATTGCTATTGGAAATGGTATAGATCAGGTGTATACCTTAATTCCTTTTTCTCTGACTGTCATCTCTACAAAGGAGAAATAACAACGGTTACAAGGAACTACCAGTGATGTAGTAATGAGCTTGAATCTAGGTTTCAAAGTACTGTAAATGCTATTCAATCACAGTCAGTAAAACTTCCTTAGTTACAGCAGCTCCTGATCTGATTGTCAGTAAAATCTTGGATAAGAATTTGTTAATCAGGGCTCATTTGCCTAGGAAGGGCACTGCAGTAGGAATGTCTACTATCCATTAGCTGTACCCTTGCTAGTTCTTGCCAGGGATATGACCTGAGTTGTTAGGAAAACCCCAGTGCTGCAATGCATAAACATGCGATGAAAGATTTGCGTCCTATTGCTTGAAAAGGGGTTGTGAGGAAAGGGAGATTTTTGTACTCTCTTCCTTGTCTCTTGTATGCCACTGTGGTTATTTTGTATGCAAGTGGTTTGCATGGCAGGTGCAGTGATCCATTGCCATGCCTCAACTTTCTGTCTGGAAAACAAGAAAATACCTCATGGAGAAGAAGCTGCTTGATGCCTTGAATACAGATGATGTGCACAGCATATTTAAATCTTGTACAAGTTTTGTTTAAGATTCCATTAGGATGCAATTGTGAATGAACTTCTTTTTGCATATGTAATTAGAAAGCAGAACAGATGGGAAAGGCATAGTTTAAAGTGATGTGTTCATTAAAATAACCAAAGCTGCTCAGTGTTTGTTCCCCAACAGTGGATTCACGATATAAGACTCCTCAGGCTTATTATTTTTACCCCTTTTTGAGTCTGACAACTGTGAATGACAACTATGAGATCTCTTTTGCATCATTTTCATTGTGAGATATCAATACTGTTCCTTAGGGCAGACTGATCACTCATATGTGGTTTGTGCTCAGTTAAGATATACTAGGAAGCAGTGAGTATTAAGAAGCAGACACTACATCAAGGGATTTATTTTAATTGCATTTACTGTAAGAAAGATCTTTGGGGATTAAAGAAAAAAGTGATTTTAATGTTCTTTTAAAAAAAGAACTTTGTGGACTGTATCCAGATAAATACTGTTATCCCTTGGGTTATTTTTGCTCTTAACTTCCAGGTTTTAAAATGAAAATTAAACAATTTTAAGAAATATAATAAGGAATATTTTTCTCCTTGACTATTTTTTAGGGGAGGGAAAGATTTTTAATATCAGTCTGCCAAAAACATCTGCTGATGTGAGTTACTAATTCAAATATCCCCCGCCCCCCCAGTAAATTAATTAATTAATTAATTAATAAGGTTACATACTTTATCAGAGAGTGTTAGCCACACCAAGGGAAGAGACTGGTAACTGCTACCAAAAATCAGTAGAAATGTTTACTACAAATTGTAAAGTATACTTCATAGACTGGTGTGCTACGTCAGGCTTTCAGAAGTGAAGATTAAAGCTGACACTGACCTCTCTGTAAACTTACAACTTTCAACTGCTATGATGGAAGGATAATTGGGGGAATTAATATTGGATCATTCTAACCTTCAGTTGCCCCTGCAAATGAATTTCATCAGATATATTTTATAGGAAATTTAGAGCTTAAAAGCTTATTTGAGCCCAATTCTTGTTGCGCTTCTGGTAAGTTACTTTTGAAATTACTATGGGGAATTAGATCAAACTTGGCTCTAATATGCCATTTTTTAGTAAATAGGGTCTGATTTGGGGTAAATTCTAATAATGAATTCTAGAGATGTAGAAATCTATTTGTTGTAATTTCTGTCTTGTTTCTTGTTTTCCATGATACTTTTCTGTTTGTTTGGTTGTTTGTTTGCTTTTCAGAATAAATATAGGTAATTTAAAATAGAGGTTGTCTATAATTTTCTCAGTATTTGCTGCTTTCTAAATGTCAACATAGGTATCTTCCAAAGCAGAATGGTCATTATTTGCAACATTATCAGGGTTGTTTATGTCCTTGTTTGTAATTCCATCACTGTTGTTTTGTGCTGGAAAGGAGAACATATTAAAAACATTTAATTTCTACCTTGAAAAGAGGGATTGGATTGCAAATCCAAATTTAGCTAAATATTTAGATAAATATTTAGACAATATTATCTATTAATATAATAATTTATTATATTAATATAATTTTGTATATATTAATATAATAATATATTATATTAATATAATATACTACTAATATTTAGACAATATTTATCTAAAATGATAAAATGACAAACCAAAAGTGGAAAGTGTCATTTATATCCTGCTTAAACATAAAGTTGACTAAATCTGCAGGTAGATTCATGTAGTTTTTAAGTTTTTTATATATTTTTATATTGTTTTTATTGTAGAAAAAGACTGTCCATATTTTCTCTGAAATGCAGTGAATGAATGATCTCAGTACTTCAAAGTTTTCCTTTTTCTCTTGATTTATCCTTTATAGAAGAATGGCAGACAGTGTCATAGAAAGGAAAATAGCAATTGACAATATTATATTGGCCTAGAAAGTGTTATTTCTCATTGGAAGATTAGTCTGTGTTTTTCCCTTACAAGTAAGCAGATTCAAACTCAAAGAATGTTTCAGAATGTTTAATATTTTATAATTATTAAAAAGACATATCTTTGATTTCCTTGCTGAAAAGCCATAGAAGTTTTCTAAGATTACATAAAGTAAACCTTGGAATTATAACTACCACAAATCCTAAATCTTTGATCTATACTTTGTTCATATCTTGTTTTCTAGTCAAATTTCTTATTAAGGATCATTTCTTTTTTGCACTTATATCATTGAAGCCTTCTATTATTGATTAAAAAAAAAAAAAAGGTAGAAAACTAGACTTACTGCAATACTGATATTATATTGTGATTTGAAATAGGGAATGATAAACAAGTGCAACTGAAACAAGAGTGGATTCTTCTAGGGAAAATTAATCTTTCCAGTTTTGGCCATGAGTGAAGATGGAAGTGCCAAGATACCACAAGAAAAAAGATTTCTAACTGAAATGGATCAGAAAGAGAGTTTCAAATAACATCAGTGTCCATTCTTGTCCATACATATCTTGAAGCTCAGTAGGATATGACAGTTGAGATAAAATTTAAAATCTGTAAGCCTCCCTTTAATTTGATAGTTACTGATAATTTATCATGGGGAAATATGAAGGTAAGGTTAACTCATCATGTAGCTTTTCTTAGTGTGCAGTAAATGGGAGCTAGCTCACTCAGATTTGAATAGGGAGTTGAAATGTATAATTAATTAAAGGAAAGAAATTATACAATGATGTTAGTCATAAAATTTTACAAAAATAGACCCACATTGAGTTGAATACTTTATTTATATATGCTCTATTTTGACACATGCTATATGTCTAAATGACACATGCTATATTTTGCATGTGTCATTTAGAGAGAGGCTATGTTCATGTTGTTTTCATATCCATAGAATGAACTTGTGGAATAAAATCCAATAAAAACATGAAAGCCATTGGCGTTTTCATCATTAAATATTTTAAATCCTTGAGCTTTAACTCTTGTTTTAAAGATGTTAGTTATTTTTTAGTAATTGTCTATAAATGAAAAATATGGAAAGATTCAAGTTACACAAGTTCTTAACATTCTGAATATAGCTGTATGCATCTTGTGTATCGCTGAATATGTTTTTCAGTAATAGGCTCATTGCACATTGGTCAGTCTGCAGTAGGAGCAGATCAAATGACTTTCTGTAGCATTTTTGAAATAAAACTTAACAAAATTTTTCATAGCCTTTTTTATCCACAGGCATGCTCTGGCTGGCTTTGCTACTTAAGACTTTTATGCTTTTCTGTGCATGGAAGTTTCTTGGATGCATAAAGATATGTGGACCACTTACATTGAATGTATAGTCCCCAGGGAAGTGTCACTGCACCGAGCCTGACTGAATTTAAGAAGAGATTGGACTGTGCACTTAGTCACATGGTCTGAACTTTTGGGTAGACCTGTGCGGTGTCAAGAGTTGGACTTGATGATCCTTAAGGGTCCCTTCCAACTCAGGATATTCTATGATTCTATGATTCTCTGATACCTGATCTCGAAGGGTCATATACATTCATTCTTGTTCAAGTCGAAATTAGTTGCCCTGTTTATGATGTAGAGTGCTATACAGTATAAATAATAGTATTCAGTGACTCTCAGTTAATGTCACTCAGTCAATTATTTTTGCCACTGAATGAGTGAATGTGTTTAATCACATGAAATTCTGAAATACCATAAAAATAAAAATAGGAAAAATTATTGTCTGTATTTTCATTTATTGCAACTCTACTACCAAAGAACCTGATATGTGCTCCTTGCCTATTTAATGAAAGTAAACTCTGTTATATGAATGTTTTGTGACTTTAAAATAATTTTTAATTCTCATATGTTTCTAATTCATAATTCACATTGATGTCACAGTATTTAGTAGCTTTTTGCATTAAAGGCAATACAGAAGGTAAAATGGAGTATCATATCAAAAACCAATGTCTTTTTTTTCACACCATAATAAAAATAAAAAGAAAGAACATTGTATAATTCAGAATATAACCAGAAAGCATTAAAAATAAGGAGTTTACACCAAGTTATGAAGATTAATACTGTGAATGGCATTTATTCAACAAATTTATTTTACTATTGCAGTTTCGGTGCAAGGTAACGCTCACTGAAAATTGAAAAACATGCTGGTTATTTGAGTAATTCCTGAAAGATAGTTCATTATTCTGTCATAATATATTTGCTATAAAAATAAATGTATTTCTAAAATAATGTGATATTATCAGGTTTTATCAGATAAAATCACGTTTGATCTCCAAATTCAGTACTCCTTTTTAAATAAAAGTATGTTAAATATTTTATTTGTTAGACACATCTCTGTTCTGTGTCCAGTATCGGGTTGGTTCCTTTCATTCTAGTGAGGAAGCTATTTTTATTCAGCAAAATATTTAATGATAGGATGAGCAATAAGTATGTGCACATTTCTGGGGATGTGAGATTTTTATGGTTGATGCATCTGATTAGACTGAGTGGAGAAAAAGAGTGTATTTGAAATCCTTTGATGAATTCAGTGCCTATGCAAAGTTCTCACAGGGGGTAGTATTTTTATTTAGTATTTATAATCCAGCTTTCTTGTAACTTATTCTAAAGCACACAACTGAAAAAGGAACAGGTACCTTTATTAAACCTTGAATCAATAGAGGTTACACATAGCACAAACCAAATGAAGAAAGTAATCGGCTCCCCAGGTTACACAGCTTAATGAATCAAACAGGAAGAGAAAGCTTTTAACTGATTCCTGCGAAGTATTTCCAGTGATGACCTTCACAAGCAAGCTTGGCCAAGCAAGGGATATTGTTTGCTTCTCTCTGTAATATTGACCAAAAGTCTTGTCTCTCACTTAGTAGCAATGGTTATAACATAATCTATGTTGAAATACTAATGTTTCCGTCTCTTTTCACATCATAGGTGTGGTTATTGCACCATATATCTCTTAACTTTCATTAGGCATGATGTGAAGAAAAGTTTTTTGCTTCTTCTTAGATATACATATATTAAAAAAAAAAAAAAAAAAAAGGAAATTTAATGTTAGACCAAATTTTCAAAACTTTTCAGTGGATTCATAGGTGAATACTTTCTGAAACCTAGTTATAGTTTACAAAGCATGTTTTACAAAGTTTAAAAAGGTTTTTCAGTTGCAGGGAAAAATCTCATCTTAGTAATATAAATATATTGAAGAAATAATTACACAGAATCAGAGAATAGTTGAGGTTGGAAGGGACCTCTGGAGATTGTTTAGTCCAACACCAAAGCAAAGGATCGCATCCAGGCAGGTTTTGAATGTCTCCAGAGGAGGAGACTGCTCAGCCTCTCTGGGAAATTATATTGTATTGCTTTATAGTTTTAACAGTCTAATTATAGCTACACTTTTTTTTTTTTTTCCTTCTCTCTCTCTTAAGGTTGCGTATCAAAATTAAAAATCAAAAAGTTTGAATGTAAATCTATATAACAAAATCTCTTGCATACGTAAAACAGCATATGAAACATGTAGTCCATTTTAGCCTCCTTATAGTTACAGTATGTCATCCAGTTTCAACAGTTACGTTGTTGAAGGACATTTTATAGATGGATTCATCAGTTTTGTAACAAATTTTGAAAGCTGGTATTTGTACCTTTTAATGGAAAACTTGGAAAGTTTATCTTTGGATCTTATTTTCTGGAGCAATCAATGGGCTATTTTTCAGACGTACAGGAGCACCTTCTGATCATGTGCATGCCATCACTCTAAGATACGTAAATTGGGTGGAAGTGTTGGAATTGTCAGGGAATATTTCTGGGAAATAATTATTTCTAGTGCAGGAACAAAAAATCTATTTTAAACCTTAAAGAAATAAAAATTAAAAACGTTCATTAGTACTCCATTTTATTTACAATAAAAGGCAACTTATGACATCAAATGATCCTATTAATACCACAACTTTAAAATGTCCTATTGACCTGCAAATATTAACAGCTGTAGCAGCTGAATGTTTTAGAAATGCCTAAGATTGAGGCAATGCTGCCGCCTAATGATGGGAGTATATAAACCTGTATAACAAGAGTTCATTGCTTGATGATAAGGCTAGGTTTGTGTTGTCAACTGATATCTGTAAGTGAAATTAAAAGCAATTAAAATCACCTCATAGACTAGCCTACAGTATGCCTGGCCACCTATTTGGTTCAAAATTAAAAGCAAAAAAAACCCACAATCTCTGCAAGTTTAATGTTTTTGTTTTCTGTCTTAATGCCCACTATGACTATAAAGAGAATGACTCTCCAGTTTTTCTCAGTATTTCATTTTATTTTTGTAATTTCACCTGTTCCCTAATTTTTATGACTATGGTAAATATTTCTTTATAATTTCACTCTTAGAATTTTTATAATTTTTGGTATCCAGTTATGATTTCTCCCTTGACATTCTTTACTTCAGAAGAATAAGAAATTACATTAATGTCATAATATTACATTTGTCTCTGCATCATTGTCCATCTTTACTTACAACTATGTGATGTAGTCTAGTAGCTGAGAAGAATGTTAACAGAATTACTATCAAATTAATTCACAGACCCATAAAAAGCAATAACATTTATGTGAGGCATCTGTCAATGTTATCTGTGACAGCCTGCATACCCATCAGATCAAATCTGGATCCAGCCCTGCAATACCTGCTCCTATTTCAATTCTATTTAAGATATTTCAGTCTGTACACTATAGCAAAACATAGGGAAGCAAAAGGCTGGATATTGTTTCATCCTATTTTATCTGTATTATCTCTTTAATATGAAATACTACTGAAAGTGTTTATGAAGCCAAGAGATTGTTATTGATTTGTGTCAACTGACTGAAAAAGAATTTCATGGCAAATTGGTCAACCTTTGAACAATTATAATTTGGCAAAAACTAATAAACTGTAATTAAAGCATTGTAAAGACATTCCAGGCAGCCCATTAAATCACTATAATTACATCATAAAATGATTAAGGCAACAGAGTTAATGCATTTGAATCCTATACTAAACATGCATTAAAAAATATAATCATATTTCTTTTGTACCTATACTCCTCTCAGCTGGGCTGTCTTCCAGCAATCAACATCTTCACTATGTGTTCACTTCAAAGCAAGTGTTTGAGGTCTACATCTCTTTTCTGTTTCAACCCAACAGGTGCAGGAGGTTGGTCTCCATCAGACAGTGATCATTATCAGTGGCTGCAGGTGGATTTTGGGAATAGGAAGCAGATCACTGCTATTGCAACTCAAGGCAGGTATAGCAGTTCTGACTGGGTCACTCAGTATCGGATGCTCTATAGTGATACAGGGAGAAACTGGAAACCATATCACCAGGATGGAAATATCTGGGTAAGTCTTTAGTGTACAATGCAAGTGTGTGCTGCAATGATGTTGACTGATTGCATTTTTAGGAACTGTGCACCTATTATAACTTGTTAGTGTTGTATTTTTGAGGACAGAGTGGAGATTAGCTCAAAGCATGATAATTTACATTGTAGCTGCTCATAGGATTCCTATCTAATGTACAAAGTTTATTTGAGCTGATGGCAGTTATCAAAACACGCACAGTAATTTATTTATTTATTTAGTTTTGGTAAATGGCATTCCACAACTGGTCTCCTTTTTTTTTTTTTTTTTCTCTTCCCTTTCTTACACTGTTTCCTTTTGCTAATTTTACAGAGTAAATATGAGATACAAAAATAATTTTGAAACTTCTGCTCTTGTACATATTATTTTGGAAGGTAACTTATTTTTAATGTTTGTATATGCTTGGGAATGATGTTTTAACATATGTATTGGTTTCTATATTGATGTTACAGAGATTTTTATGCTATAATAACTTCAGAAAAAGTATATAATTTGGTTTGTTTTTTTATTTTTTATTTTTTTTCCATGGTTAAGCTGCTAATTTCGTTCTTACTGAAAACAGTAGTTTTCCATTTTTCTGGGAGGGAAAAAAACAACAAACAGCAACAACAAAAAAAACTATAACTTAAAATGTATGTTCCTAGTTCTTTCAGGTGGTGGTTGTTTTTCAAAAGTATACTTAGAGAACAGAAAAATAGTATATTTTTTTTCTGAAAACAAATTAAATAAATTAGCTATTTTACATCATCAGAGAAGTACTGTCAAAGCAGAAAAGATTGAATGTTGCTGTGGCTTAGATTTATATTGGTTGTGTGTTTTTTATTATGGTTTATTATTAAAAATGAACCTCAAATACTGAGTATAAGGTGAATGGCTTTATCTGTATAACAGAATCCTGCTTAATATGTGGAGTACATACAGGCAGCCATCTTTTATTAGAGTATTGATTTACTGAAAAAAAACTCCTCTGTGTGGCACACAAGTTTCTGAAAGAAAAATAATGGGGGGGGGGGTAAGGAAGGAGGAGCAGGAGCAAAGAGAGAAAAACATCAAGTGCTGCTTTAGACTCTTCAGGAACAGGTTATGTGGATCTTGCTCATCTAGGGAGGGGAGGAAACAAAGCTCATGTTTAAACTTGATGAATAGAAAACATTTCTCTTTTAAGCCCCCTTATGTAAGTAAAAATGCTTGTAGCCTTTAGTGTTTGTATTATCTTAGATGTAGAAAAGCTTTTTTCAAGAACTACTATTAAAATCGTGAAGAATTTCACCCAGGAGAATGCAAAAGAGGCCTATGCAGCTGGCTGAGTGAACAATACATAAAGCAGGACAGTTATGCTGAGGAAAAGTCTGTTCTTAATACCTTGAAGAGAAAATCTTTCAGCAATACAGGATTTGGGTGATTTAGTCACAGCTGTGACAGTTTCCAAAGCAGCCCCCATTTCTAAGGGCTTTATAGGAAGTCTTTATTCTTGTATTGTCTCTTAATACGGAAATACTGAAAGCTTTACCATGAGAAAATGTTTCATTTTGCTATTGAATAGTAATTACAGATGTCTAGTGAATTCAGATGGAAAACTGATGGTATGTTACAAGCCATCAATATGACTTGCAAAAGTGTGCGATGAGTTATGCAGAAATCTGCTACTCCTATTTGAAATGCTAAATCATGTGGTTATATTTTGCAAGCCTGTTGCTGCTGTTCATGTCCTGCAATTTTAGCCCTATTCTAGGAAGACAGATGATCCTAGCTTTCTTTTTAAGAATACAGCTGAACTACTATCAGAAGAAAATAAAACAAAACAAAAAAAAACAACTGAGGTCTTGACTCTAATTTTTCTAAACAAAATTTTTCCTACTCTTAAATAGTGTTCCTCTGATTAGCCTTTTAGAATAGTGTGATTATTAATAGCTTCAAAAACAGTGTAGGTGCCTCTGAGCCCAAAGCAATACTGCTGAACAATTGTAGTAGTATTATGAGACAGATTTGCCTGTTGTGGAAATAAGGTGGTGAAGAAATTCCTATTGCATCTTCCTTATAGTGTAATTTTGTACAAGCAGTGTGAGGGCCAGATCAAACCACATAAGCCAAGTATTCAGTATACTTAAACACATGAAGTTATATTCTTCCTGACTGAGGTGACTCTGATGATCCCAAAATTTTAAGATACATTTAGAATCCTTTTAAGTAATAATTAGTCTTTCAGATTTGTACCTTTTTAGAATTCTTATCTGCAAGAAAAAGGTACTATATAGCCTTTCATTTAATGTCTGTCTTCTATCAGCCCTATGCCCAAATGTTGTTGCCTCCTGATAGTAGTAAATTTAAAATTAAAGGAAAAAGCAAAGGGAAAAAATGAAAATAGAAGTGCAGAGTTCAACAACTCTTAATACTGAAAGAGTTATGATATCAAATGACATAGATGATAAATTATGGAAAGTAGAAATAAAAAATAAAGACTGCTCGGTAAGTTGGAGAGAGAACAAAGGAGAAGTAATTTCCAGCAAAGATATAGGTAAGAACAAAATGTGATAATCTGCATAAAATGCTGAAGTGATCCCCTTCTGTATGCATTAGTCATGGAAGGAAGGAGGAGGAGAAAATAAAATTAAAAAAAAAAACACTATAATTATCTCCTAAGTAGGAGAGAAATCAAAAGTCTCTCGGGAAGTCTGTGATGGGGAAAGTGCTTTCAAGGTGAATTTAGAGTAAGTTTCCCGTTTCTGTGAAATAGATTTTTCTGACCCCACCCCTCCTGGGCTTTCAGATATTTTCAATTTCCATGAATTTTAATAAGATGAGTGAGTATGCCCTCTTTCCATAGCAACTAGAGGATTTTGATCACCTCTCTTCACTCTTGTAGTCTGAGATTCTAATTTTGGTAGGTCATGAGGCTTCCCTACATATGTTAATCCCCTGAGGTGTTTCATGTTCACAGAACTTCTGTTTTGGTATAGATGCTTATTTTGTCTACATCAAGCCATTGAGCTGTTTCTTCTAGAGAAGGAATCACAGATAAGAAACAGAAACCATATTATACATAGAATCCTAACTTAGATATAGATGTAAATACATCACACTAAGCATAACGCAAATATGCCCTACAGGTATAGTAACTAAATGCATATGAAAGTCTTATGAAAGCAGTGAGACTGAAAATACAAACACTAGTGACAGAGCTGAACATCTCTAAGAAAAATCATTTCCTACACAAAACTGGAAGATCTTAGATACTCATAATGCCTCTTCAATTGTACCATTTAAAATCCAATCATTCTGGTAGAACTTGTCATCAGCTCTCACCAGTCTCACTTTCTTATTCCTGGAGTTATCAAATTCAGGGGAATAAAGGAGAAACTGCTTACTGTAACGATGATTACAAACAAACAAAAATAAACTGATGTGAAAGGTGGAATGCAGACCCGTTGCATGTAGCCTCTCAATTATATTCTGCAGTGGACTGTATCTTAAGCCTCAGTAAATATCAGTGGAGTTGCAAAGATCTAATTGAAAGCATGTTTTGACTTTTAACAGAAAACTTAGCCTTGGACCAAATAGCTGCTGCTTCAATTGAAAGTAATTCTGTTTTATTGTTGTCTTTCTTTTTTTCTTTTCTTTAAATACCCAAACTAAGTAATCTGGTAACCACTAACCATTTATTTAAATGTTTATAGCCTATGCAAATTCAGTTTAATTACACAATGTGCATTATGCATAAATCTGCTTTTGTAGTGTTTGAATCACTGAAAAGATACTTTTGGTGCAAGTGCTGGATTGTCTACCTGGGAAGGGACAGCCTTGGCTGTATGTACAGACTTCCTCATGAGAGGCTGGGGAGCAACCCTGCAGAAAGGCATCTGGGGATTTAGTAAACAGCAAATTGAACATGAGTCAGCAGTGTGCCCTGGCAGACAAAATGCCTGACTGGATTCTGGGGTGCATCAGGCTCAGCATTGCTAGCAAGTCAAGGGGTTCCACTGTGCGCTGGTGCAGCCTCACCTTGAGTACTCAGTGTGGTTTTGGGTTCCACAGTACAAAACGAACATAAAATTAGTAGAGAGACTCTCTAAAGGAATGCAACAAAGATGGTGAAAGGTCTAGAGGGCAAAACTTATGAGGAGTGACTGATGTTACTTGGTCTGTTCAGCTTAGAGAGAAGACTGAGAGGAGAGCTCATCGTGGCCTGCAGCTTCCTCACAAGGGGGACTGCAGGGGGCAGTTCTGGTCTCTTCTCTCTGGTGACCAGCGATAGGACCTGAAGGAATGACATAGGGCTGTGACAGGGGATGTTCAGGTTGGATATCAGGTAAGATTATTTGCTGAGAGGGTGGTTGGGCACTGGAACAGGCTCCCCAGGGCAGTGGTCACAGCACTGAGCCTGCCAGAATTCAAGAAGCATTTGGACAATGCTCTCAGACACATGGTCTGCTTTTTGGGTGGTCCTATGCATAGCTAGGAGTTGTACTCAATGATCCTTGTGGGTCCCTTTCAACTTGTGATATTCTATTGCCTTGTTTCCTTTGTTTGCTTTTGAGAAAGGAATTTAAAATATCAATTTACCTACCGTCTTTAAAGACTTCTTTTTTAAAAGTGTTCACTGAGTTCCTTTTTAGTTGAAAATAAAAAACTAGTATGTTAACTATAAAGTGTGACTTGCATTTCTCTGGACATCAAGTCATCTACTGTTTGAGAAATGCAGTCTTTTCATATACATGGTTCCTCTTGATATTAAAGGAAGTTGGTACAGCACATGGATTTAGCTTGCATAAGAAAATGTTTTCATCTCCTGAGAATATCCAAAATTAATTGTGAAAGGAAGCACAATTGAGTTGGAGAACTAACTCTATAGCTGCAAGAGACTTCAGATATTTAATACTCTGGGTGCCTTTGGAAATAACTATTTCATGACTACATAGGTACAAGGTGTTCCTCTGTAGCTCTACATAGCTGGGGTTATATCTGGTCAATGTTTCTGCTCACTTTGACATGCTAATTCTGGTTAGATTATTCAGAGAAAAATCTGCAAGCCTTATCACATTATCAGTTCCCTTCACCTGCTTTACAGATCATTTATAGCTAAGCTAACCAAGGACTTGCTGCATGTATTTGGGAATATAAAAATTTATATATAGCAACTAAAACTGGAAGAATAAATTCTAGAACCCACCCATTTTATTAGGATATGTAAGAACTATTTACTTTTCAGAAACTGCCACTGCTTTTCCCTTGAAATCCAACTTATTTCCATGATCTTAAACTAAAAAAATGTTATTGAAGAAAGTTACAAAAGAGTTTGCTGCTTGCTACTGCCGTCCTTTTGTTTACTTCATAAGATCTTGAGTGGAAGCTTACGTCACAGAAACATTTCCTAGATTAATAGTTTAACACTCTTTTTCTTCTTAAGAACTTCTATTGAACTACATTAAGCCATTTATATTGTATTTCATTATGACTTGAATTATAGGAGTATTTTAGAAATATGAAATGTGATTAGAATTGTCTATATGACTTGGTGTTTGTTGCTGGGCTGCTACTAGAATATCAGATTCTGTGCAGACCTATTAAATGTGGTAAAGTGGTTAGATATAAACAGTAGTCAAAACTTTATACTAATATGGCGAGACCCTGAAGTCATTTGGGAATGTTGTGAATTTACTGCTGCCTTCTATTTAAGGATGCCTTGACCTATTGTGTCTGGAAGGATTTTTATGTCTGGTATCTTGCTGTCTCCATTGCAATACCAGCAAGTGACCAATGTCACTTTTACGGGCTCTTAATTCTCTCTGGGTGTTTTATTACTAGAAACACCTCTTTCAAAATTTTCTGTCACATGGTAAGTCTTATTTTTCTTCTGGAACATCCTGTGTGCATTTCCTTAATTTTATTAGGCTTTAACTTACCCTGTTTTTATGGCTCTGAGTCCTTGTTTTCCATGCCTTTATTTTACAAGGGTTGTTCTATTCACTTGCAACAGCCAATATCACCTTTATGTCATATGGAGTTGTAACTCCCACTGAAGTCAACATGGCTTAGCACTTGGTACAGGTTGCTAATCTATACATTGAAGTCTAATGACTTGAAGGAGTATCAATACAGGAAAATGCTTCCTTTGCTGTAAATAAGCTAAACTCTTACAAATGTGATATAATAGTCACTGACAAAAAAAAAAAAATAAATCAAAATACATCATAAAATAAAGCATTGAGGGGGCATATTTAGAAATTCGAGGCGGTTGCTGACAAGGAGTTTTTGAAACCCTAAAGAAAAGAACTTTACAGATAAACATCTGTGCTATTCTGAAGAAGCCTGTTTGCTAATCTCTTTTTCCTGTGTGGAATCTGTCAAAGAAAATTGTATAACTTTTTTCAACATGTTTAGAGACACCTGGGGTTATTTATTTATGGGATTATATTTAACACCAAATGCTTTCACAGCCATAGTCTATAGCTGTGTTAATATGACAGAAGGTCTAATGACCTTTTAAATATTGGAATATTAACACTAACACCAAATCAGTGTAAATGTTTATGCTAGATCAAAATCTGGACCTCCCAGGGGTGTGAGGGGAAGAGTACAGAAAAGGTAATTACAGTCCCTATCTAACACTGTATTTCACATACGTTATAGCCAGATTATAAGACCTTCTAAACATGCTTTTAGGTTAGAGTCCTTAAAATTTCATGTTTTGTGCAGGAAGAAAAACTTTTTATTTTTAGCAGAAATACGGGTTAATCAGAATATCCTGAGTTGGAAGGGACCCTTAGGATCATCAAGTCCAACTCTTGACACCGCACAGGTCTACCCAAAAGTTCAGACCATGTGACTAAGTGCACAGTCCAATCTCTTCTTAAATTCAGTCAGGCTCGGTGCAGTGACCACTTCCCTGGGGAGCCTGTTCCAGTGTGCAAAATGTGGTTGTCTTTATTTTTAATAACTTTTTTTTTAACAGGAAAGATATACCAACATCTTGGACGTGTACTTGATCAGAGGGAATGCATGTTTTTTTACTCATCCTGTTTATGAGAGAGAGATAAAATAATTATGTTATCTCCAAAGGTGTGAGCAGAACTATTTTAATCTATCACAGAGTATGCCAAGTGGACAGAATACAAAACTTATCTTGGTGTCTGAACCCTCTCTTCAGTCTGTACAGGCTATTAAATAGAAAGCAGAGTTGAATAAAATATTAGTGGTTTTCACAGTAGTCTACTAGAGCTATTCCATGCTAAAGGATCATTTTCTAATCTGTTCTTAGTCTGAGGACCACTTGTCTGCTTGTGTTAAACTGTCAAATTTTAAACAGCAATATCTAAATCAGGTTTTTTTTTTTTAGCTCCCAGATGGCTTAGTATTCAAATACCTTAGTGTCATCATGATATAATGAATACGTTGTGCAGGTCCTTAAGTATGTGAACAAGAATGCATTATGTACTTAATAAGCTCAGCAATGACAATAGTTATACTTATGGCTGAATGTCACTGCCTTTCAGCTAACAAATATAAGGTGCAGGCTATCCTGAGACCCCACAAGAAACCGTGAATGCTTGCTTAAGTGATGAAACTGAAGCTGAATTTTCAGTTTTATAAACTTGTACAGGTTTTCTATAGACATACATTTGATTTTGTCTGCTTAATGACACCCCTGATATTTTACTGTTGATATTCATTTTATACTTGAATCATATATTGAATGACAAGTAGGCCTAGCGTAATGTAGTCAGTCTTCAAAAGCTATCTGGACGTAGTCCAGACTACTCTAGGTGTCTCTGAGCAGCAGGATTGGGCTAGGTGACCTCCAGAGGTCCCTTTCAACCTTACCCATTCTGGGATATTTCATCTGATAAAAGTAACTAAAAACTTAAAAGTATGGTTTAGAATTAGAAGTTCTAATGATTGTCACAGACTTAAAGCGTCTTAAATTATCGTCATTATTTAAGTTGAATCAGAAAATGTGACATTCCAAAGCATGAGTCTTACTTGTCATTAGGTTGTATTCTTCTTTAAAATACTTCTGCAATGTGCTTGGCATGTTAAACTGTAAAAGCTGAGCAGATAAGCACTTCCTTAGCATTTTTTTTTTTTTTTTTTTTTTTACACTGTGAGAGTGATGAAACTGGAGCCAATTTCTCAGAAATGTGAGGGGGCTGAAAAAAAATGACCTGCGGAAGTTCCTTACAGCTTGTGATTCTGAATGGTATCTGAGATTAGCCAGAACTGCTAGCTGCTGAAATAAAGATGTAAATCACTCTAAAATATTCTGTGCTCCTCCCCTCTGTGATGTAGGTGGCTTTCACTTCTGTTTTGAGTTTACAGCTGAGTTCAGTCTCTTTAATGAGGTGAGTCATAGAATATCCTTAAATGCTAGGAAACTTCAGATTTAGTGCTAGTCTTAGGGCAAAACCTATCTGCAGCACTAGTGAACAAGTCGTGGTTCAGTATTTCCTTTTTAATGGTGCATTTGCAAAATGATTTTGGTTCTGGTCTAGTGAATGCTTCAAATGTCAAAAAGGAAGTAATGAGAGTAGTAGTTTAAAACTGAGTAGACATGGTCAGACAGCATCTCTGTATGTTTACAATAATTGGCAAAAGGAGCTATAGTCTTTCAGAAATCCTTTGGGAAGTATAGAACTGCAGATAGTAAAAAGCTAACTTACATGTTAGGTAGATGTAAAGCAAGAAATGTTATGTTCTCAGTTTTCATTTTGCTTGTCCTGGTTGAAAAATAAAAATAAATAAATAAACTGCACAAAGCTGTGGTTCACCCATGTGGAAGTTTATTTTGATAAAATAACTAAAAGTTTTCTTCTTTAATGACCAAAAAGATACTTATATCAGGAGAGTTCTTAAAGTGAAAGTTCTACAAAATTTTAGAATTCTCAATGTAGTTTGGGATATGGTCATAGACAGTATTTTATGTTTCTCTGGAAAGCAACTTTTTTTTGAGTAGTCTAAAGATTTAATAGTCATAGAATAGACAGGCTTTGTGCCAGCACATGAAAGATATGGTTGTGACAATTTCCATAAATTGAAGACGTTTTTCTGTATTACCTCTGCTGCCTGCAAGGTCTAGTACGCAGAAAGCACAACTTGTGAAAAGCTGTCTCCCACTTGCTTCTGGCTCATTAGATGTTAGTTTCCAGTGAAACTGAACCTAATCCAGGAGTGAATAATGTTTGGATCCACAAATATCCATTTCCATGTAAATGGTTGGGCTTGTGCATCTCTGCATTTGTACCTTTTAGCCTCTGGTCTTCCCTGGAGATTGATGCTTACTAACTGGGAAGTCTGAGCTTTGTAAACAAAAAGGCAAAATAATGCACCTTGCAACACTGACAATTTAAGATCAAATCCAGAAAATACACTTTCAAGTGTCTGACTTCAAAATCAACACAGCCGCACAGGTGCATACACTTAGGCTTAAGCAAAAGTACATGCTTGCATAAATATGTTTGATCTGAAGCTATCTTGATTCTAGAAAGTAGACTCTGTCCTTCATGGAAGTCACTTTTTGGTCTTTTTATATTAACTTTTTTTTTTTAAAAGCCACACTTTTTTTTTTTTTTTAGCAATGTACAAGCTCTGATTGGCTTCAGAGCAGAGTGCATTTTAAGAAGTTTGACAGTGCTGCTGCTGCTGTAGTACATATCTGTGGTTATCTACATAACTTCAGCTTGAGGGTTTTTAATCTGGAACTTTTCTTAAACAGTGACTTCACACTGAAAAATATGGAAAGTTAGAATTAGGCTAAGAGAACTCCTATGTGCCATTTCTTAGATTGTTTTCTTGACTTAGATTTTTTTTTTTTATAAATATGCTTGGACTCCTTAAGATAGTTAAAGAATGGTACTTTGTTTATTGATATTGATCCTACTCAGAAAGACTTGTAAGGAAGCCAGTAACTTTTATTTGGAATCTAATTCTTGCTGGGTTCAACAGAGGGCAGAAATAAGTGTTTGTTTTTTTTTTGTTTGTTTGTTTGTTTTAACAGTTTTCAGGAAAAGTGTTGCTTTTGTAACCTGAGTTTATAGTTGTATTAATTATTGTATAGCCTGGACCCTCTGTGGCATTTTACAAGGTGTTTTGTATAGCATAAATTGTTATAAATAGTTATTACTTTAGGTATGATATTTTTCAGTACCTTTTATGTGTTCATAAGCACGTAGTGTGTGTTAATCTCAACCTTTAGTAATGTAAACAGAAGTTTCTGAACTGTAGTGCATTAGTGTTAAACATAACTTTTCACTTGAACAGCTTTGTTTTTGTTGTGATACTCTGCTTGCAGTCAGAGGAAAATTAGCTTTAATTTGCAGTCTCTCCAATGTACATAAGTTTATGCACATAAAACTGTGATACATATAAGTAAAATATCACGATATAAGTTTACAAAGCTATAATAGGCTTTGTGTTCATGCACTTGCAGGCAAAGCAGGTTCCTGTCTTTAAAACCTGGTGTGGAACCATTCTTCCTAGCACTACTTGTCAGAAGTACAAAATAAGGTGGCAAAGCAACGTCTTGGCTGCTGTAACAATAAATGCTCAGTAATGACTAAGTCTTTTGTTAGTAACAATATCAGCTTCTTTGTTAGCTTGAGGATACCCTTACCAATCATGATTGGCTGACATTGTGTATTTTGTTTTTTCCTCCAAGTATTAAACACAAAGGTTTTGGCTATGCTGAATACTGCATGCCATTAAAAAGCTAATTTAAATTAGCGTGTGTTCCAATGGGTTTAG
This sequence comes from Anas acuta, assembly GCF_963932015.1. NCBI lineage: Eukaryota > Metazoa > Chordata > Aves > Anseriformes > Anatidae > Anas > Anas acuta. Next base: position 56,261,789 of record NC_088980.1, on the reverse strand, counting down.
CTAAATTTAAAGAAGTGCTTGGTGAGCATTTTCTATGCATTTATTCTAATGAGACTACCCACGGGAAGAAAATTCTCCTTGTTGGAGGAATGGTTGCATTGTCAAACTGATAGGAAATAAAAGTATCCAAAAGAAAGAAAAATCTTTTTTTTTCCAAACTTTTTCAGCATTGTGTTTATTTTGATTATATTACAAAGTCAATATTCAAAACTCATAATAAAAAAAAACCACTAATATGTATTAGTAGGTTTCTTAATATCAGATCTATTCTTTGAAAATGCTAAAAGAAAGCTTATACAGTAAATTGCTATGATCCTTTGTTATTACTTGTTTTGCAATTACGTTGCTTGTTTTTATGTGTGAGCAGAGTAGATTATAGGAGAAAGCAACTTAAAAAAAAAAGTAATTTTAGGAAAGAGTATACTTCAAAAAAAAAAAAAAAACAAAAAAAAACAGATAACATAAAAGATTCTGGACAAATCCAGTCAGTTGCTTCCAGAAAACTTATTTCAATGAATGATTTGCAGGACATAGTCCTTTTGAATTTGAAAGCATTGAAAGTTACTGGGGAGAGGAAGAGGAAAAATACTCTGTAGCTCATTCCTTATTTGAACTCAGCTATTCTAATCTTTTAAAATATTTGAGGAAATGAGATAACTTTCTGATGGTTGACTATGCCCTGTGCTGTGTTGCAGTGTTTGAATAGTGAGTTAAGATAAAAAAAGTTGAAGCCAGCTGAAGATGGTTGGGTTTTGTGTGTGTGTTGTTTTGTTTTGTTTTTCAAACCACCATCAAAAAAAAAATAAAAAACTTCTGCATAATCGGTCCATCTCATAGATTTGCTAGAAACTGAGCACAGTTGATTGTATACATACTTTTCCTGTTCTTGTCAAATCAGCCTTCTAAATTCATGATGTAAGTTTACAAAACTTAGAAAAAGAGCCAGAGAAGCCAGGGAGGAGAGGGAGAGCACTGTTGGACAAACCTATTTAGGATGTGCTGCTGTAAAGCAGCATTTTCTAAACCATAAAGAACTTATAATCATAAATCAGTTAAATCCCAGTACTACAAGAAATCAGGCAAAGCTGCTGACATGGCACTATCAAGTTTCCATAATGAAAATGAGTTCAAATGCATTTGGGAGCAACTGTAACACAGAGTAAAGGCATTTAAGAGATTAAGATCATGTTACATAGTTTTGTTGTTGTTTTTTTAAGGCAAATAAAACATGGGATAAAATATTGAAGTTGAAGAAAGGTGAAGAACTAGATTAATATAATATTAGTTCTCTATGCAATAGAGAGTTGGACCTGTGTCTTCACTCTCCTGGGGTGGGGTTGGGAACACATCAATATTGTATCATCTTAGATAAGATGACCATGAGAATTCTGCAGATTTCAAATGGCTAACATTTACTATGTCCAGTTTACCAAAACCTGGAAAATAATTGCTATCTTGGGGGGTGTTGAGTCTGGACTGGATGGGGGGGCAGGGAGGGAGGCAAGGAGGAGGGAGAGGTCAGAGAGAGAACCCTGTCAACCTCAAGTATTTCATCAATGGAACTAAGCCAGGAAAGAAAAGGATCCTGATTTATGTGAGCATATGCTAATGACAGTCTTCAAACTGAACTCTGTAAGAGTTTTTTGGCATGGTTGACAGTTTTTTTTTTTTTTTTTTTAAAAAAAGTCAAAACTGAACTCTTGTCATTTGTATCTCAATAGGCAACCTATTGATTAGATCTTTCCCCAAGTTTCAGTCAAGCGTGTGACTAGTGGCATGCTTCTACTACAGCTTCTGTTGTTGCACATGAAGTTGCTGACAAATATTAGTTTGAACTGTTTTCAATGTCACTCTATCATTTTCCATCAAAGATGGAAAAGAAACTATTAAATACTGCTACCTCCAGCTACATAGACCCAAATGTTACCTATTCATTCATAGAATTCATAGGTATGAATAGGTAACGGGCCAGAATAAACTCTTTTAGGTGGTGGTAGCTCCGGTCTAAAGAGATTCTGGCACTTCAGGATATGCTTTCTTTGAACTGTAAGCACACCAAGAGCTCCATAATAACTGATCTACTTAGACATATGATAATTAAAAAAATAAAAAGTGGCAAAGAGGAACTTAATTTAGGACTTCTTTACTGTGACTTGTCCCATATAGATTGCTACTACGAATTCTAGAGTCCTATTTATTTTGTAGCTAGACTTGCAATATAAAGGTCACTTTTGTTTATCTTCAGAGGTCTTGGAGACAATTAAAAGAAAACAGCCAACAACATTCCCACTGTCTTAAAATAAATAAATAAATAAATAAACAAAAACTGAACTAATGGCTTCCTAGCTCTTGCACACAATACTTCTCTTATGTTCCTCAGACATATCAGGCAGTCTGGAGATATTTGGATCAAAGCAGAGGTGAAAACATAACCCACTTAGCATCTTTTGATAATGTATTAAAACTGGTGAGTTAACATTTATTGTAAATCCCTAGCTATGCTGTGTAGAGAGGAAGAAATTATTTATATAAATAACTACAGAACTAACTCCTTCATCGATACTAGAGTTGTAAAACAAACAAACAAAAAAAAAACCCACACCAGAAGTACTGTGATTTTAAAATATTTAAGGAAATTCTGTTGTCACAGTTCACTTTAAAGACTGAAAGATTTCTTTAATCAAATTTAAACTGCTGTATTAATTTCTGGATAACAGATGTAGGTAATAATATGCTAGTTAGAGCTCACAAGGTCTGTTTCTGATAATTTCAAATTCTATAAAACGGCTTTACTGAAAGTAACATGTACTGTACAAGGGGGGGGGGGAAGGTGTGTAAGTTACAGGAACATCAATTTTCATCAACTTCCAAAAACATACAATGACATTGAAAACAATGATGAAATTCAGTTAGCCTATCAATAAAGGTAATACAAAGCTGTACTTTCTACTACTTGCATTACTACTATAAAGTACAGCATTGTAGGAACATTGTATGTGTTACCACAGATCCACTGAAAGTTTCAGAGCCAGAAGAACATCAATAAGCATAGGTTGAATGCTATTTGTGGAGAATTGCCGAAGAGGAAAGCATGACTTTCTGGTTTTAAATGTTCAACCATCTGCCTGACATACAAAGGTAAGGTAAAACTGTCAGATGTAAACAATGTTCACAGCTTCTTTCAGAACAATGCGCCTGCATGATGGCACTTTTTCCTTCCTCTATCTATATTTTAACTTTTTTTTTTTTTTAACTTTTAACTATTTAACTTTTTGTTTCATCCTTCAAGTGTCTTCAAAATTGCTACCACTCATTCTACTTTCACAATGCTCTTTCCACAACAGCAGAAACAATCTCTCCTTGAAGTTTGCTGTTCTTGTATACACTACAGCCTCTGTTTCCTATCAATGAAACAGGTCCTTAGTCTTTCCCCTAGTTTCATTCCACTTTCCTGCTATTGTCAAAACAAATTACATTGGATGTAACGTACCTGAGTAATAGATTCAGTTTGCTGTTAATGTTTTCTTTTCTTGTGGTGGATTTCATCAAGTTTTCTCAATATTTGTTTTCCTCTCTGTGTTGAAGATGGACAAAACCCTCTTGTGTTCCTTTTTTGTTGTTGTTTGTTTTTCTCTCAAGCACTCAGATTATTTTTCTGATGATGCAGAAGTCTATTTGCTTTTTGCACAGAAGTATACAATGAAAGCAGGATCAGAAATTGTAGGCCATTTTATCCTTATCCATGTGTTTTGGTGTTTTTAGCCTGAATACAGGAGAGCTGTTCGTTTTTAAATCTTAATTCTTCCAGCATTAAATTGGAATAGGATACATTTAAGTAGAGAAGTTGAAACTTTTGTTTTGTGGTGACACTGACTGACACTCATTTCATAAAAACCACTAGATCTTTGTTCTAAAGTGTGGTTGGACAGGTTAAGATAAACAACACCAAGTCATAATGAGTCTTAGTCCTTGAAGCATGTGAAGTTTGAAGATGGAATATGGGTGATCTGATGTGATCACCCTGCCTCTTCTCTTTCTATAAACTTAATTGTGGAATATTTTTGGAAAACAATGGCATTAATATGTTAAACCTGGTACATTGTGAAGTATTCTTCAGCATGACAGAATCTTGATCTAAAACACTGTGTGTGTATGTGTGACAGAGAGAAAGTAAATACCACTTGTAGTATCAGTGGCAGAATCAGAGAGATGTGATGATTCTCTTAATTATGTTAATATTTGAGGTGGGTAGACGACACATAAAGCTATTAGTACTGAAGAGATTTTTTCCTGGTGTTAGTATTGTCTCTTGTTGAATGCTGAAGCCAAAACTACTATATGTTGTCAGGCTTCATATATTTGCATCTAAAACAAAAAAAAAAAAAAAAGCGAGGAGAAAAAAAAACAACACACCTTTTTACAAGTATTTTAGGAGATTTTAATTATACCTTGGAAGCAGAGTTTTCTGATGTGGTACTTAGCAAAAATACTTTTTATCTCAGTGTTATAGTCACTTGTTTTAGCTGAAATGTTGAAAATTGAGTCAATAACCAGTCTCAATACATTAAAGATTTGAAAGTCATGGGTAATCCAAAACTGGAGTTGAAGTCACTGGACTTGTTAACTAATATGTAAACCTGCCTTATTTTTTTCTCCCATCTAGTGACAAATACCGTATCTGCCTTTTGCATTGAAGTTACTGGACCTTGAGAGCTGACATAATCTGTCTTTAGTAGTCATTTTAAGTAATATTGTCGTACCTGTGAGTTATCATTCTTAGTTTATGTACCACTGTATTTATGTATACACTACTGTTCTGTGCATACTCCTACTGAATGATCACGCTGTTTAAGATGAGTTTAGCCTGCACAGAATGCTACCTCTTTGCAACTATATTACCAAACAATTTTCATAAAAATGCTGCTTTGATCATCTTGTTAGGAGAGGTTCATCTTCTGAGGACAAGATGACTTTTAAAGCTACAAACTAACTCCTCAGCAGCAGAAACACCACCAATATCTGAAGCTGTAGGAAAGAGATACGGGAGTAGAAGCACCATTGCACAAGTCTATACACTTAACTGAAGACAATTTAGCTACAAATCAAACAGCTGTTGATGCACTGAAATTCAAGTCTTCAGAAAAACAAAACCAAGCAAGTACAGCAACAAAAAAAACTCCTGTGTTAATAGCAGAGTTTCATATTTTAATCACTGGTAATGAAGTTAAGCATGTCAAACATCCTGTAATTTTACTTGTTTCTGAAGTTATCTGATCTCTGGAGTCACCATTTGAACCCGATCTGTACACTGCTGAATGTCACTATTGCCATTCTCTTCATCCAGTACTACAGCTGGACTGCTAAATTTAAGTCCATCTCCGTTTAACAAATTAGAATTAGCACTGTAGGGGAAAATACTTATAAATGTGTAATCTATTAATTAGCTTCCTTATCCCAATTTCCTTTTTGGTTATTTAGGTGCTACTAATGTACAAGCACATTGACTCCCTGCTTTCTAAAACTAGCTTGTTGAAGTGCTGCTCCTTAGTCATCTCAATCTGAGAAAATTTAGTGTGGGGCACTTGTTTGGCTCATCTTTTTATAGAGTAATGAACTATCTAAAAGTCGAAGAGATCATTGCTAGAATACATCAAATGGTCCTACTCACAAATCCCATTTCACCAAGAGGACAATTGGCATGAAAAATGACTTCTAGAAATATAGTATAAACTGTAATATTCATGAAATTAGCCTTAACTGAAGCTATGGGAAAGGGGGGAAACAAGGAGCACAGTGAAGCTTGCTGCTTGCATGATGCTCTATATAAGGAATTGTGTTATTGATATTTAATCACTAATAAGCATTAAGTCAAACTTCTCAGGAAACCGAGAATAATAAACCTCCTGTGGCTTTAGAAATAGAAGCTCATAGGATGCTTACAGTGTTAGACTAGCAGACTGGAGAAAACAGGAAGAGATCTGGAGAAAGGAAATAAAGTATCACAGAAGGTAAATAGCATTCTGAAGAATTAAATGTTTATATTGGCCTTGCAAATTTAGAGTTCAAAATCTCTGAAGTTGTTAAGCTGTTTCTTTAAAGTCTCAAACTGGCCTGAATAATTCCTTGTTTGTAACTTCCAGTTTTGGAATTCAGTCATGTAACTGAAAATGGAATTTGAAACATAGTTTATATTAATCTCAAAAAGGGCTCTCTTAAACTGAAAAGTCTGAATTTTCAACTCAAATAACTTATAATGAAATGTGATAATGATAACTATCTAACTTAAAGTTTTGTCTCTGGACAAGAGACCTTTTCTGTACTGTGGAACTGCACTGCACATAAAGCTTATGGCAAACCAGGATTTAGTTTGATCTTGATTTGGTTTATATTTCTTAGATGAGCCTTGTGTTTTGCTGCATTATATGAAATCTCTTCTGTCTCTTAATTACTAAGTGCTGTGACCTTTATGTAATAATTTTAGTCTTAATTGTCCTCCATAATTTGCAAGTATTATAGAAGAATGATGGATTCAAGGTCTGTTCTGAAAGAAATTTACTGGACTACCCACTTGGTAAGAGAAACAAAGAAGTCTGTTCAGATAAGGTGATTAAAATGCTAACAACCTTTATTCAATATGAGACATTTGTTCAAACCATGCCAGAAGTAGAATAACCTTTGGAAATAAATTTGGAAATATTAAGGAAGAATTTCTTATGCTGTATTCACAGAAACCTTATGAAGCTTCCAAAATAACTATTTAATCTGGGCAAAGATTACTTGATCCCCCAGTGCTAATTGGGAAGGAGCCGTTCTTGGCCTGTAGGGCCAGAAGTTTAAGAGTGTAAAATGACATTGCATTAGAAGTCTAATATTGATAAGAAATTGTAATATTCCGAAGAATTGTAGTAGCTTAAAAGGAAGTGTGAGTCTGGAATCACAACTGAAAAATTCTGCCTAAGGCTGCTCATACAGGAACAGACCATAAATCAACATTTTAATCCTAAATAAACTCTACATTGTAATTACAGGTTGTGTCTTCAAGTAGCCATGTTGCTGTTCCTACTTGAACAGCAGCTAGTGGGATTTATCGTTTAGAAACTGTACACTAGTAACCGTGACTTACAAGGACAAGATGTCGTCATCTTTAAATGATGGTTTTGTCAAAGCTTTTTATGAATTTTCCATACGTGTTACAAATCAGCAACTAAAGGCACAGGCTACACCGGGAAATGTTATTACTAATGCTCAGTGAGTGAATTTGATCTATGGGAGATGTTTTGGACCTGAATATGAGAGAAACCATTCAGTACAGGTTGTAAAAGAGGAAAAAAATCTACTATTTATCTTCTAAATATGAAGATTTTTCTTTCACTAATGGTAAAGATGCAGCCTTATGGGACTTATTGCCTTAGCAGGTGTTATACTCTCTATAGAAACTTCTGTGCTCTTTCATATTGGACAGACCTCATTAACCAAAACAGGCAAATTTTATGCAAAAACCAAATACTCCAGAACAGTCGTGCCAGCATCTGGACAATGCTTCCTAACAAAAGAATACAACAAAAGGAAAAAAATACAGCAAGAAAGTGTCTGTTTATGTACTACTGCTGACAGACTTAATGAATTAGTGCAATGTCAGTTAGAGGGGACAGATCATAAACTGTTGCACAATCTGAGGTTATTGGACTACATCAGAAAACAAGTTGCACATTAACCCTATCCATCTGAGGGATCTTGAGGAGTTCTTAAGTAGGTTCCACCAAAAACTAGTACTGAGTGTATCTTTTTATTATGTGTTTCATCAGAACACCAAGCTCTTGCTTGGAGATGTTCATTATTAATATATAGGAAAAAAAAAGAAAAAATCAGTTGCCCTAAAGATCTTATGTGTACCTGGCAGAAAACAAAAGAGTAAAGTAAGGATATCTCATGATATCATCTAACTTCCTTTCATATTGGTGTTTAAGAAAAAGTTAGTTTACATGGATGAACTTGCTTCCAAACAAAGCACAAATTATTAAAGGTTTTCAGGTCACACAAGGAAAAAGCAGGCAATTTCAGATGATTTTCTGCTGAAGACCTCTTTGACCTTACATTATTAAATTATGAATCACTAACATTTCCCACTTATTCAGAGAGCAATGTAAGAACTTAGGTCAGTTGACAGTAGTTCTTGGACTTACTGACACAGTTTAGGGAAAGGTTTTTGTTGCTTTCCTTGATTCGCTAAGCAGTTCATCATCCAACCTTTACCTGTTAGCTACAATTAAAACAATACTGGATGTTGTAAATGCTGAGTAGAGTTCTGTTTGTTTTTTAAGTTTTAAACATAGTTGTCACACAACTGATTTTTTATTTTTTTTGAGGGGAGGGGGGAAACAGTGCAGGGGTTGTTTATTTTGGAAGCACGCCTTACCAAGTTTATCATTATCCATATAGCTTAACCTGAACTGACCAAGTGTCATATAGTCATGACCAAGTGAAATAGAGCATTTCTCTTTCATAATAATCTGGTCCATAATAATCTGGTCCATTTGCATAAAATATCTATTTTATTAGGGGGCTTAGTGATTGGGAAGTGTCTATTCATTAAGCATTCAAAACTTCCTGATGGTCCATTTCATATTTACTATGAATAAAGTAATCGTGTAAGACCTCCATTTGGTTCTATCCTAATTTATAGAATGATAGCTCTGTGAATTCATGGAACAATTTTTACTTTCTTTTGATCTGTCAAATTAAATCTCGTAATTGCTATCACGTTAGCAAGTAGAGTTAATGGCTAATCCTCCATTTACTTTTTTTTTCTTCCATAATGATTAAGTCGACATTTACAACACATACAACATTTTTATTTGCATGCTATTCCATTTCATATTAGTAATCCTATCTTTTTTCCTAAGACTGTGTTGTCATCTAAGTAAATTGAGGTTATGTAACTTGTACATGCTAAGAGCTAATTTCTACACGTCACTTTTTGTAATATTCATGCAGTAAAGAGGGACAAAAAGGAGGTGGGTAATAAATAATGATAAGCTTATGGAATAATAAGGATTAGGTTATGTAAACAGGATTCATACAGTTGAACCACTAGCCCCTATATGTTGGGAGAATAACATTCATTTCAGTTGAAATGAAGTTCCTGAAATATGTAAAAGCTGCATCCCACTTATTGCAGTGCATAGTGAAGTAACATGATTTACTTTCCAAAGTTGTCTTGCCACCATTTACTAGATTTTTACATCCCAGTTAACTGTACAACAAGTGACTTCACTACGCCTTTTCCAAGACTCCCTGCCCTACTGTTCTTTTGGCCAAATGCTTGACTGGGGCCATCAGAGGAGATATAGAAGATATCCAGCATTAAGTAGGGATCTTATGGAGGTGGGCTTTCAAATACTTTACTTCTCAGTATCCAAATGACTGAGGCTTGGGAAAGCAGTGGAAGAAACCAAAGTATCTGGGATATTGCTATGCTTATACAAGCTGGTCATAGAGTCATAGAATGGCTTGTGTTGGAAGGGACTTTAAAGATCATCTAACTATAAGCCCCCTGGCACAGGCAGAAATGCCATCCACTAGATCAGGTTGGCTAAGGTCTTCTCTTTTCCAGGCTGAACATTCCCAGCTCTTCACAACCTGTCTTCATAGGAGAGGTGCTCCAGCCCTCTGATCATCTTTATAGCCCTCCCTTGGACTCTCTCTAACAGGTCCACATCCTTCCTGTTCTGGTGTCCCCAAATCTGGATGCAGTACTCCAGGTGGGGCCTCACAAGGGCAGAGCAGAGGGGGACAATTGCCTCCCTTGACCTTCTGGCAATGCCTCTGTTGATGCAGCACAGGATGCAGTTGGCCTTCTGGGCTGCAAACACGCACTTCTGGCTTGTGTTGAGCCTTTTGTCCATCGGAACCCCCAAGCCCTTTTCTGCAGGGCTGCTCTCAATGAGTTCTTCGCCCAGTCTGTACTCATCTCTGGGATTGCCCCAATGCCTTGCATTTGGACTTGTACTTATTAGGTTTGTGTGGACCTCCAGCCTCTCCAGATCCCTTTGAATTGCATCTCTTCCATCTTTGGTATCACCTACACTATTCATCTTGGTGTCATATGCAAATTTGTTGAGGGTGCACTTGATCCCACTGTCTATGTCACTGATAAAGATATTAAACAGTACTGGTCTCAGGACAGACCCCTGAGGGACACCACTCATCACTGGCCTCCATTTGGACATAGAACTATTGACCACTACTCTCTGGGTGCAGCAATCAAGCCAGTTCCTTATCCATTGGTTGGTCCACCCTTCAGATCTGTATCTTTCCAATTTAGAGATTAGGATGTCATGTGGGACTATATCAAAAGCCTTACACAAGTCCAAATAGGTGACATCAGGCCGTCTTCCCTTGTTGACTGATGCAGTCACTACATCATAGAAGGAGTGAGCCACCAGATTGGTCAAGAATGATTTTCCCTTGGTGAAGCCATATTGGCTTTCCTGGATCACCTCCTTGTCCTACATGTGCCCTAATGTTGCTGCCAGGAAGATTCATTCCATGATCTTGCCAGGCACAGAGGTGAGCTTCACTGGCCTCTAGTTCCCAGGTCTTCCTTTCTATTTTTTATTTTTTTTTGGCAGTGATGTTTCCCTGTTTCCAGTCATCAGGGACTTTGCCTGAAGGCCATGATTTTTCAAATGCAATAGAGATTTACTTGGAGACCACATCATCCAATTGCCTCAGGACTGTGGTAGAGAGGTCCTGAGGGAATTCCCTGGTCCTCAGTACTTTCCAGATAATATGGAGAGAGGTACTAGCAGGGAGCAAACCCCACTATACCTCTGCTGTAATAGTGAGGTCCTCCACTTTCAAAGTTTTTGAATTGCTTGGCATAATCTTTCCAAGCCTAGCTTTCTTCCAGCACTAATGATATACGGTGTGTATATGAGTATTTTCTGCTGCTGTATGCCCTGGTACGCTACATCTGCACAGCAGCTCCCAGTGGGGAACCCCCCAGCATTAGTGCTTCTGGGCAGAAAAGATGTTGAAAATAAAAACAGTCTAGGGGAGTATGTGCCATTTACTTATTTTTTTTTGATCTTAGCTAAAGCCAGCCTACATGTGTCTCAAACCAGCAGTCTGTTTAGAAGAGTCCTGGTTATGGCAGGGGAGCTTTCCTAAAACTAGTCAGTGAAGCTTTTTGATTGTTTTTGATTATATGGTTGCTTCTCTCTCTTTCTTTTTTTTTTTTTTCATTTATTATTATTATTTTTTTCAATTTAATGTGTCCTTATGTCACTTAAGTATATCAGAGTTGTTTGGGTAATGCAAAATATTCCTTTCTGCTGCCCTTCCTCTAACCCCCCCTTTCAAAGTGCTGAACGTTATCTCATTTGTTGATAGTTAGGCATGTTTATACTTTACCAAAATGGGGAAAATTGACCTGCCTAATGTCAAAAGTACTCTATTGCTGTTACTCACTTGGAAACTGAATACAATGATCTTAATCCACTAATATGAGTAATATTGTAATGGAACCCAGAAGCTACAATCATAGGGTTATCTCTTGTACAAACATGGAGCAAAAAAAAACCACTTTCCTGTTCATCTAAACAATTGTTCATTTTATACAAATAAGCATGTAAGTAACCAGAAAATCCTATCTAAAGCCATGTTTTTTTGTTTGGTTTGTTTTTTTTTTTTTTTGTCTGTTTAAAGTTCTGTAAAGTTTCTGTTCTGTAGCTTCACTGAAGGAGTTATGATGTTAATGAACAGCTCTTTGTAGCTGTTTCTTCTAAATGTGTCTTCACTTCTTAACCGTTTTCACTGTAACATGTGATCTGGAACCTTAATACCAGTTTTTCTGCAGCTCCTGCCAAAAATACTGTTTGGTAATGTGGATTAATGTAGCTCCTGACTGCTTTTCAACACAGGTTCACATTCTGTTTCTATGGATGTGAAATTTTCATTCTCCTCAATAATAACAATAGAGGCTATACTAACCTATTCTTCAGTAACATGAATCAGGTATCATGTGAAAGCCTATTCCTGAGCACAGGCACTTCTTTTGAAGTGTTTGGTAGTTTAGACTTGAGCACAGGCAACAGCTGATGCATGCTGCACAGAGTACCTCTACTGGTAATAACCCCAAACTCATCTCTATTCTATCATCTCAACAGTGTAACACATGACTTTTGAACCTCTTTCTCTTTAAAAATATTATATGCTAAGCCATCAAACATGTTAGCTTATCTCTAGGTCCTTCAGGGATCTCAAACTCTTCACGTGTTTATCCTGCCTCTGACAATACAGAATCTAATCTAGCTTCAACACTCATGTGGCTGGTTCACTGGAACTGTCTATTCATTTTTAGGCTTTATTAGTTTTTTATGAGTTTTCTTATTTTGATAGTAAAAACATTTTGGTTTAGTGTTCTAGTGCCAACTGCAACAACCATGAAGTCCACAGTATTCAACTTGTTGGGGTGGCAGGGCAGTGTTGTAAAGTTCTCTAGGTCCTGTAAAGCACATGCAATCATGTTTTACCACCCATCACTAGGAGCAAGAATATATATTATTCAGTGTTAGTATAATTGACTGGAATTTAGTCTTGATTAAGCGATGAAAGAGTAAAATGGGATATAGATGCATATTAACCTCTAATAGATGAGTACATGAATGCATTGAGCTAAACTACTACTTTCTCAGTCAGGTAAGTTTTAATAGTTCACAACTATCTCCTTTCCCTTTTCCTATGACGTATCACTTTTTCTATCACTTATTCTGTTTAAAAAATAAGTATATATGCCTGTTAATACTTAATACACATTTTTTAAAAGTTTTCATGGAGATTGTCTGTCATTCTAAGTAACTTCAATTTAGGTGCAGAGAAAACATATGATTACAATTAGGATGGTGAATAGCATTGGGGTGGTTACTCACATACTCACATATATCTGGAAAGTACAATTAGTTCAGTAGTGACAGCATTTCTCTCCAGCAGCTGAAACATGTGGGCTTTTGTTTATCTTACTACCATTTATATTCTATTAGCTAGAAGATAGAGAAGATAACTGATTTGTCTTACAGAAACACACAAAGAAAACATGGTGTCCTTTCAGGCATTATAAACACTTTCCTCATCTCAAGCTTCTCTGGAAATATCTTGACCTAGTTTACATAAGCCTCCCTTGGAGGCTAATTAGAAAATCAATAAACAGTTGAGGTTGGAAGGAATCTCTGGAGGTCATTTGGTCCAACTCCACTGCTCAAGCAGGGACACCTAGAGCAGGCTGCCTAGGACTCTGTCCAGATGTTTTTTGAAGATCTCCAAGGATGAAGATGCCACAACATTACTGGGCAACCTGTGCCATTGCTCAGTTATCCACACAGTAAAGTGCTTCCTGATATTCAGAAGGAACCCCTGGTGTTCCAGTTTGTGCCCACTGCTTCTTGCCCTGTCACTGGGCATCACTGAAAAGAGCATGGCTCTGTCTTCTTTGCACCCTCTCTAGGTTTTTATAAACATTGATAAGATTTCCCCTGAGTGTCCTCCAGGCTGAACAGTCCCAGCTCCCTCAACTTCTCCTTGTAGGAGAAATGCTTCATTCCCTTCATCATCTTGGTGGCCCTCTGTTGGATTCTTTCCAATATGTTCTAGTTTCTTTGGTACTGGGGAGCCCAGATCTGGATATAGTTCTCTAGGCATGCAGGCGTGCATGGCCTCACTAGTGTTGAGTAGAGTGCATGGATCTTGACCAGCTGGTGGTACTTTGCCTAATGCAGACACTACTGTTAGCCTTTGTAGCAGCAAGGGCTCCTTGCTGACTGATGTTCAACGTGCTGTTTGTCAGGACACCCGGTCCCTGGGAAACCAACTGAACTGTGAGCAACCAAATAATGGTGTTGAAGGTTTATTGATACAAGTGTTCTCACTTATTTAAAATGGATTTCTTGAGGAAGCAATCCACACTCACACCCTTTACAAGTTTATTTTTTCTATGCTCACACCTGTCAGCCATCAGAGCCTACAGGGGAATGACAGGAAATTATAAAGAACAAGGGAGATTAAAACGAGAAGTCATCCATTCATGACTGGGGATTTCAAGTATAAAATAATTAAGTCTCTGGTTATGATAGGTTTCCAGTGGTTCTGCCACTCGTTTGCAGGTTTTTCCTTACCCTTCCAAATGAACAATATACAGCCTTAGGAAATAAGTTAAAACTCAGAAACTTTTTCTGGATTTATCAATGGGAATACCATGAGCAACAGCTGTAACATTCCTACATAGAAATAGCTCCTTTCTTTTAGCATGAAGGGACAGATAACAGTGTAATTGTACACCAAGTACAAAAGAGTGCCTGGATCAGGCACCCTTTTCATTAAAACATGAAGCATGCATGACATTGCAAAACAGAAACAATATTTCTTCCAGTCCTAAGTATTCTACGTAAACAAGGTAAAATGTCACTAAGAACCAGTAAATACCAGGCTTTGGTTTGGCTGGAGTAAATCCTCATGAAAGGTTTTCAATAAATCTTGGGTATTCTTTACAAGCTACTTATTTTATGTGATAAATTCAATGAATGGACTTGCAAACCATAGTAAGGAAAACAAACATGTTGTACAGTACAGGGGTGGTCTCTTGATGTGTATTTGTTTCAAGAATATGAACAAAACAATATGCAAGTGCCAGGCATGGGCGTGCTTACTCAAGTTTTCCATGTCTGAAAATAAATGACTAGATTAAAATTTAATAACAGAATGGTAGATCATGCTTTATTTCCTTAACCAACAACACCAACAGAAAGTCCTTATGGAGATTTGTAGTGGAATCCATCTTATTTCATAATTCAAACGAGTTTCAAAGTTTTCCCTTGTGGACAGTGTCATGTATCAAAGCATTTTCACAAATCATTTGTCATGATTCAACCAACTTAATGGTCTTTGCTCCTATGAGGCACACCAAAACTATATTAAGAATTTCTCCAGAGAGCCTAAGTGTTTTGCTAGTTTTGAGAGTGTTTCGATTGACTGAGACCGTCTAAGAAATGTCTCTGTCAGACCAAGAATCAGAGAGGAGGGGAATGGCTGGAACTGCAAAATTGTCAGCTCTGTGTATGAAGCAAGTTCTTGGAGTCTTTCTCTTCCTTCTCTGCAATTTTCAACCTGTGCCCTGGTCCCACTACTAAAAAAAAAAACAAAAACAAAACAAAAAAAAAAAAAACACACAAAAAACACACACACACACACACACAAAAAAAAAAACCAAAAAACACTAGATCTTTGGATGACCTTTTATGCCCATTCTGGAAGGAATTTAATTCTGTGTTCTCTGTCAAAATGTCAGCCTATAACTGAATGACATTATATCAGCTGGGTGTGCAGCATCCTTGCTACCTGAAAGCCTATACCAGTGTTGTTGCCTAGGTCAGCATCAAGTTTAGTGCTAGGTGAGCCTATGCCAAACTGATCACTATTTCCTATGAATGGTGTTTTCCATGAAGAAAAGGAATTGGAGAAAATTAATCTTCAGAAGTCTAGTTTTTTATTTTTGTGTGTGTGTGTGTTCATAATTAAGTGTTGGAAAAGTGTCCTAAGAGGAGAACTGTCAATAACTTGGATTTTGTGTAAAAATTGACAGCTGCTGCTGTAATGTGCTAGTAATAAGCACATTAAGCACATAAGGTTCTGGTGTAATCTCAGAAATCAAGAGCTTATTTAGGAGCTCTGAAACCTATAGGACAGAATTAGAAGATGAAGACTTCTCTGTCATAACTTATCTTATAAAAGTTGCTTGCATCACATTTACAGGAAACTGCTACAAATCTTGCAGTTTGTCAAGTATCAGTGTAAGTTCATGAATGCTCTTGAACACGTTCTACAGGATGAACCATAACTACAGCTTGAGCATAATCATAAGATGTATGTTAAAAGTAAATTATCCAAGTCTGTGCTAATGAATCTGAACATATCAGAGAATCTATAAGTTTAGACAAAGTGGAAGGTCAGCTGGAAAGATGATCACTGGGAAATAAAAATTAATTAAAAAATAAAGTCTAAGCATGTGTCGTTCATCTGCTTCTCATTATTTCATCTAGTTGTTATTTCTGAAAGTATCTGAGCACTGTATGTCGAAAAAATACTTCTGCCATACATTCCAGTGAGAAAATTATTATATATTTACAGATTGCATTGTCATGTTTTACTATCAACATTTTGTAAAATAATGTCAAATTCCTTGTTCCAGTGAGTGTCAGTTTATTGCCTTCCTGTTTTCCTTGTGAGATTAGTTCATCTGTTAAAAGGCTGTTTCTATGCTGTGAATGAACTCTCAGATATCTCTTAGAATGTGAGATCACAGTGATCACATTAATAAGACACCAGAACTCTTTAACAAGACATTTCTTTGTTGAGTGGATAGAAAATATTGCTTTTAATTTCTTAGAATCTTAAAATATTAAAAAAAAGAAAAAAAAAGAAAAAATGTTTTGTTTTAAGATATTTACAATTTAAATGTTTTATGAGAGAGTTTAGGAAGCTAAATGTGGAAGCTATGAATTGCTGCTGTCTTTGCATCTAGAAAGTAATTTTGGATATTAATAAAATATGTTGGCTGGGATATTAACATAAGCAATTATATGTTGCTTTCCTAAAATGCCTTCTCACAGTTTCAGATGAAATAACTATTTTTCACTGCCAATTGTACCACTAAAATGTATTATTAAAATAATTTAAATCTTTATCTGCAAGATTCAGTATTTTGGAAATGTAAGGATGAAGTATTATTTGTAAAATTCTTGCAAAACTTTTTCAAAGTACAAACCTCGAAAAAGATTATAGTAAGTAGCTATTTATCTTGGGTCACTTATTTAATGATCAGTATAATAGTATAACAAAATGTGTGTATGAAGATTTTTGCCTCTTCGCTGGCAACAAGAGTACCCTTATCCAAGAAGAAAAAAAAAAAGTAAATTACAAATTCTGAAACAATCAATCAAAAAAAGCACTTAAATGAAAACAATATTTGGAGGATAAAAATCCTCATGACACTCAGGATTCTCAGTTTCACTGTGAAGAAAACAGTACTGTTTTAAAGTAGAATAGATTCAGGTAGTTTAGTACAAGATCACTAGCAGCATCTAAAACAACAATGAAAAGATTCAAAGTATTTAAATAGTAAGGCTAATAGCATGTTTTCTAAAATAATAAAAATTAAAACTGATATTTTGTTCAGGTGAGAATAATTTGCACATGATTATACTGCAAGATGTAGAGCCAACCTACTTGGCATACCAGAGGGTACGCATTTAAGGAAACTGGATTCCGTTTTGAGTGTTCGACTTCTAGGGAAAAGTAGTGAAAAGGAATGCAGGGAAAGAAAATAATAGGCTATTCATAAAATAATACTTAAGAAAAGAGAATTTTTTTTTTTTTTGAGAATACAGACTTGACAGTATTTGCTATGAAGAAGACTTCTATACAGAAGTAACTTACAGTTTAAATCTGAGCCTTATAGACATTACTATTATATTTTTGCTCTATAGGCATAGAGCATAATAGGAGAATATACGAAAGTAATAAATAGGCTTACATCGCAATAGAGCTTGGTTGAAACAATAGGAAAATCTGAAATGGAAAGGACAGTGCAGCACTAAAAGGCTCAGAAGAGTGTAAACTCGTCACCTTAATATTTATTGTAATGACAAAATAGCCATGGTAACCTACTTTTGGTCCGAGGTGTGAAATGGGTATGTCTCAGGCTGTGTCCTGTAACCTGGGACCTGGGGAACACTGCCTGGACACTGAGTTAAGGCAACCCCGAAGTGGTTCTACCTTATCTTGAGAGTGGTGCCATTCCCAGGATAGCTCAAGAGGTGCCACCTCAAACCCTATCCTAGATGGTGTCAATATTTTAAATCTGACTACTCATCTAAAAGATAATTTTAGTGTAAAATTACAATTTGAGGAATATTTGGTAAGCTGGTACATAAAGCTAACTGACATTCAGACACAAGCAGTTTTCCAGAAAAAGTATTCACGGAAACTTACCAAGCATAAGTAGTTCTATCTAACATATGAAATACTCATGCAAAGGCATTCAATTAAGAAGGATAATGGGTTTATATTCTTGTACTTCTTGCATAAAATATATACTTTTGATAGCATTTCTGCTTTTTCTAACAACAGTTATGGTAAGCCTTAGTTCTGGGTTTGAAAATGCCTATTTCGTTTCTTTTGTAGAAGAAATAATTTGCATATTGGTGTAGCCAAAGGAAGGGTTGAATGATCTTAAGGAAGATTCATTAAAATGTAAACACTTCATCTAATAACTAAATTATTCCTTTTTTTCTTTCTTTCTTTCCCTTTTAGGAATAATAGTTTCAGATTGCTTAAAACAGCTTCTGTTCAATGTTTTTTGTTCAGTAGTGATTGTCCACACTAACAGCTTTAAATTTGCTGTTGAGACACAGCCTGAAACGTACTAGACCATGGTATCTTTTACTGAATTGTTGCCCACAGACTGATTTGTTTCATGTTGGTCAGTATTGCATTAAATTTGGAATAGTACTGAAGTGTTATATTGTTTTAGATATCAATTTAAAGAACACCTGAGATTTCCTTTTACAAGTGTGTGAACTATTTAAATATTGTATAGGAGAAAAGACCAAATTGGGACTTCTTGCAAAAGCAAGAAAATAAATTCCTAAATAGAAGTGGACCTCAAATTATTTTTTGCTAATGGTAGAAGTCAAGATTTAACTAATGTTGGATAAACTTATTAGAAAACTTCTGAAATTAGTTAATAATTAGGATGTCTTCTTAAGGCTTACTTGAATTCAAATTGTTGACCTTCTCTTACTCCTTAAATAAAAGAGAAAGGGGAAGTAAATTTTTTAGTCAGTTTTGCCTTTTTTTGGGGGGAGGGGAGGGGAAGCTTTCAGATGGATCAAAAAAGTGTGCGATTACAATGAAAGGTGCAGGGTCTGTCTATTTATTCCAAATCTGGTAAGATTGGTACGTAATAAAAGCGAGAGAACCAGAAGTAGTAATTGTGGACAGTTTAGATCATCTTCTAGACTGCAGATTGGAAGAAGGTATGAAATACCTCTAGTAATTCAAAGCATTACATTAGCGCTTTCTGTCTAGGTACCTCTGACATGCTCCTAGGGGTCTAAAGGCCACTGTGACACTTCTAATGGTAGCACTTTCCTGGGACCGTGGAAGGAGCTTCCAGGTAGCCTTTTAAAAAAATTATTTATTTTATTTTTTACAAGTGTTCTGATGACAAGATGGTTGTTTGGTTGTTAGCTCCCACTTACTCCCTGTATGCTACAGGAGCATTATGAAGAACACAAATGGAGAATTAAAAAATAAAAATAAAAAATTTCTGTGCTCATCTGCAACATCTTTCTGTGGAAGGAAAAATGTAGCAACTGATACCATTCTGTTTCCTTGTACTAACTATTAGAAAAATGCTTGAAGTCTTCACATTTAAAATATTCTGCAATTGCAGGTTCTCAGTTTTGCTGCTGTTCGATTCAACAGTAAAATTCCAGCTAACTTTAAAGCGACTGGAATAGGATCCTTTAACTCTTATGGAGCAGCAGTGAGAGACTATTGCAGGTTTCTATTCCCTGTCTACAAATGTAATATTCTAGTTTATTGCCATAGCCTGATTCAGTAACAGCCTTAAATTTGAAGTCTGGAATCTGTAATTCTTCACATCTTCAGATGATCTGATCTAGACCTTGACATCTTGTTCCTCATAAAATGGTGAAAAAATAAATTAGTTTTAACATGAAGTTGATTTCCTAAAATTCCATGAGACTACTTCTCATCGTGATGTTTTGCTAAAAAGGTAATGATCCCATCTATTTCTTAATCAATACACAGCAAGGGACTCTGGTGTTTCACTACTTAGGCCTTAAAAATATCTATAATTTTAGCCTTGAGGATGCTTTAGAAAATTGCAACGTGTCATTTTTATTCTCGATGCGGCCTCACCTCGAGTATTGTGTGCAGTTCTGGGGACCACAGTACAAGGACATTAACCTGTTGGAGAGTGTCCAGAAGATGGCGATGAAGATGGTGAAGGGCCTAGAGGGGAAGACGAATGAGGAGTGGCTGAGGGCACTGGGCCTGTTCAGGCTGGAGAAGAGGAGGCTGAAGGTGGACTTCATAACAGTCTACAACTTCCTCGTGAGGGGGAGTGGAGAGGCAGGTGACCTATTCTCTGTAAACACCAGTGAATAGGACCCGTGGGAATGGTGTTAAACTAAGACAGGGGAAGTTTAAGCTTGACATTAGGAAGAGGTTCTTTACCGAGAGGGTGGTCACACACTGGAACAGGCTCCCCAGTGAAGTAGTCACTGCACCAAGCCTGTCTGAATTTAAAAAGCGATTGGACTGTGCACTTAGTAACATGGTCTAAACTTTTGGGTAGACCTGTGTGGTGCCAGGAGTTGGACTTGATCCCTATGGGTCCCTTCCAACTCAGGATATTTTTGATTCTGTGATTAATTTACAAAGAGGTTGCCTGTTAATGTTTTATTTTGGAGGCTTGCAGAGATTGAGCAGTTCAGTATATTTTTGCTGTGTCGTACTTGGAGAACAGATGTTACTTATATGTTCTGAGAAGGAATTTTACATTTCTCACTCCTTATTAAAACAAAACAAACAAACAAAAAAAACAACACTATGATTTATCTGTCCAATAAAATAATGCTGCTAGTTGAAAACAAAATACAAAAACCTGTGATCTTCCCCCTCTGTCTATTGCGATGAATTTTGTAATTGGAGTCTTTGTTTGATAGCAGCCTCATCCAGACAAAATAGAAACTTCAGTCACTATGGGGAAGCTGTTGTTGAAACTTAATTTGTGACTACACAGGTTACTTAATATGCATTTTGTAACCAATATTGAAAAATCCTAGACATGTTGTAGTAGACACATGTGAGTCTTGGAAATTGTTTTTGATTTCTTATTGCACATCATTAATATTTAAGCATTGTGAGAGTATCGATGAAAGTTCTGAAGTTTCATCTTTAGTCTTGTCTACTTTGTAAATTTTCAGAACTTCAAACAGAGACAGCCTGCCACCATATTATATAAAACTTCCAGAAGTGAATTAAAATGGTTGCTGAACTGTCTCCTCAGTCTCCATAAGAGCAGTCACTTTGTAAATGTAACACTAATATGCCTTTCTGTGTAGGGCCAATTTAAAAAGCACTTACTGTCATGAATAATCCTTTTTTTCCTTGGGCCCCCACAGTAACAAAGCACTTAAGGCTTATGGCTACCTTTAAGCAATGAATGGCTCTATTGACTTCATGCACTGAAGTGCTTTACTGGATCATGTTTATTTCAAGGGACTTGTCGTATGAGAAAAGCTTTGCAGAATCAGACACAGGCATAGGAGACAGAATGACGTTAGTATATTCCATTAGGGTAGAGTTAATATATCCAGTAACCAGACATTTTATAACCTAATGAAGATACCAGTAAAAAAAAAAAAAAAGTTACAAAATAATGAAAATAGCGTAAAGGAAAAATAGAATATGAGATGCAGGGCAGGGATAGGAAGGGGGAGTAGGGATTGTCAGGGATAAATAAGTTTGTAATTTTGAGCCTGGTATATCGATTCTGTTTTAGAGCAAATATTTCTATGCAATTAAAAAAGCAAACTGCAGCCCCTATTTATAACTGAGGTAAAAAAAAAAAAAAAAAAAAAGGTGCACAGTATGGATGTTAACTGTCTGGCAAATGGTTATGTGGCTGCTGCCGCCAACAGATCTAGCTGGAACAGGGAGGCTTTGTCTGTGCAGATCTACAGTCTCTAGCTCCTTTCCCAAAAGTTCAGACTTCACCAGTCTGTTTTGATTATTTCTGCCTCCCCCCCCCCCCCCCCCCCCAAAGCTCCTAACTTGTGAGCCAGTTATCCCAGTGTGCAGCTGTCAAATATGCTAGAGAATGGGTCATACTAGATTCCTGTGCTAGCTGCAACTTTCAGAAACAACCCGTTGAGCTATCCAACCTTCCTCAGTTAATATGATACGGAAGAAGAAAATATGTTTCAGTCTCCCCCAGTTTGGTGTTTTTAAAGTCTTTTTCTATCACTAGCTGATGCATGCAGATGCACATGCTAGTATACGGCACATACATCTTCCCAGTGTAGAAAAATCTGTATTCATGGGAGCATGGGACTTGATTTTCCTATTCCAAGACTCCTGAAATAAATTGAAGGTCTCTAGGTGAGCTGAAGAAGAAACAAAAACAACAACAACAAAAAACAACAACAAAAAACAACAACGGCAACAAAAAACATTGCTGGGCACCTGTAAGCTAGGCAAATACTACTTGGCAGAGAAGGATCAACAGAAGAGTGAAAGCCACCTATGGGAGTGTCCTGGTTTCAGTTAGGATAGAGTTAATTTTCCTCCTAGTAGCTGGTAGGGTGCTATGCTTTGGCTTAGGATGAGAAGAGTGCTGATAACACGCTGATGTTTTAATTGTTGCAGAGCAGTGCTTACACCAAGCCAAGGACTTCTCAGCTTCTTGCTCTCCTGCCAGGGGCAGGCTGGGGGTGCAGCAAGAGCTGGGAGGGAACAGACCCAGAACAGCTGACCCAAGCTGGCCAAAGGGGTATTCCATACCATCTGATGCCATGCTAAACAATATACAGGGGTGGCTGGCTGCTCAGGGATAGGCTGGGCATCAGTCAGCAGGTGGTGAGAAATTGCATTGTGCATCACTTGTTTCATACACATTATTATTAGTAGTAGTACTATTAGCATTATGATTATTATTGTTATTATTATTTTCCTGTCTTAGTAAACTGTCTTTATCTCAACCCACAGGCTTCACTTTCCCGTTTCTCTCCTCCATCCCAGAGAGGGAGAGGGGAGGGTGAACAAACAGTTTTGTGGTGTTTAGCTGCCAACCGGGTTAAACCACAAGTGAGACATTTTTTCTCCTACCCCACATCTTTACGTAGTTAACTTGATTTTAGTGAACTGTTACATCCCCCCCCCCCTCCCCCCCCCCAATTATGAGCTATATACATATAGGACAAACTTACTTAACAACCATAATGCCCCCTCCCAAAAGTACATTCTCACACATCTTTTTTTTTTTTTCTTTTTTTTTCTGTCAGCCAAAAGGACCAACTGTATCAGTGCATCAGGCATGGCATTGCTAGCCAGTCAAGGGAAATGATTTTCCTACTCTGCTCTGTGCTGTTGGGGCCTCACCTTGAGTACCGTGTGCAGTTTTGGGCACCACAATATAAGAAAGACATAAAATTATTAAAGGCAATGCTCTCTGTTATATGGTTTGCTTTTTAGGCACTCCTGTGTGAAGCCAGGACTTGGACTTGATGTTCATTGTACATTCTAACTGGAGATACCATATTCTGTTTTATATTTTAAGAACCAAGAGAAAACAACATGCACTGGTAAAAGGTGCAAATATTAATGCATCCAGATGAAAAAACTCTTGGCAGCCTTTTATTATAAAGCTAGAAGAGTTAACGAAGTTCTAAAAATGTGTTGGAAATCCAACACCAACATCAGTCTTTGTTAGTGAGATATAGTTGAAGCTTTTCTACCTTGTCTGGCAGTTTATCTGGCAGATGCAGCATCTAACTAAAATATATCACAGATGATAATTAAATCTTTTAGCTTTAAAGCACTGCTTTAGTGAGATCTCTAATTATCCAAAACAGATGACACCAAGTTAGGAGTGAAGGTTGATCTGCTCAAGTGTAGGAAGGCTTTACAGAGGGATATGGATAGGCTGGACTGATGGGCTGCGGCAAACTGTATGAGGTTCAACAAGGCTATGTGCCAGGTCTTGACTTCAGGGTGCAACAACCCCCTGCAGTGCTACAGACAGGGGGAAGAGTGGCTGGAAAGCTGCCAAGAGCAAAGGAACATGGGGGTATTGTTGGATAGTTGGCTGAATATGAGCTGGCAGCGTGTTCAGGTGGCCAAAAAGTCCAGCAGCATCCTGGCTTGTGCCAGAAATAGCGTGGCCAGCAGGACTAGGGAAGTGATTGTCCCCCTGTACTTGCCTCTGGTGAGACCATGCCTCCAGTACTGCATTCAGCTCTGGGCCCCCAGCACCAGAAGGACATGCACCTGTTAGAAAAAGTCCAGAGGAGGGCCACAGTGATGTTCAAGGGTCTGGAGCACCCCTCCTATGAACAGGGGGTGAAGGAGTTGAGCTAGTTTAGCCTGGAGATGAGAAGGCTCTGGGAGAAGACCTCATTGTGGCTTTCCAATACCTAAAGGGGACCTACAGTAAAGACAGGTAGGTGCTCTTCATCAGAGTGTGGTGATAGGACTAGGGGTAGTGGTTTTAAACTGAAAGAGGGAAGATTTAGATTAGAAAAAAGTTCTTTACTCAGTGTGATGAGGCACTAGAACAGGTTGCCCAGGGATGCTGTGGATGCCCAATCATTGGATGCGGACAAAGCCAGGTTGGATGGTGCTTCAAGCAACCTAGTCTAGTGGAAGTTGTTCCAGCTCATGTCAAGAGGATTGGAATTAGATGATCTTTAAGGTTCTTTCCAACACAAATTATTCTGTGATTCTGGGATCATTGTACTGTATTAAATTGGTACATGTCACCCAGGAGGTTGGAGTGTGCAATGCATGTTCAGTACTTTGCTCATGGCTGCCAGTTTGCAACAACACAACTTTTATGATATCAGTGATATCATAACAACTGTTATGATATCAGTGGTCATCCAAAAAGCAAGCCTATACAAGAATTTAATCTACATGATGCATGGGAAACTATGATGCATGATTTCCCCCAGTCCTATGAGCATTTATCTAAAGGTGTCTAGCCCTTGTGTACTGCAGTAATATACATTTTGCATATCATCAGTGAATATTATTAAGATCCCTTAAATTCATTTGCCATGCCTTTTGGGGTATAAATCAATGTGTTAGGAAAAGAAAGTTGGAAAAAAAAAAAAGAAACAGTGTATTCTCAAGTTTTGCAGGGAATGAGCTGCCAGTTAATTAATGAGTAAATTCTGTTTATGACCATCTTCAAATGTTACTGCAATGGATAAGAAATTGTTCCACTAGCATTGAGATACCACCTTACAATTGGTAAGGTTATTTGTCTTTTAACAAAAACAAGATGCAAACAACTAGCTTTTATTTTATTTCTTAAAAGACATGAAGCTCAGATGAAGCTTGAGTGTATTTTTGAATGTATTCTGGGGTTATCTTACTTTGAAAAGTATTCCTACCATACTTTAACCTGTGAAATGTAAATAAAGACACTGTAAACGAGGAAATAACATATGCCTGTAAGAACTCAATAGCTGTCATATACCAACGTATAAGACTACCAGAGGTCTTACCATGCCTACTTTTCTTTAAGCATTAAAACTCTGTAGAGACATTTATAAGTATTTACTTCTGCCTGTCGTGTACAAACATGCAAGTTTTACTTAGAATCAATTTTGCTATGTACCAAAAGATTTAGTGCAAGTTTTGGGACAGGTGCTTTAATTAATTAATTTATAAATTAAAAAACACATGCAAGGAAAATAGGGAGGTCTGTGAAAAATGGGCTATAACACTGTGGACCAAATTTATTTTTCAAATGATTATCTAGATTCAGTGAACTTTTTTTTTTTCCCCTCCCCTTTTGTTTCTGATATTATCAGATATGTGCAAAGTGAACTACTGGATTAGATGTCTTTATTCCTGCATTTGCCATTTTTTTTTGTTTCATAGTTAACTTTAGAGTGCTAATAATAGTACATCAAATACTTGCTGGGAACTAAGGTAGGAGAATTTTGTTTTCCAAAGGTAATAAATATATTAGGAAACGAACTTCCCTCCTCTGTATAATTTGTTATTATTTTTGGAATTATAAATTAGATTTTGCCTTTAATCTTGTTAACGGCAAAGAATGCAATAACCACTGTTGGATTACTATAGGTAGTTGGACTTCCAAATGCAACAAGTTCTCTGAGAGCAGTCTTCTGTTTAAACTTTTGGTATGCAGATCTACTGAAAACAAAGATATATGCCAAGGAATTGCATGCAGAGAAAACTTGCATGCTTCTGTTTTGCGAGAGGTGTGTATTTCAAAAAGAGCAGGACTATATCATGCTGACTGATTTCAATGAGATGTAAGGAGGAAGAAGGAAAATTTAATTTCTTGCAGTTCTTTTTCCATTGGTCTAGTAAACCCTATAATCTTGGACAGCTATTTGAGCACTATCATGCTATTACGGCTTTAAGCAACAGCAGGGAGTGTAAAGTTATTGTTGCCTGTTGGTTGTAATGCAATGCCACACTTTCTACTGTTTCTCAAATGTCCTTTCCAGATTCAGGACAGAAAAAGAGAAATATTTTAAAGACACAGTATCTGTATTAGTAGTGCAGTGAGAGTGTCTTTTGTGGTCCTGGCATTAGCAGCAGAAATCCCAAGTGTTGGGCAGGGTAAGATTTGCAATGTGCTGCAGTAGGTCAGGGTAATCTGGGCATAAGGGCAAACAGCCTTCAGGACATAAAAATTGCACCAACTCCTCCAATGGGCCATGACAACAATGGACATCCTGAGAGCAGAGAGTTGCCTGTGCTGAAGGGGTCACCTGCCCTGCTGTTTGGAGACAGCAAATGAATATCAGATGGCATTGATAAAACATTTGAGATTGGATCAGTGCTTACCAGCACCGTTTTTTAAGGTATTATGAAGACTGTCGACCAGATTCCTGATATTGTGTTTGATGGACAACATCGAACAGAGAACCTGTCTTCTTGTGATAACATATTTTGACACAGTCAGTAAGACAACAGTTTTGTATCAGAAATAGCGTGGCCAGCAGGACTAGGGAAGAGGCCGCAACTCAAATGCTCTGTTCAGCTTTGGGCCCCTCACTACAACAAGGACATCAAGGTGCTAAAGTGTGTCCAGAGAAAAGCAGCAAAGCTGATGGAGATGTCTGTAGAACAAGTCTTATGAAGAGTGGCTGAGGGAGCTGGGGTTGTTTAGCCCAGAGAAGAGGAGGCTCAGGGGAGACCTTATTGCTCTCTACAACTATCTCAAAGGATGTTGTAGTGAGTTGGGGTTTGGTTACTTCTCCCAAACAACAAACAATAGGACAAGAGGAAATGGCTTCAAGTTGCACCAGGGGTGGTTTAGGTTGAATATTAGAAAAAAATTCTTCACTGAAGGGGTTGTGAAGCATTGGGACAGGCTGTCCAGGGAAGTAGTTGAGTCACCCTTCCTGAAGGTGTTCAAAAGACATGTTGATGTGGTGCTTAGGGACATGGTTTAGTGGTAGACTTGGCAGTGCTAGGCTAATGGTTAGACCTGATGATCTTGAAGGTCTTTTCCAATCTAAGTAATTCTATCATTCTAATAAATTTGTCATCATTCACAAACTGTACATGAATTGTTCGCATGTCAAGTCACTTCAAACCACCATCATCATTATAGTACAGGCAATTTTGTGTTGCGTACAAGCTTACTTTCTAGTCAGGTATTGATTTTAAGCATCCAATCTATTAAAATATTAAAAGTACCTCTCAAAAATAGATTTTCTTGTATGTATAGCGTGGATTATTAAATTGCTTAGACGAGTTTTTTTCCATTACCATTTACACTTTGAATTTGCAGTCTTTGCAAAGTTTGTTTTGTAAAACATGCTTTTGTCAATCAGATAATATATTTAAATAATCTATTATTACTATTCTGTTTTTATGTTACAATTAAGTATCTGAATACCCAATGTAGTCAATATTAATTTTGCATGATTACTGTAACAAATACTGTTTCATAAATGAAGATAAATCCCCAAAGTATTTCTTTCAATGCACATACCTAGGAACACAGAGATATGTGTTGAAAATCCTGTTGTGCCTTTTCATTATCCCACATGCTTCCAAATACGAAGAACCTGATTGTTCCCTTTTGAGCATTTTTTCTACACACTAGAGAGAAAATCTCTCTGTATCTATGTGGGGAGTGTTGTTTAATTTAACATTTAATGGAAAAAAGGAGTTTATGCTGCTTCCTGCAGAGGGACATTGAAGACATTGAGACTTAAGACTTTCTTGCTTACCTCCAAGAATATTGGAATTCCAGCACAAGCTAGAACTGTGCATGAGTGTTTTTGCATTTTCACATTGCTGTTTGTAATCCAGCCAGTTTCCCAAAGACATAAGCTGTTCAAAGCCAAAGTCTAGAGTATGTAAGCTCTGTGGGGAAAGAGAATAACTGCACTTGTTAAGCTAGAGAAAAAAATGATTTATAGGAAGACCTGATAATTCCTTTTAATGTCAATTAAAAAAAAAAAGAAAAGGTTGGGGAAAAAATATTAGAAAGGTAACAATCCTCAAACTCCTACTCGTAGTATACACTCATAGTGTAGTTTTCTGTTTCTCTCCAGCCTTACACCTGGAATATGATACTACAGGCATTTGACTGGGTTTTTCATGTTACTTATCAGAACATACTGCAGATTGTCACAATCTAAAGCTATATGAATCTGGAGCTGTGTTGACTGACTGGCAATTAAAGTAAAAGAAAACATAAAAAGCACAACCTGAATCAATTTCCAGGGAATTAAATATGTTGTACCCACCTCTGCCACCCCTTGGAATGAATAAAAAGAACTGCAGAGCTGACAAGGCTGTGAGCAAAAATCTTTTATTTTTAGCTCAACAGTTCACATTTTCAAGAAGTAGGAGACAGGTTCACTGTCATTCTCTGCTAGTGGCTTTGCTCAAACTTCTGCTGAGGCAGCGCATAGATAGCTGGTTCAGATTCTCCACTTCCCAGCAAGTTTCAAAACCATCCAGGCACCCAGGTCTGAGATGGACTCGTTTGGTTTCTTACATTCTGCCTTGAAGAGAACATTTGCACAGCCTGCTAGATGGATAGGAAAGGACAAGAGGGCCAGTCTAACCTCATGCACAGAGGAGTAGTCGAACAGGTTTTCCTAGCATTTCCAGTGTCTACTGCATACTGCATATCACATCATATGCTAATCTTCTGTCCCTGTGAATGTTCGCTTAAGGTAACATTCATTTAAGAGAAAAGCTCATAAGTTCTCTTTGCATGTCAGGTAGGGCTATGAACTCTGAACTGTGGAATAAAGGTAAAGTGCAGTTGTGTCCTCCATCTCTTTTTCCCATCTTTTCCTACTAGCATTTTCTTTATCTGTGATTTGAATGCCATTTTGTAAAGAATTTTCCATTTATTAGTTTTTTTTGTTTGTTTTTTCTGTTGTAGCTTTCCAGTGGCAAGAGAAAGCCAAGAGTTCTAAACATGCCAATTTGTGTGATGTGTGTGTTTGTTCAGATTTTGCTTGCTTGTAGCTTTTGATTTATCTAAGCATATATGCAGATGAATGTAAGTGCAGGTTTTAGGTTTCTATGTGACAGAGTGCAAATAAAGATTTCAAAATGTATTTCACGGTTTTCTTACACTTTTATGAAGCATGTGTTCTCAGCAGGGAGGTGAGCTATAGAAAGGATTTTGCTTTCTGTCCAAACTCTGTTCTGCTGAATTTTACAATTTTGAAAGGATTTCAAAATACTCACAACTCAGTCTCCTGGTGTTTACCTAAATTGTTGCTAATTCACATTCATTTTTTGACATCATGTGAGGTACTTATGGAGTGACTGCATTTTACATATATATATATTTTTTTAAATCACATTTCAATCATTTTTTTATTTCCTGAAATTGTTATTAAATCTCTTCATTTTGCCATCATTACTTGAGCCACTTATATTTGAGAAGTAGTGGAATGTATTTCTTCTGTTTTAAGGGTATAATCAAGCTTCTGAGTGATAATTTTTGGGAAGTCATCTTGCTTTCTTTTTTAACCTTTTGCCTTCTAAGATATTTTAATTTAGCAATGGGTATTAAAATCCCTTCATTTTTACATCTGTCTGTATAGTGAAGGATATATACTTAGGAAAATGGCCTTTAAACCCTCAAAAAAATGAAAGAAAATTTACAGCAGAGGTTATACTTTTCTCTGTCGTTGTACCCTGCACTTTGATGGTTTTGAGCTTCATTTTCACTGTTGAGAAATGTAAATTTAAACATACAATAACCACTTGTGTTATTTATCCCTCGGGGGGGGGAGGGGGGGGGGAACACAAACACAAAAAAAAAAATGAATTCAAAGCACTGTAACTTAACTATAAGAGCAGATAGAGAAGCACAGATTTAATGATCTATTTAAAACTAAAGAGAGCTAGTCTGCAGTAGAGTTTCACTAACCTTTAGTTCCATCTCTGCTAGCATCCTGCTGTAAAATCTGAAAACCCTGTATGTTGAAAATATTCAAAGCCAAAGTTACATGGTAAGAGGTGTTAGATTCAAAACTGTATTCATTTTTATTTTTATTGAAAAATCTTCTCATATCAAAGAGAGAACTGTGCAGCACACAAATTCACTGCTTGATAGATACTTTGGAAATCTTTTCCTTTAGCTCTTACCATCATCCTTTCTTTGCCACAGAACAGAGATGTAGCTAAAAGAAAAATAATCAGGAAAGGCATCAGCGAAGTATATTTGTCTGCATTCTTCTACTCCTGTAACATTTTTCTTCTCCTTTTCATTTTCACAAAACGAAGGCAAGTAAAAAAAAAAAAAAAGTCATAAGGAAAAGAAGGTTAGAGCTTTGCTGGTAAATTTTAGCCAAGTTTGAGTGACAGAGAGGTCTCTGAGAAGATGTCTTCTGCGTAGTTCAGGAATATTGCTGTGTCTTGTAGTATTCTTCTCCTGGCAGCAGGCAGTATAAACAACTATAGATCCTTTCTCTAAGGAATATTGTGAAACTGAAATAGAAGAGGAAGTGGAAGATGGAAATACCTATGTTGAAAATACGTACATTGAAAAAAGTCAATACGTATGTACTACGTATTGACAGTAATTCTACTGTCAATAAATTGCCAACTTTTTATTTTAATTTCAGTAGGTTTAAGGATGCTGCTACTTTGTCAGGAGAAACCCTAGCAGTACACAGCCAAGTGCCAGGGAACCTCATAAAAAACGTCCTACTCCTATCAATGATCTTCTGTGATTTTTTGGATAATCTAGTCCTATTTATTATTATTATTATTATTATTATTATTATTATTATTATTATTATTGCTATTGATGTTTGGTTTCTGACACTGCTGTGATTGATGCCATAGAAACTGCTTTGAATCCTGCCGTACAAAGAAGACAACTGCAATTTTTGTCAAGAATTAAAAAAAAAAAAAAAAAAACACCTTCATATCTGCAGGAAGTGATTTGCTGACCTGTACAGTTATACTTTTCTTAGATACATCCAGCAGATGTTCTGAAATATTACCATAGTTCCAAAGCATACAGTATGTTATTAAGGGCTGTTTATTTATTTTTCCCCTGCCCCCGCTTCATCAAGGCTTGGTTGTAAACAGAATTTTCTTACCCAAAAATATGTTTAGCTCTATGAAAATGTGTTTTTAGCAAGAGGTATTATGGGTAATAGGGAAAAGCTGAAGAAATAGACGCAGGCATTATTAACTTTAATGCCATTCTTGTATGACAGTATTCTGAGGAAACTAGAAAAAAAATCTAAAATAAATGACTGTTTAATTTTATAAGCAGTTTTAACTGCTGCTTGCAAACTGGATTAGCAAGTTTCATTGGAAAAAGTGCTTTATCTTGTTTCCTGAATTGTAGGTGTACTTAGCTATACTAATTGCATTTTGCTGCTAAGCTGATAGTGATGGTGCCTTCTATCTAAAATTCATGGCAAAAGGGAAAGAAATTATCTTGCAATTACAATAATGCTTCCAAATTTATTTTTTGTATGCTGTATATGCTGCATGATGCAGTTGTGAGCCAGAGGACAAAGGCCTCTTCCACCTTTTTCTCTATTAGAGGAAGGAGATGTTATACTGAGAGTACAGGGATTTTAGCTGACAGGAAAATCTGACAAGGAAAAATTAATAAGTACTGTGCCTTTTTGATACATGCACTAAGAGCACAGGGAACATGCTGTGACAGGTCTCATTTGGTAGACTGGGAATTGCCATGGCTTAAGGCTTTGAAGAAGAAAATGTTCATTGGTTTGGGGGGATTGCCTTAGGCATTCTCAGTTGGTTCTGTGAAAACTCAGCATATTATAATATGCCAAATAAGAATGACTTGTCAGAGGTTCTCAAAGTGTGTAATGTTACTTTATGTCAAACATATCGATCATTTCATGAGACAAATCACATAATAGTTGAGGTTGGAAGGGACCTCTGAAGATCATCTAGTCCAATGTCCATGCCAAGCAGGATGACCTAGAGCATGTTGCACAGACTGGCATCCAGGCAGATTTTGAATATCTCCAGAGAAGGAAACTCCACAGTCTCTCTGGGCAACCTGTTCCAGTGCTCTTGAGTTCCCCCGTCTTCTCTTTTCCAGGCTAAACAGGCCTAGTGCTCTCAGCCTGTCCTTGTATTACAGGTGCTCCAGTACTCTAATCATCTTAATAGCCCTCCTCTGAACTTGCTCCAGTAGCTGCATGTCCCTCTTGTACTGGGGAGCCCAGAACTGGACATGGTACTCCAGGTGTGGCCTCACCAGGGCTGAGTAGAGGGGGAGTATCACCTTCCTTGACCTTCTGGCAACACTCTTCCAGCTCAGGATACCATTGGCCTTCTTGTCCACAAGGGCATAATAATGCTGGCTCATGGTCAGCCTGCTGTCCACCAGGACTCACCCTTTCTCTGCATGGTGATGAGGGTAGGGGAACCTTCATTTCTGGAACACTGTCTGTGGCTGGTTGAGGTGCCTAATTCAGGGATGGAAGAGCTCTACCCCACCAGTCAATCTCTTCTAACTCTCTGATGCTGCCCAGTCTGACTATCTCCTCCAGAAGCTCTGCCACCAGGCAAAGCTGTTCTTCAATCTGGGCACACCTCCCACAGCTGTGCTCATTACTGCCATCATGTACAGGTGTAAGAGTAGGGCACACCTGACAGCCTGACACCTGTGTTCCCCCCAGAGCTCCAGATGGGAGGTTGCATTGGCTGTGGTGGGTGCTGAGCTCCTTGAGGTCATGGCCATCTGCTGGGTGGATACCATCGCTCCCTGGTCAAACTGACCAAGCTTAAGTGGCCTGCCTGCTCGATGTCCCTGTGTGCACTGCCACACAGTGGCACTTGGTTGCTGCGTTGCCTTTGAATGACAGAGGGAGGCCTGCTACTGACCCTGCCCAAGCCTTGTCAGCTGCCCTCACAAGGGCTGCTAGGTCTTGGTGGCTCCCTTGATTGCCTGAAAAGGCCTCAATGTAGGGAACCCACTGTGTGTTGTGATCCCTGGCTCTGTTGCAGAACACGTCCACCCCAAGCCGATTACCTTGATGAGAGGAGTCTCATAGGAGATGATTAGTAAGTTGTCCTGAAATTGGACAGGTTTTGTCCAAAGTCTTCAATATATTCAAGAGGGTCTAAGCGGAGGACATGCTAGTCTGTACTAAATTACTTTCACAAAACATCTTCCAGTCATTGTAAAGAGTTTTTTGGGTTCCTCACTACAAGACATCAAGGCCCTGGCACATGTCCAGAGAAGGGCAACAAAACTCCCGAGGGGAGTCTGGAGCACAAGTCCTATGAGGAGCAGCTGAGGGAGCTGGGATTGTTTAGTCTGAAGAAGAGGAGGCTCAGGGGAGACCTCGTTGCACTCTACCACTTCCTGAAGGGAGGCTGTGATGAGAAGGGTGTTGGCCTCTTAGAAAACTAATGTTAAGACTCAAGGAAATGGCCACAAGTTGTACCTGGTGAGATTTTGATTAGATATCAGGAAAAACATTTTTTCTCAAAGAGTGATCAGGCACTGGAACAGCCTACCCAGGGATGTGGTGGTGTCCCCATTCCTTGTGGTGTTCAAGCAGCACCTGGATGAGGTGCTATGAGATATGATTTAATAGTTTAGTGGGTAGTATTGGTGATAGGAGGACAGTTGGACTAGATGATCTAGCAGGTAGGTCCTTTCCAATCCTGTGTTTCTATGATTCTATAGGGAAGTTTTGTTTGTCTGCTAGTTTATGATATGAAAAGTAACCATCAGTTACTAAATTTGCAGTGCTCCTGAGATGTCCAGTGGTTTCAAGTCTAAAATCAGTATCTTGTCCAGTCTTAGATCCCATCAAGTTGAGCCTGAGGATATGTAGATAATAATTTCTAAGCTAATAGGTATTATATAGAAGATTCTCCTGACTCCAGAGATACTTTACTTCAGAATAGAAGTCACCATTCCTCTTTTTCTGTTTGTACAAAAAACTAAAATCTAAGCTCTTACAGGAAAAAATAGAATAAAAAAAATAATAACCAGAACTCAAAAAAAAAAAAAAATCTGTGTAGCTCTGTGTAGTTTGTGTCTTAATTCAGAATATACAATAAAATGTGAGTGCAGTAGGTGGATGTCTCTTTACTCACAATTCCAAAAAAAAATATTAGAGGGAAAGTTTTTTACTGTTATTATCCAAATGCTGGTAGTTTAGCTGCAATTTTGCTTTCAAAAACAGGAAAGAATCTTCCTTTTCCCCCCATTTTAGTTCAGCAGAATATACATTTTAGGAAGAAGGTATATTCATTGAAAATATCCATCTTAAATGGCAGAATTGGTTAAGTGAACAGAAAAGTGCATCTTTCACACTATTCTACAAATGCTGTCTTTGAAGACAGCTGATGAGTAATAAAAAAACATTTAGTTATTTCTGTTTACTATTACTATAAACATATATTGATTAAAATACTAAATGCTACAGGACTGAAAATCTTCAGATTTTCTCATGCTTCTCGTATTCTGAATGTAATATAAGGATCTTAGAAAAGTCAGCTGTCTGAGAACAAATAAGCAGTGAGTTACATTGAAGTATTCCCTTGGACAATGAAAAAGTCACTTTATATACATATATATATATTTTTTTTCATAGGTATATAATATCTGGTGCTATTTTTTTACTTTTTTTTTTTTTTTCTATAATAAGGAATTGATTTGCTCTAGGATCATATTACTGACTGTTAGGTTGAGTATGAATTTCTTTGCTGTGATGTATAATGTAAAATCAGATTTTGGTAACTCCTTTAAATACACAAACTCAGAGCAACTGTTCACTGTTCTCAGATCTTAATCACAGAATGCGTTGGGTTAGAAGGGACCTTAAAGATCATTTAGTTCCACCCCTCCACCCTCCCCCCAACATAGACAGGGATGCCACCCACTAGATCAGGTTTCTCAAAGCCCCATCCAACCTGGTCTTGAACACGTCCAGGGATGGGGCACCCATAACTTCCCTGGGCAATTTGTTTCTGTGTTTCACCACCCTCTGCGTAAAGAACTTAATTCTAATATTTAATCTAAATCTACCCTCATTCAGTTTAAAACCATTCTCCTTGCCCTAATATATAATTATCTATCTATCTGACTGAGCAAAAAGTTGTCCTATTTTTATTAGAATAATAGCCAATGTGGTCCATGAAGTCCATTCATCATTACCGTCCCATACATCAATAATTCTGGTTTGGCTGAGGCTACAATACTTCACATTCTGATTTCTGAGTCAATGCAAATGGCAATACAGAATGTATCCAAATATATTACTTGGGCTGGATTCCAGCTTTTATTCTTCCACAAAGTGTCCATTGTCAGGTTATTTAGTTATTAGTGCTAGTATTTAGGGAAAAAAAAAAAAAAAAAAAAAAAAAAAAAAAAAAAAAAAAACAAACAAACAACAATTAAGGCTAGGTTAATAATGTTTCCTGCAATTAAGATAGTGGTAAAAGTGAGTGATGTCAGGATTTTGGCATATACTGCAGCAGGTTTCAGTAGGCATAGATATGATGCAATTCATGCCTCGTGGTTTGAAAAGTGTAATGTATATCCTGTTAGGTTATTTGGCTTTTGTTTGTTATGGGATCAGCGTGAATGTAGCAACTGTAAACTGATCCACAAATTTTGAATTAAAACTTCCCCTGAATGTTTTGTGGTAAATTGGGACAGAAGAATGACAAAACAAAAAGTACAACCGATGCTGACAGAGAATGTTTTGAAACAGCAGCTGTACATTAAACCCTCAAGTGACAGCATCTACACAGGAAACTTTTATGGTCGCTGGAGTTTAGAATGTGACAGAAGAGCATAGTTCCTGTCAGAGATGGTTTTATATGTGTACAGCCCCAAGAAAACAGGCAGGAATGTAGGCATTGTAGCCACATCAATTTGACTTCTGTGCACATTAGCGAAAATTTATCTTGAAACGGAGAATGAAGAATAGCTAAAAAAAAAAAAAAAAAAGGTCAAACTTCTTTTAAGGGTTTCTTGGAGTCATTATCTTGTTGTCTTTGGAAATAAGTGACGTTTTGAAAAGAGCTTGGTAAATAATGACAAGCTGTTTATTCTGTGATAATTTTAGCTAGAATCCTAATTCAGATTTCTGTCAAAAACTTGCAAAGAGCAGCTGCATAGAAAGGTACTAGAAAGCTTTTCCTAGCTTGAAGTCATTAACATAAAAAATACTGGGTGCACCACATCTTCAAAGCCTCAAATATTTTATTTCTAAATGTCTCAGTTTTTCAGACAGCAGCTGTTACAGTGAACATCTGCAACTTGATATGAAGTTGTGGTAAATGTAAATCATTACAATATTGTCTACAGGCAAGCAACTGTGGTACTGAAGAGTTAATGACAAACAAACCAAATCCATTGTAGACATTGTATTAATTTCATTTCTTTTTAGGAACTTTTCCCAAGACTTTTCAATTACACTGCAGCAAAAAGTGTTTTGAATCTGAGGGCTTGGGGGAACCAAACAAAACACCCACTCAAACAAATGTGAATATGTGAATACACTATTTTCTCCTTTTTATACAGTTAGATTTTCAAATGGTACATGGAAATATTCCCTGCCTAATATTTTATGCTTTCTGAAGCACCTCTGTCAACTTTTGTCTGTATATAAAATCTTAGTGCCTTGTTCGAGTTTCCAGACAATGGTAGATTCAGACAGTTTTTCTCTGTTGTCTTTGATACTAGCTGGTGCTTGAATCGTTCCAAATGATCTAGTCATATAATATTTATAATATAAAATCTTATTAGCCATGGAGGGGTATATAGTTCCTACTCCTTTGCCTTTTAAAAGATTAAGAGGTTGTGGTGGAGCCAGGGCAGAGTTAAAGTAATATTCCTTCACCTTTGCATTCTTCAAATTGAGATATTGACATGGATTGGCTGAGCAACCCCTGGAGTGTAGCAGCTGCACTACATATGTGTATTTGTGTATAATGTGTACTTTACCCGTATAGTACATTACAGAATTGATATCACTTTATGCTACAAAGTATTTCTGAAAAGAAAAAAATATTTATTATTCCTAGCATAGTCTGCCAGTTAGTATTTCATGGGGTCATTCAACTTTTGCTAGAGTTAGTGATCCACTATTTCATTGTGGAATTATTTATTTCTACAGGGAAACCTTGTTATTTTCTTAGCAGTTTAACACCTGTTAATTTGTGGGGAGGGTTTATCACAACTTTGGAGTCTCAGTTTTTGGAAAGTTGTGAATTTAAAACATAATGCATGTATTCAATTTGGATAAATGAGTGGTGCAAAGTTGAGTTACCTGGATATCCCAAATGATATGTCATTTTCACCTTTTCCAGTGCTGTTCTGTTTCATCTAGTTTGCTCACAGTCATCAGTCAATTGAGATTGATAAAAGTAACAGCTTCTATCTCAACAGTAAAACTGCAAATTTGTACTATATCTAGCAGTAGTTACGCTTCAGTTTATTTTGCAAAGGAGGAAAATCTGCAATTTTAGTGCAGATTTTATTTGTACTGTGTGATACAGTATTGTAAAGGTAACTCAGACACAGCTAAATGAACTATCCAGAAAGCAGGACTATTTAAGCCAGACTGAAATGTTTGCTAGGTCAAGAAGTACTACCACACACATTGTTTCTCTGCACAGTGCAGATATACTCCAAGACATCTTTTGCTTTTACCTTCTCTCCTGATCCAAGCCTTGTGGTCTAATGCTCCAGTCTTGTTATAAAGCCCACTATACTTTCAGCATGTTTCCCCAGAGAAGCTTTCTTTGTAGCAATTGCCTGTCTTGTATTGCCTAACATATTTGTTTCACCATTAACCAAGGCCGTGGTGTATTTTAAACCTTTTTTAGTGCTTTTATTGGCCCAGAATATTTTCCTTATTCAAGTGCAATTACGCAAAATGTTTGTTATTTGGTGCTAGAGGTTTGCAGACTTCTCAAAGTATTTGGATGTACTTTTTGAATATGTGTTTCATGAAACACATGTGTTTCATGTGTTTCATCCCACCTGGGATAGTGAGCAAGCAGCTATGTGGTGTTTAGCTGCCTGCTGGGGTAAATCACAACACTCATGTAGATGTTTTGAAGTAATACCAGAGTAGTATTCCAATGTTGTAGCAACATCCTCTTATACATCCATTGATAAATGTACCTTAAATACAATTACTTATTCTGGAATATGGATATGGAAACAGAGCATGCAAGGTATGAAGGGCTGCGTATTCTTGTGGTCATAAACATCCTCTCTTCAGGCCCAATGGACCTCTGGTAGTATTTCAAAGGTTTTGAAACTACTGTAGCCCTCTTGACTTTCATGGACTTTAAGACTGATAAACCTTCAATATTTTGGAATAAAGTAGAAAGATATTTGCAAGAGAGAAGACTTGTTATAAACCTTAGCTTTCTGACAGTTCCTTGTGACACTGTAGAAAGACAGTTCCCTAATGATCTTCCTTGCCCCAGATTAATAAACTCATACTCAGATTGGTCTTTCAAGTGACATTAAAATGAGCCTCAAAGTCTCTCCATGAGCCTAAAGGTCTCAAACTGTTATGAACATGGAGCATAATACTTCTCTCTTGTAGTTTCAAAAGATAGGCACTATTTTTTTCTTGTATTTTCTTTTCTTTTTTTCTCCTAACATCTAATGTTTAAAGAAGATAATCTGTAATTTCAGTTTAGAGTACACTCATTACTAGCTCATTCCAGGCTTTTGATGGCTGCAGATGTCACATGTAAGCCTTCCCATGTACCAATGCTGTGAGAGTTCTGATGCACACAGGCCTACTTCTCAGGCCCCTGACAATTAAAACTACTGTTCTGAAGTAAATCTGCTTTTAGGGGGAGGTGGCTGCTTTCTCAGTGGAAATTAACTTTTTTTTTTTTTTTTCTTTCATTGCTAAGATCACTTCACACATAGTATAATGTGATGAGGGGTTAACAGAGTTTTAATGATATGACACACTCAAGCACTAGTAAAAATGTGTTGGAGTGTTGTGCTTGCACTTGGTAATAGAAGCTGAGCACACAAAAAAAAAGTGCACGTGAGAAAGCTACAAGGTCCTTGACAAAATAAAGGTCTTTTTGTTTGTTTTCCAACTATATTCTACTCTTGTTAGCTTTACTTAATAACAAGTAAGCTATACCTGTTCTGTATAATAGTGTTCCATTATGAAGCAATTGGCTAACGGGCAGGGCCCAAAGGGTTATGGTAAATGGGGCTGCGTCAGGCTGGCGGGCGGTCACCAGTGGGGTCCTTCAAGGCTCCATTTTAGGACCGGTACTTTTCAATATTTTTATTAACAATCTGGATGTAGGAATAGAAGGTATTTTGAACAAGTTTGCTGATGACACCAAACTTGGAAGAGTTGTGGACTCGAATGAGGGTGGAAAGGCCTTGCAGAGGGATCTGGATAGGTTGGAGAGCTGGGCGATCACCAACCGCATGAAGTTCAATAAGAGCAAGTGCCGGGTCCTGCACCTGGGACGGGGAAACCCTGGCTGCACGTACAGACTGGGCGATGAGACGCTGGAGAGCAGCCTAGAAGAGAGGGATCTGGGGGTCGTGGTAGACAGCAAGTTGAATATGAGCCAGCAGTGTGCCCTGGCAGCCAGGAGGGCCAACCGTGTCCTGGGGTGCATCAAGCACGGCATCGCTAGTAGGTCAAGGGAGGTGATTGTCCCGCTCTACTCTGCGCTGGTGCGTCCTCACCTCGAGTACTGTGTGCAGTTCTGGGCACCACAGTATAAGAAGGACATGAAACTGTTGGAGAGTGTCCAGAGGAGGGCTACGAAGATGGTGAAAGGCCTGGAGGGGAAGACGTATGAGGAACGGCTGAGGGCACTGGGCCTGTTCAGCCTGGAGAAGAGGAGGCTGAGGGGAGACCTCATCGCAGTCTACAACTTCCTCGTAAGGGGGTGTAGAGAGGCAGGAGACCTTTTCTCCATTAATACCAGTGACAGGACCCGCGGGAACTGGGTTAAGCTGAGGCAGGGGAAATTTAGGCTTGACATCAGGAGGGGGTTCTTCACAGAGAGGGTGGTTGCACACTGGAACAGGCTCCCCAGGGAAGCGGTCACTGCACCGAGCCTGTCTGAATTTAAGAAGAGATTGGACTGTGCACTTAGTCACATGGTCTGAACTTTTGGGTAGACTTGTGCGGTGTCAAGAGTTGGACTTGATGATCCTTAAGGGTCCCTTCCAACTCAGGATATTCTATGATTCTATGATTATTTGCTTATTGCATTATATAC
This sequence comes from Anas acuta, assembly GCF_963932015.1. Classification (NCBI taxonomy): domain Eukaryota; kingdom Metazoa; phylum Chordata; class Aves; order Anseriformes; family Anatidae; genus Anas; species Anas acuta. The sequence goes on along the minus strand of NC_088980.1, from coordinate 56,221,196 downwards.
ATGTACACACAGACAAGTCCACCAGAAAATTTTATGTTAAGATTTACATGAGAAAAAGGGAGTTGAGCCCTCTTTGGTAGTCATTTAAATATAAGTATTGTTTATATTTGCTGTGCTTTTCATAGTGCTGATCCCTGACATTACAAAGGCTGAGGGATTGACAGCTGTGGGACTACTTGCTTGTCCCTTTTCTGTAAAGGAAACCAATGTGGAAGGTGGGGGTGTGTTGCATTTATGTGGCAAGGGTTTCGTAGCAGGGGAACTGCAGGGGCAGCCTCTGTGAGGAGAATCCAGAAGCTGTCCCATGTTAGATTAGAGCCAGTTCCAGCTGGCTCTAAAAGGGATGCAACTCTGACTGTGCCTGTGTGTGAGCATGTTTAAGAAAGGGGGCAGGGGGATTAAAAACGTTGCACAACAGCAACTGGGAGAGCAAGGAGTGAGAACCAGCCCTGTAGACCCCAAGGTCAGCGCTTAAGGAGGGCAGGAGGTGCTTCAGGCACAGAGCAGACGTTCCCCTGTAGCCTGGTGAAGCAGGCTGTCCCCCTGCAGCCCATGGGTCCCGCGGTGGAGCAGATCTCCACCCTGCAGCCTGTGGAGGAGCCCCCGGTGGAGCAGGTGGATGTGGCCTGGAGTAGCTGTGGCCTATCGAGAGACCCTGCAGGAGCAGGCCCCAGGCCGGAGCTGCTGCCCATGGAGAGGAGCCCATGCAGGAGTAGGGGACCTGGGGGGAGTTCCCTCCCATGGGGGACCAGTGCTGGAGTAGTTTGCTCCTGATGGATGGGCCCCATGGTATTGAGCCATATTGGAGCAGCTCTTGAAGAGCTGCTGCCTGTGGGAAACCTATGCAAGATCATTTTGGGAAGGACAGCATGCTGTGGGAGGGACCCCAAGTGGAGCAGGGGCAGGGAGAGGGACCTTGAAGGAATGGTAGAGACAAAGCGTTAGGGTCTGACTGCAGCCCTCAGTCCCTGTTGCCTGCATTGCTCAGGGGGAGGATGTAGAAGTGGGTGGATGGGTGGAAGATGTTCTTAGTTTGTTTTTTTAGATGATTATTATTATTATTTAGATTCTTTTAGATTCTCAGTGTTCTTGTCTGTTAATAATAGGCAATAAATTATACAAATCTCACTATGATGAGTCTCTTCTGCCTGTGACAGTGGTCGGTGAGTGATCACCCTGCCCTTCCCCCATTTTGTCCCCACCCTTTTTTTTCCACCTATAAACCCCTTTTCATTGTGTTTTCTTCCCCTTTCCCTTTGAGGAGGAAGAGTGAGAGAGCAGTGTGGTGGAGTTTAGCTTCCCAGCTGGGCAAAAGCATCACAGAGGATTTCAAGTACACACATTTGGATTCTCCAAAATGCCCTTCCTACATAAATCATATTTCAGCTTTTCTCTACAACTGACTGTATTTGTGTGTTTCTTGATGGAAAACTGGATTTGAAACGACAGCTTATATTTTCATTAAACAATAATGCTGCAAGGAAGATATTTCTGTAGATTAATTTAGAAATATTTTTTCCCCCCACATGGATTGGAGGCCAATCTTTAGGAACAATGTTAGGAGACCTGAACTCTTCTCGGAGTATCTAGCAACCTAAGCTGCTGTTCTTTTGCAGCACATTTGAGACAGTAGTTTCTCTCTGCCTTGGACCAACTAAGCAGATCTTGAGTGTAGTGTAGTAAAGTAAAATATGACTAATATTTAAACCTTCATAGAGGTGCTCCTTTGGAAAAAATAAATAAATAAATAAATATATTCTAAGATATATATATATATTAGATATATGCATATATCTATATATATATGTGATATATATAGTATATCTTAGATATATGCATATATCTATATACCTCTCTCTATATATGATATAGATATAGATATATGCATATATCTAAGATATATATATATTTTCTCTTCTAAGTATTAGAAGAGATCACATCTTTGCCTTCCCTTCCTTTTTCCATTCCCTTTTTCACTATGCAGAACTGTATGTGCTGGGAAAAAAATTCTCAGTCAACAGCTTCCTCTTCCAAACACGTTACAGTGCTAGGTTTAATCTAGTTCTGCATGTTTGAAGAAGATAATGAATCTTCTTTCACATCACTGTACACAGAGAATAAACACATTGGAACCAATGAAGCATAAAAGTGATAAGAGACCAAAACAAGGTCTAAGATTGGAAAAGCCCAGAATCTTTTACCTAGTCTTTGAGGAAAATTGATTTGAAGCATTACCTCTAATACATACCTTGAGTAAAAAGGATAGGTTAGATGGAACTGATATAATGGCTTTATTTTATTCTTTATTATATCAAGATTAGCCTGATACAACGGGTTTTGTGCCTTGTATTCCACATGTTGAGCTGGAAGAGGGCAAATGGTGGTATTTACAAGATCTTTGTTTGTACGCACTGAATGCAAGTGTGGTTGAAGGAATAATGTCAGCAAGTCTGACAAAACCATTCCATTTTATATTCTGTGGGTTACATGCTATGGAGACAAACTTATAAAGTTATAAATGAACATCATAAGGTTATAAATGAAGGTTCTTCAGGAGTCTTAAATAGAGTGATAGAAAAAATGAGAGGAAATGAATGTAACATTAAAAAGAGTAAGTTAAAAGCAAAGAATTGGAAACAATAGGAAGAAAGAGGTGGAGATTTAAAAAAAAAAAATAGAGGCAGGAATAAAAATTATATAGATCCCACACTCAGAAGGTAGTGGAAGTCTAACTAATATACTTACCTGCACTCTAGTTAGTGAAATATACCAGTTTACTCCAGTAAAGCCCCAGACTAACAAATAGGGTGCAAATACAGTATTTTGTTAGTTGCTTCATTGCTTTAAATTTTCTTTTATTACCGTACGACCTCATTTTCAGGTAGCCCCTTGTCCTGAATAGAACTATTTTTAAAGTTTGATTCTAGTCTAGTCAACATGAATAATATTGGTAGATTCTGGTTTCTTGTATGTCTTTACAGACAATTTTATGTCACATATTACTCATGGCTACTGCCAGAACTCTTACATGAATGAGCTTCAGTGAATCAAAATTATATGGATTTACACGTTTTTAAGGTTATAAAAGATTAAAGCAGGGACAGTCTTCTTTGACCTACATTTTATGACTCCTAGTAGATCACAGGAAATCACTAGATCTATGCTAGCCTAGAACACATAGTATTGCAAATACAGTGATAAAATTGTAAAGAACTTTAGAACTTGAAACACATAAGATGAAATATGCTTTTCTTTTGTTTCATTGATAGTCCTAAGTAGTATTAAAAAATGTTGATATTTAATCATAGAGGTCTAGGAAATAAGGATTGGAACCTTCTCTTTATATGTATAAAAAACAATTAAAAAAAGAAAGTTTGCATTTTATTAGTTGCCTAGTGAATTGCCTAGTAAGTTGCCTAGATCATTCCAAGTCTGATTTGGGAAAAGAGTCATTTAGACCCACTGTACTCTGTTGTATTTGCCAGCTACTCCAGAAGCACAGGCAGCGTAAAAGAAAATATACGAGTCGTTTCAGTAGCAACTGCAAACATCCTGCTGTTGCCAGTGACTAAGGATGTGCTTGCCCATAGTTTATCCTTGAAAGTAATTTCTGTGGATTGAGAAAACAAATTTATCTTGTTTGATTTTCTTGAAGTATAATAGGAGAAGTGTTATGAAGGGAGGTTACAGATCAGTGATTGATTTGTAAGATGCTTTAAAAAAGCAAAGATTCAGTAGTGGTGAGACACAGACACTGTAAGGATTATAAAACTAGAGGAAAAAAAATAAAAGATCCAGTGGGTTCCTTAGGCAGTATCTTAAATCACATGCAAAGAGACAGAAGAATATTTTTCCCATCTTTACCTGCCTCTCATTTTCAGCATCATTGCTGGTGAACAAAAACTCCTTGATTCTTCTGTAGCATACAAACACACATCAGAAACTGTTTTTAACATGACGGGGAATCACAGGACATTTCTTTTAGAAGCAAAAAAAAAAATGTTTACAACATATGTTCAGGTTCACTCTATTCAGGTACACTTCCCAGATACTTATTCTGTACATATACCCAAAGGCTGACCCTAACTATTGCAGTGTAGGAGAGGAACAATGGAAGTAGTTCAACTGCCTAAGGAACACATCTCTGTTATTCATGCTTCTTTCTGACTATCCTCCAGAAATCAGACCTTCTCCAAGCATTATCTCAGGGTAAGATTTATCCCAGCCTAAATAGGATCACAGTGTGCAAATATCAGCCTTGCACAGCAGCAACTCAATCTCCTTAAGGGTAGGCTTGTTCCCGGCCCCCCTTTTCTCCCCCCCTTTTAACTGATGGAGTCAAATGAATAATTTCTAGATTGTTGTGAGAGGTTTTGCTATTGATAAGTTTATGAGTAAAAGTAGCACATGCTTTGCACTGAGATTTCTTGAGAATACATGTAGGTTGATTTTGAATTCATTCCGGCTCCGATGTGAATGCAAACAAACATATGCCTTCTGCAGGTACACTGTGACCCCCCCCCCCAGATCTTTCAAGTGAAAAATATAATTAAATATAATTTCCAATTTAAGCTGAGAATCTTATTAGCACTTTTTAATTAAGAAACATATGCATACACCGTTATAAAGTAGAAATTTCTTATTTATATGTTAGACTCACTGTCCTTAAAGATAACTAACTTTATCACTGGTAATTAACAAACTGGCTGCTTAAGGCTCAAAGAAGCTTAGTGATTTGTTTACTCCTCCGCCCCCACCCCCCCAAAAAAATATATAATAGAAAAATTCCACCAACTCCACCTCCTGCCCACATTCCCCCAAAGAGAAAGAAAAAGAGAAAGACAAAAAAAGAAAATATCCCTCAGTTTTATCTGTGATCTGTGCCATAGGAAATTCAGTAATTTGAGCTTTCAAGTGAAACTTGTGTAACCCTTCCTTTTGCCTTTGCAGTACATGATTTAGGTTCTACACCTTCTGTAGTTCAACAGATTCTGTAAAATCTGTAGCAGACCCCTAATTTCATCACCATTTTTTTCAGCACAAGGGGAAAAAAAAAAAAAAAAGTACAGCTGAATCAGAAAAGCTTTAAAAAACAAAACAAACAAAACAAAAACAAACAAACAAAAAACAAGGGCTTCAATCTGTAAAACATACAGTGACTAAAACGTATCCGAGGCATTTTGTGAATCACTGTATCCTAATCAAACTAGTTTTTACACTAAGTACTAAACAGAAGCCTTTCAAGAACTACTTTAGGCCCATGTTGAGATCTCTGTACAAATGAATACCCAGCTGCTTGCCTCTTAGTAGTAATACAAGGTAAGACAATCTGACCTGAAAGCGAGCGTGTGCTCGCTTTCATCTGCCTGCTGTTGTTATTTCATTTTTTATTTTTTTGACTTTTTGTGTTTTGGAAAGCTGAGATAAAATCTCTACAAGTAGAAAACATACATAAATGAAGGGACCTTTTAATATTTCTTCACAGTTTATTTGGTTGAAATTGAAAATGCCAGAGGTAACTTTTTATGTCTTCTAATTCATTTTTTCTACTTCTATTTCTAATTTCTAATCTTAATTTCTAATACTGTATAGGCTATTTGTAAATAGCGTGATCTATAGTCTTCACAAGAAATCTGAAATGTCTGGCTTATTTAAAAAAAAAGTTACTCTCTATTCTATTTTCCACACAGAAAAATCAGTTTACCCTTTGGGGCTTGAAAATTCTCTTCTTAGAAGAAGGAAACGATGAAGAATTTCAATAAGAACTATTTTATCCTCTCCCTCTAGGATATTGTCTATCTTAAACATAACATTTATGTTACATCCCATCCAACATAGAATATATAATATTTATATTATGTTCCATCCCATGCCCCATCCTACAGAGAAACATGGTCTCTCTCCACTTACAGATGATACGTAGTGGAAATAGAATCATTAAATTTCCTCCTTACTGAGCTGGAGACAGCAGGAAAAAAAAAAGTTACTACTTTTTGTAAAACTTTCTACTGAGAGAAGAAAATACTCCAAGTATTTTCAGTAAAATACAAGTATTTTACAAACAGAAAAAAAATATATATTTTTTTCCAATTTTTCTTTCAAACATAGAAATGTCTTTTCCAAGCATGGTTCACATAGATTTGGAACAAGCATTTCAGAATAAATTTTCACTGTGTAGCTACTCCCATGTACAAGCCAATCAGACACACAGATGCAATTGCCAGCTGGATATCACAAAGATCACATCAAATGTTCACAATATCTTTTCCTGATCTAGCTTTAGGTCTAACACGTAATTTCAACAGTCATTGACTTCAGTATGTATTAAGTGTCTTACACCTAATCCATTTTACATAATAGAGTTAATGCTGCTTAGCTAGGAACAAAATAGTTAAAATCACAGAATTTCACTTTAAGGCAGTGACTTGTGTATATAAACATTATATAAAAATACCATTTGTAAAATACTGCATTGTGTTTACCTCAACTGTATGGAAACAAAGTTGAATGAATAATATGAACATGGTTTAGCAGGTTTCATCTTTTTCTCTTATCTCCATCTTTTTGTAATGGAGCAAAAGTGCCACAAGTACAGTATAGCTAAGCCTCTGTAAAAGACTCTGTATAGCTAAGACTCTAAAACACAGTGATTCATAAAGGTACCCATGCAATTTTGTGAATCAGTGTTTTATAAATGGTTTATTTTTTTACAAATTACTAAACAGCTGAGTCAAGTCCACACTGAAAATCTCTGTATAAACAGGCATTCGGCTGTTGTCTTCTTTAGTAACAGTACATAATAAGTCACTGACCCATTATTACATTTCTATACCATAGGAAATGAGCTTCTTGTTTGTTTGTTTTGTTTTTGTTTTAATAATCTTTAAGCTGTGCTACAGTATGTCAAAAGATGTCTTATACTGTTAGCCTCACTTTAATCACAGAATCATCATAGAATGATTTGAATTGTAAGCGATCTTAAAAGTCATCTAATTCCACCCTCACTGTCATGGGAATGAACAATTTCCACTAGGTCAGGTTGCCCAAGACCCCATTCAGCCTGGCCTTGAACGCCTCCAAGGATAGGGCATCCACAACTTCTCTGGGCAACCTATTCCAGTGCCTCACCACCCTCTCAGTAAAGAATTTCTTCCAAATATGTAAGTAACAAACTCTCTTTCAGTTTAAAGCCATTACTTCATCTTAGAACTGCACTCCCTGACAGAATCCCTCCTTGGCTTTCCGGTAGGTGCTCTTTAGGTACTGGAAGGCCACTGTAAGGTCTCCCTGGAGCCTTCTCTTCTCCAGGCCGAACAACCCCAATTCCATCAGTCTCTCTTCATAGGAAAGGTGCTCCAGCACTTCGGTCATCTTTGTGACTCTCCTCTTGACTCACTCTAATACATCTATGCCTTTGTTATATTAGCGGCCCAAGAGCTTTTACCCGCTCTAGGTGGGGGTCTCACGAGAGCAGAGCGGAGATGGAGAATACCTTCTCTTGCCCTGCTGGCCACACTTCTTTTGATGCAGCCCAGGATACAGTTGGCTTTAAGGGCTGCAAGTGCACATTGCTGCCTCATATTCAGCTTTTCAACATGCTTTATGAATTTGGGTTTTCATTTGAAAACTTAATATCTTCCCTTCTCTCCCCAGGTTGTTTCAATGTTTCCATGGAACTAAATAAATTTCCATATGCTGCTGTTTCGCCTCATTTTCATTTATTGTGAATTTTCAGATAAACAAGTTCATTTAGGAATGATGATTATTCGTATAAGATCAGATGATAGTTTAAGTAAGCTGTAGAGATTCCAATTGCTCAGTCTGTTTGTCTTTCTAAAAATGACAAACTAAAAGCAACAGCAAACAGTTTGTGTGTAAACATTACAGTAGGGATTCTGGTTTTGTCTGCTTTGAAGTTATGATTCTATCTCTCTCTGAACCAAACCAGATCTGTAGGCCACTGGAGGAAACTTTAAAATCCTTTGTGTATGATTTTCATCCCATTTATGTAGCAAAGGGACATATGTGGTGGGATTTTTAGTTAGAATATTTTGATCTTTCTGCTTCTGTCATGATGGTGAGTCCAAAAGCATACAGTTCTGAGTTGAATACAGTCATTTTAAAGCAAGAACAGGTGTTAAAACTTTTGCCAATGGGTTGATATTAAAAAGGTAGAACAAAAGAGTATCCTGTTTTTATCTATAAGTTATATATAATATATATATATAATATAATATATATATTATAATTATATATATAACATATATATATAATTATCTATAAGTTATATATATATATAAGTTTATATATAAGTTAACTTTACAGCTACTTGAAGAAACAGCAGAATATTCTAAAAATTCTCAGACTTTAGAGACAATTGTATTTAGCTATACAGTTTCATTAGTGATAGCATTTGTATTTTATTTTCTATATCCTGTTCACAGGTTGTGTAGGTGTCTGTATCTCATTCATAGTGATCTACAAGAATTTGGCTATGGTTTGAATCAGCTGCTTAGCTGCTGGCAGTCTGTGTGGTTGTTTGCAGAGGTGTTGGTTAAAGCAACTTACTTCATGGCTTACCTGTCATGATAGTAAAATGTTTAGAACAGTTAGGTTTTCTTCTGGCCATATGGAGATTTTTCTTCTGTGCTCATATCTTATGCAGCTTACGAGTCTTAATATCAGGACAAATTCAGGTTTTCATTTAATTATTATTTCAGTTGAACTAAATTTGTGATGAAAGCAATTGAACGTTAGTATGTGACCAGTTACTCAGACAGAATAGCTGTATGATCACAGTGAAAGAACTGAACAGTAGCTCTGCAAGTTAAAGATTCATGTATCTATTTCAAACTTTGGAAGACTTTCCTGGAAAGTAGACATTGTTGGGCATGAGTACAAAAAACTTTTGTCTCAACATATCTGTCTCTAGGATGTCACACCTTGCATTTCACTGAGGCATGACAACAGTGGCCATAACTGAAACTTGAAAATACATTGTGGGCACTTAAATGTGTCTCAGTAGTGATTGCTCGTGTTAAATATAAAGTAAGCTCTCATCTTCATTGTAGCAGAGTGTCTCTTCTGGCTAGGTCTTCATAGTGAAAAGTTACTTCCTTTACAGCTACCAAATAACCAGAAATTGAAGTTAAAGCCTAATTCTTGTACATTTGGATGTCTCAAGACCTACCAGATGTGGCTAGGATTAACGTTTCCAGGGAATTTACATTTTCATCCTGGGTCCATCAGAATATAGGCACATAGAATGAGTGTAAATATTTAGGTTCAAAACTAGTTACGACTGGAGGGAGGCGTTATCTTTGGATCCTATGAAGTCTCTAATAATGAGACGGCTACCATGTTGTTATGAAGTATATATTGTCTATTTTCTGAAGGAGCTTTCAGAGGAATTCTGTGAGTCTTAAGAAATCATTTGATTTATTTTGTGTTTGTATGGGGATAGAGGTGGAATCATGGCTGCTTTGAATGTGTATTTGGTATCCAATAAAAAGAATATAAATAGAATACACTTTATTAGATGAACTGTCATAGCTTAAAAAAATAGATAAGCTTCTGGGTCCATAGGCCTTTTATCTTTTCTCCATTCCCTATTCCTTTTTAAAAAAACTGAAAATGCTGTTTATTTTAACTAAACAATGTAGTGAATAAAGTAAATAAATACATAAATAAATAAATCTGAATGATGAGGGATGAATAGATTGTTCCTTATTCTTTTTCTCAAGGAGTTAATTACTACATTGGTATAGTTGTTCTTTAAATGCAGTACTCTCTCAAAAGCAGTCTGTTGAAAAAAAAATATATCTGTTTTTGTGAGAAGAGTAAGTTCTATGGAATAGAGGAAGATAGCAAGAAAATGTGTTTCTAAAAGATCCTGAACATTATTCCTTTCAATATTATCTGCTGCATATATTTGTTTCAGTTGGCTCTTGAAGAGGAGTAAATTAAAACATTATAAATATACAGGAGTGAAATTGCTGTTATCCTGCAACTTGAAAGCAGCAAAATGAGTGTTCCAAAATTTTATTTTTGATTAAGATATCATGTATTAGAGTGCTGGCTGAACTACAGCTTTGAGTAGCTTTTCTCAGTAGATATTCAATATCCTAAAATCTTATTTGCTCATTACAGCCCGCAGGTGAATAAAATGCCATAGAATGTGAGCCTGTAGGGTACTGAAATACAGATTAAAGTATAAAGTCATCAATGCTCAAATTTGAAAATCATGTTATATTTGTTAATGCTATATTTGAATTCCTAGTCTTTACATTGTATATCACTGCTCAGTTATTTCCAACATGGATATGTACAGTTTTTTATCTTTTCAAAGTAGGGTGAATTCCTGAGGGGAATTTCTCATCAGCACAGCCATCCCTTCTGCCTTTTTTTCCCCCATGTTTAAGGAAATCTGGGATATATATATAAAATGTATTTAATTTATAAAGTGATAATATAAATATATATAAACTATATACATATATATATATGTATAAAAATATAAAATTATTAAAAACTTATTATTATCCAACTGGTAATGGTAACGTCAAATTGGTACACACTTCTGTTATGGTTCAGAATCATAGAATCATATAGTGGCTTGGGTTGGAAGGGACCTTAAAGATCATCCAGTTCCAACTCCCCTGCCATGGACAGGGATGCCACCCACTAGTTCAGGTCTCCCAGAGCCTCATCCGTCCTGGCCTTGCACACCTCCAGGGATGGGACATCCACAGCCTCTCTGGGCAAGCTGTTCCAGTGCCTCACTACCCTTAGAGTGAAGAATTTCCTCCTAATGTCTAGTCTAAATCTATCCTCTTTTAGTTTAAGACCATTCCCCCTTGTCCTGTCATTATCTGCCTGAGAAAGAATTTACTCTCCATCTTTTTTTTATACACCCCTTTCAAGTATTGAAAAGCTACAATGAGGTCATCCCAGAGCCTTCTTTTCTCCAGGTTGAACGTCCCCAGCTCTCTCAGCCTTTCTTCATAGGAGAGGTTCTCCAGCCCCTTGATGATCTTTGTGACCCTTCTCTGGACCCGCCCTAACAGATCAACATTCTTCTTGTGTTGGGGGCCCCAGACCTGTGTGCAGTACTCCAACTGGGGCCTCACAAAGGCAGAGCAGAAGAGGACAATCACCTCCCTTGACCTGCTGGCCACTCCTCTGTTGATGCAGCACAGGATGCAGTTCACCTTCTGGGCTCCAAGTACACATTGCTGGCTCATGTCAAACCTTTCATCCACCAGAACCCCCAAGTTCTTCTCTGCAGGGCTGCTCTCCCTGTGTTCTCCCAGCCTGTACTCATGTCTGGATTGCCCCAACCCAGGTGCAGCACCTTACACTTGGACTTGTTGAACCTTATTAGGTTTGTGTGGACCCACTTCTCCAGCCTGTCCAGGTCCCTTTGAATGGAATCCCTTCCTTCTGGTATATCGACCACAACACTCGGCTTGGTGTCACCTGCAAACTTGCTGAGGGTGTACTCAATCCCACTGTCTGTGTCACCAATAAAGATGTTAAACAGTACTGGTCTCAGGACAGACCCCTGAGGGACACCACTCATCACTGGCCTCCACCTGGACATAGAGACATTGACCCCAACTGTCTGGGTACAGCCTTCAAGCCAACTCCTTATCCACAGAATGGTCTATCCATCAAATCTTTATCTTTCCAATTTGGAGACCAGTATGTCATGTGGGACCATGTCAAAGGCTTCATGGAAGTCCAGGTAGATGACATCAGTTGGTCTGGTCAATTGATGCAGTCACTCTGTTGTTGAAGGCCACCAGATTGGTCAGGCGTGATTTGCCCTTGATGAAGCAGTGCTGATTGTTCTTAGCAGATTTTCTGGGATTTCATGGACTCAGGAAGGCTATTGATTCTTCCTGAGCCACTGGTAACAACTGGAACAGCTTTTAAGGATCTTTAAGACTGGTAATTAAATATTGTATTTGAGAACAAAATATGCATTTGTCATCCTCTGACTTCCCTTTAATATAAAACAACTTTATCTGAGGCAGCTGTTTTTGCCTTTGCAAGTATGATACAGGGATCATATTATTCATTTTCTTTAGGAACTGTAATATTTCTTTTGTCACTGTCTCCTGTGACATCCTGATAGCAAAGCTGAGAAAGTGTGGGATAGAGGAGTGGACAGTTAGGTGGGTTGAGAACTGGCTGACTGGCCGAGCTCAGAGGGTGGTGATCAGCAGCGCGGACTCTGGCTGGAGGCCTGTGACTAGCAGTGTTCTCCAGGGGTTGGTGCTGGGTCCGGTCTTGTTCAACATCTTCATCAATGACCTTGATGAGGGAATACCGTCTGCCCTCAGCAAGTACGCTGATGACACCAAGCTGGGAGGAGTGGCTGATACTCCAGAAGGCTGTGCTGCCTTTCAGCAAGACCTGGACAGGCTAGAGAGATGGGTAGGAAGAAACCAAATGAGGTTTAATAAAAGCAAGTGTAGAGTCCTGCACCTGGGAAGGAACAACCGCATGTATCAGTACAGGCTGGGGGGTGACCTGTTGGAGAGGAGCTCTGAGGAGAAGGACCTGGGGATCCTGGTGGACGACAGGTTGACCATGAGCCAGCACTGTGCTCTCGTGGCCAAGAGGTCCAATGGGATCCTGGCATGCATTAAAAGGAGTGTGGCCAGCAGGTCAAGGAGGGTGATCCTCCCCCTCTACGCTGCCCTGGTCAGGCCTCACCTGGAGTACTGTGTCCAGGGCTTCTTGGTACAAAAAGCCAGGGGTCTTGGAAAGAATCCAGAAGAGGGCCACAAAGATGATATGGGGCCTGGAGCATCTTCCCTATGAGGAAAGGCTGAGAGACCTGGATCTGTTCAGCCTGGAGAAAAGCCTGGGCTTAAAGCAGTATAATCAATCTCAGATCACAAATGTTGAAGAAATGTTCCATTTTAGTAACTTACAGCCCTGGTGAATCTTAGCATTTTATAGCTTATGGTTTCCTCTGGCCCAGCCTCTTGTGGGTCATTGGGCCCGTCTGTGGATGGGACATTTTTGCTATTTTAAATTACCAGTAAAGTTTGGAGGAAAACTAAATCTCTTTTAACAACTCACAGCCCACCTAATAGCACAGTTTGGAAGTCTGCTATGTGTTACAAAGTAGTACAAAGGTACCAAAAAGCATGGGTTACAGAGCATTTCTACAAGATTTCTAAATAGCTCTACCTCCGTGAAGAACACACCCACAGTAGGTGTGTTTAATACTCGTTGTTCCACAAGATGTTCTTTACACTGCATATTCTGGGCAGAGCTGCCTACAGAATGATAAAAGAAACAATTAGGACAGAGGTGTTTGAGTTACTGCAGGGGCAGGCACTAAACACTTTTCCAGCTAGGCATATTAGGCTACTTTAAGTATATTTATGAACTGCACTTACTGCGGAGAAAATAAACTACCCAGCAGAAATGCTTTACACAATTCCTTCTAATATTTGCCTAAAAATGTGAATCGTGTATGGCATTTTTGTCAGCTCAAACAGCTGTTCCCCTCAGCTTATTTTGCCTTTATTGGATCATCTATAACAAATACTATGCTCAAGAGAGCCTGTTGGTAGCTCAGCACTCTTCATTTATGAGTAATCCTTGTCTCCTGTCATTTTCAACTTTGCTAGAATGTGGCAGGAGTTTGCACAAGTTGCCAAGATTTGAGAGAAAACAAAGCATCAAAGTATGCTAAACATTACTTGGGTGGAAAGATAAAATATTTATACATGTGAAATACGCAATTTGATCATTTAGTCACTTTTTATATATATATATATATATCACTGTGTGAGCATTCCTGTACAGGCTCGTTTCTCTACTAAATACAATTATTTGGTATACAATTGCCAAGAATAAAGATAGTTCTATATGCTGTTTTTCACTAAATTGATGATAAGCATAGCATTTATGTACTATAGTGTTGTTAAAACTCATGCAAATCTATAAAAAAACAGCATTACCTTATTTCTTGAGAGTTTCTGAACAAGTCCCGTCTCAGAGGTCTGAGGTGCTTTTCTGAGCTGTGCAACTTTGAAAGAATATTTCAGTTAAGTTGCCGATAATTAAACCAACAAAGCACAACCAATCATATAGGACAGTTTTAAAAGTCTGTACTTTTAAAAAGCAGTAAGTCACAGCTCATTACAAGATATATTAGTATGCCAGTCATGGTGGGTGTTTGCTGGACACCTGAGGCAGACAGAAAAAGCAAAATTGTGTGCAATCTGCAATTTTATTTTTTTCTTGTGTTGATGCTCCCATTTTTAAAAGGAAGCTGCAGTAGCAGAGTATTCTGCTGCTGCCACAAATTGGCCTGACCAAGCTAGTGTGCTGTTTAATCTCATCAATATTTCATCCTACATGCAAACTCATGGGAAATGTTCAAAAATGTGCTACTGGTAACAGAGTGCAAATCTTGTTACTGTGTTTCTCACATGCAACTTTACAGATGCAACTTGTGATAGACAAATACATTGGTAATATTGCCAATATCCTTAATAAACAGTACAATGATGTTTTGGATGGTGTTTATCATGTCTAAGTACTCCATGGGTATTGAGCTCCCCATTATTTCATTTAGTCTTGAAATGGTTTTCCAGCATTCACAGCATCCTCAAGATGTGCCATTCTTTGCTGTATAAGGGTCTTATTCAATGTTTTGCACTCAGTTTCTTCAAAACTAATACTACTAAGTTTGGTAAAAGCCAGTAATGAACTAGCTTCACGGTCTGACATTCAAAGCCACTGGGTTGATCCTGTGTAAAAAGACCGTTTTTTAACAATCAGCAGTCCTGGCTATCGGGGGAGGTCCCAGCTGACTGGCGGCTAGCAAACGTGATGCCCATCTACAAGAAGGGCTGGAGGGCAGACCCGGGAAATTACAGGCCTTTCAGTTTGACCTCAGTACCAGGGAAGCTCATGGAGCAGATCCTCTTGAGAGTCATCATGCAGCGCTTGCAGTGCAAGCAGGCGATCAGGCCCAGTCAGTATGGGTTTATGAAAGGCAGATCCTGCTTGACGAACCTGATCTCCTTCTATGACAAAGTGACGCGCTGGGTGGACGAGGGAAGGGCTGTGGATGTGGTCTACCTTGACTTCAGCAAGGCTTTTGACACCGTCTCCCACAGCATTCTCCTCATGAAACTGGCTGCTCTTGACTTGGACTGGCGCATGCTTCATTGGGTTAGAAACTGGCTGGATAGCCGGGCCCAAAGAGTTGTGGTAAATGGAGTCAAGTCCAGTTGGAGGCCAGTCACTAGTGGCGTTCCCTAGGGCTCGGTGCTGGGGCCGGTCCTCTTTAATATCTTCATCGATGATCTGGATGAGGGCGTTGAGTGCACCCTCAGTAAGTTTGCAGATGACACCAAGCTAGGTGCGTGTGTCGATCTGCTCGAGGGTAGGAAAGCTCTGCAGGAGGATCTGGATAGGCTGCACCGATGGGCTGAGGTCAACTATATGACGTTCAACAAGGCCAAGTGCAGGGTCCTGCACCTGGGGCACAACAACCCCAAGCAGAGCTACAGGCTGGGAGATGAGTGGTTGGAGAGCTGCCAGGCAGAGAAGGACCTGGGAGTGATGGTTGATAGTCGGCTGGATATGAGCCAGCAGTGTGCTCAGGTGGCCAAGAAGGCCAACAACATCCTGGCTTGCATAAGAACCAGTGTGGCCAGCAGGGCTAGGGAGGTGATCGTCCCCCTGTACTCGGCTCTGGTGAGGCCGCACCTCGAGTACTGTGTTCAGTTTTGGGCCCCTCGCTACAAGAAGGACATCGAGGTGCTTGAGCGAGTCCAGAGAAGGGCTGAGAAGCTGATGAGGGGCCTGGAGAACAAGTCCTACGAGGAGCAGCTGAGGGAGCTGGGCTTGTTCAGCCTGGAGAAAAGGAGGTTCAGGGGTGACCTTATTGCGCTTTACTGATACCTTAAAGGAGGCTGTAGTGAGGTGGGGGTTGGCCTGTTCTCCCACGTGCCTGCTGACAGGACGAGGGGGAATGGGCTTAAGTTGCGCCAGGGGAGTTTTAGGTTGGATCTTAGGAAGAACTTCTTTACCGAAAGGGTTGTTAGACATTGGAACAGGCTGCCCAGGGAAGTGGTGGAGTCACCATCCCTGGAAGTCTTTAAAAGACGTTTAGATGTAGAGCTTAGGGATATGGTTTATTGGAGGACTGTTAGTGTTAGGTCAGAGGTTGGACTCGATGATCTTGAGGTCTCTTCCAACCTAGAAATTCTGTGATTCTGTGTAATATCCTTCAATATTATTTCTTCTCCTGCTGGTATAATATCTTTTATCCTCAAAACGCTCAGTTTCAACTGATAACTTTCAACACTCCAAACATGAAAGCTACCTATTATTCAGTATTTGGTACTCAATTGGGATTTTTTTTTTCTTTTAACATGGTAAAAGAAATTTTGTGTGATTTTTAAGGGATTTCAAATCTTCAAATCTAGTCATGTTCATCTTTGTTTTCTACAATTAAGCTTGCTTAGGAAATGCAGCTTTGTAGCTTAAAAGGAATAAGACTAGTCCCAATAACTTAAAAAAATATATTATTATGAAAACATACGCTTGTAAAGACTGCAGAAGTCTGAAGCATTAATCATGTAATGCATATGAGTAACTTACCACATACCAAATCACAGAAGACATCTTGAACTGTTTGA
Organism: Anas acuta; assembly: GCF_963932015.1. Lineage (NCBI taxonomy): Eukaryota > Metazoa > Chordata > Aves > Anseriformes > Anatidae > Anas > Anas acuta. Next base: position 56,204,514 of record NC_088980.1, on the reverse strand, counting down.
ACTCACATGATGTGGTCCAGAAATGAGAGCAAGTGTGTTTCCAAAAGCACACTTGTAGGTAGGTACTTGTAGGTACACAGGTAGGGGAAGAAACTGGTGCAAACCTGGGGGTAAGTTTATCTTTCAAAAAGATTCTTTAAAATATAAAAAAAAAGGGGGGGGGGGGCAGTTATAGGGATTGTTTGTAGCAATTTTACAGCTTCTTTAATTGGTATCTCACACCAGCAGTAGTTGTTGATCAGCAGATGACAGGTGAAACCAATCATCTGCATTTCCAGTAGGAGGCATGCAGTAAGAGGTTAATGAGAAACACTAACTTTACTGTCAAAGGAAAATGAAATGGTAACTGAATGAATTTAGAGATATAACTGGTCTTTCCATAAACAATCCCTTTAAATCATTTTTTAGTTATATAAAATATCCCAAGTTTCAAAAATAATTACCTGTTTGCTTTAAAGATTTGTAGTGATACTTGTGGTTAAAAATAAATTAATAAATAAAATTATGCATTTCATACGTCACATATTTCCTATAACCCTAAGTATATGTTTCTAAGTATTGTGATATGCTATGAAAAGAGAATAGTGGAGTCTTTATGTGTATTTCAACTAGACTTGCATCAGACCCACTGTGAGGAACTTGACTTTCATTTTCTTAATTCTTTTTCTGTGCATTTGATTTTTTTCTCCAAGATTGGGCAGAATGATTTTATAATTCCAACAACTTGAACTAGCTTAGCCGTTTGTTTGGTATTGTTATGATTTTAAGATTTTGTTTGTTTGTTTGTTTTGTGTTGGTTTTGTGTTTTGCTTTGTTATATAAATTATATTAAAACAACAACAACAAATTATATATAGAAAAGAAAGGAAAAGAAAAGAAAACCAACAAAAAAATGCTATCTGAATCAAAACTGCCTTTGTTGTTTGACACCTTTCTCTTTTTTTGTACATGTGAGCATGGTTTTGTACTGTGTCAGGCTTCCACTCTCAGATTTCTTCAGCTCACTCACTATAGGCAGCAGACCATGTATGCTTATGTATTTTTACTTGGCTTACTACTTGATGTTTGTGATCAAATGCAGTATTTCATTTCCAATCTCACAGATGACAGAATAAAATGTAGAATGCATTTCTGCAAATGTCACAAAGGTCAGGGAAAGAAAAGAGGATGGATACAGGATTGGTCTTATTTTAGTTTCTTGAAAAATCGGAAACAATTGTGTACAAAACCAAATGACTTCTTTAATCTTATATTTGCAATATTTGATATTAAAAATATATTTAAAATATTATCTTTAAAGCTATTCCATTCTTTTTTCTATTTACATAACAACTCTCCCTCTTCTTTCCTTCTTTTTTCTTTCTTTCCTTCCGTCCTCCTTTTTTTTTTTTTTAATCTGCTTGTTTAATCTGTTTTTGAATTTCTAGAAATTACAGGAATCGTTCACATGATCAAAAAATTAAAATCTTTGGGTTACTGCGTACCAGCACACTTCAGCATTTTAAAAGAACATACTGTTTTATTATTATTTTTTAATTGTTCAGCATTGCTGTAAAGACATAACTAATTCATTCAGCAAATACATGCAAGATGAAGAGCTTTTTAGTCTTCTTATCTAGTATATTGAAAATAAATAACCTTCCTAATTTCCAAAATTTTCATGTGAATACTGTAGACCTGATTTTACACTATTGGAATGATTGCCAAAGTGCTAGTTCAAAACTTTAAGTTAAAGATGAAATCTTTTGTATTTAGTTTTTCAACTTTTTTCAATTGGTTAAACTTTGGTGGAGAAAGAAGACAATTCTATTTTTTTTTTTTATTTTTTTATTTTTAACCAGTTATGGTTGAATTATTGCAGAGTAGAAATAAATGAATTCCAAATGATTTGAGTCTTCTCAGTGGGCAGGGCCTTCATCCTGCTTGTTGGATGTCAGAAATACAAGTCTTTTTGGATTTGTAATACATATTTCACTCCATGGAAAGATGTTACCATTGTAATTTTCAAAAATAAATATTTTCACCTGATCAGTAAAAGTTTATCAATCTTGTCTTTTGATAGTATTAGGAAAGGACTAGGACAAGAGCACAGCTGACAGTAAGTTGGTTGAAATTGTGTTAGATTTATTGTAAAGGAATTAGAATTGAAATGAAGGTCATACTTGGGAACCTTAGCAGACCTGATCACTTGAAGACCAAAAAAAAATAAAAATATTGCATAAGCAAGCATAATTGACCTTCAGTGCTAGATGATATTAAAATTATCTTAAATTGGCTCATTTTCTTTTTAGAAATAATATCGGTCCTTGTTTTTTTTCTTTCTAATTCTGTCTATTCTTTGCATGTACATCTATTTTAGTGGAGTGAAATTGCCCCTCAATTATCTTGTTTTTAAGTTTAAAAGCAATCAGACTACCTGAATTTGACCGGAGTCAACCTTTTAAATCTCATCATTCTGGCAAGAAAAGGTCCCTTACAAAGTTACTCTTTGAGTGAGACAGTCTGAACGGTGTCTCACTGATATTTTAAATTTGAAACTGGCTAAAAACATTCTGCTACTACCTAGGGATCATTAATAGAAATTGAATAACTTCCAATTTCTCTGAGCTGTAGGTGGATAATGATAAAACATACAAATCTGCTATGTTTGAAATATGTTAAGACTACCTGGATGGAAGTAATTTAAATGGCTTTTAAACTTTGCTTTCCTTCAGATTCTTTTGGAGAAAAAAAAATCAGTGTTAAGTTTCTTTTATATTGGTTTTCAGTGTTTCGTTTTTATGTTGTTAAAGCAGGGACATAATTTTGAAAATACCTGTGGCAGCAGCAGGTTTGTGGCAGACAGGGTGGGCTTGCCTTATGGCTAGGGTATAATACATGATGTAACCTTTCAGTGTTTGAGCAATTATACTGGTGTAGGATTCTGTCCAAATTCAGCTATAATCTTGGCTCCCTAAGCCTGCTCAATTGCAGTCTTCAAGGAGGTGAATTCTTTTACATCTTCTCCCTTCGGAAATACGAGTTCTGGGATACAGTATACCCAGAGTTCTGTGTATGTGTCTGCACAACCCACAGACTGAAAATTGAGTGAATTGCCTTCTGTAAATTGAGAATTTGTGACCAAGTATTCCTGAGAACTTTTTCTCTTTTCTTTGATGTCAATACACTTAATTTTTTTGGATGGCAAATAGTAAATCAGAATTGGGGGGGGGTTATTTTGCAATAATGTATAGAGAAGCAAACAACCTTTTTCCCCATAGCTTTAGGAACTAATAATCAGACATACAAGGGATTTTTGCCTGTTACTTAGTTACGAACTTCTGACCACATGTTATTTTGAATGGTCAGTCTGGAAGAGGGCTAACTTCCAGCCAGTTTTGTCTTCTCAAGGTCATTTTTTCATAATTTTGTGACGTTTTTAATTTCCAAATGGAAATTCTGAATAAGCAATGGAGTCATTCTCAGGTAAACTTAAAAAATATTGCAATGTTAACTCAACTTGTGATGTTAGGATAGTCTGGGAGAAAAAAAAAATAATTTCAGTGAAAGATTTTAATGTAATAAAATGTAATATAGTAAATGTCTATCTTGGATCTGTAAAGGGTCTGTCTGGGGTCTGCCTGTAGTAGGACTGCCAGCATGTACTATTTTAGAGTTTTGTAAATGTGAAAGATGTGATTCACTTTGTGTGTCACTCAGAGGCTGCCTTTACAATCATCCTAGACACACTTCACTAAAGCAGAGACAGGTATTAATGTGTCCAAAAGCAAGACTTTCCAAAGAACAATATTCTATAATAGTTTAACGTTTACTGATCTTATTCAGGCCATTAGAGATTTTTCTTATCTAAGTGTCTTCATTTGTTATTTCATTTAAGATTAAGTATTGTACATTTTTCAACACAATTACTGTATGAAAACTGTTAGTTTAAAGGAATAAACTTGATTGTGAGCTTCTCACTGCAAGGTCAGTGTCATCTTTTGTCTCTCTAAAGCATTTAAAACAACAGGGCTCAGGCAATGCACTGATTGGTCTTGAAACACAGGCCAATTGTCCTTATCCTGATTGGAGCTTTTTTGTCTCTACTGAAGTGGAAAAATGGTGATTTCTGATGCTGGATCTCTTTACTCAGATGATACGGAATTTTATGTAACCAGCTCAGCTCTGTGCTGTCACATACTTTGTCCATCTATTTTGGTTGTGAGTGGTTTACAGAAAGAGAACTCATGATAATACATTCTTAAATCTATTTTTTCAGAAACTTTTTTTTTAATAATGAGGTGATTTCATGGTCTGTATGGACCATATAGGAACCTGGCTCTCCAGCCCCTCCACAGATATTTGAACACCTTCACTCACAGTCATTCCACTTTCCCCCAGAGGAAAATATCTCTTGTGCTACAAGTCTGGTATGAAACCAGTAATTGCTATTTTTCTGAACTCTCCATTGCTGGATAATGTGTGCTTTTCTTTCTCTGTGCAAGAATACTTGTTTTTTTCAAGGAAAAAGGAGAAAAAAAAAAAGTTTATATTCCTTGTGGAGAAAGTTTCTGAAATGTGTACCGTTCTGCCTCAAAAACAACTAGAAGACAAGCTAAGAAAAACTCAAGGTATATATACTTATGGTAGAGTTGTGGTCCTATGGACAGGTCTACTATTGTGTTTGCTTTAAATGCAGCTAAAAAGTAGGTTGGAGGTCTGCATGGCTGAAGAGATGGACTTGCCAAAAAAATCTTATGTGAAGTTCTAGGTCTATTAACTTCCATGTACGCTAGACATGACTTGCAAATAGTTTACAGTATAAATTTTTATTTACCGGAGTTAGGGAGAAAATAAATCTAAAGTGAGGTGTTTTTTTTTTTTTTTTCTTTTTTCTTTTTCTTCTCATATGTAAAGACTGGCACTGCCTAATTTCTAATAAATAAAATATTTTGTCCCTTTTTGTCCCTTATGTCCCTTATCCATGTTTTTAATTTTAATGAAAGGTACAACTGAGTGCCATAACTGATGATTGTGCAACTCTATGCACACCTTGGAAGTCTTCCTGCTTACATGCATGCAATAAACCCACCTATGCAACACTGATTGCCCTAAGACTCTTAAAATAGAAATAGATGACAAAGATTAGTGGCATACAAAGACTGTAGTATCTCTACCTCTATACGTCTAAACTGGATTTTTACAGCATCAGGTAAACTTCAGAAACTTTACCTTTATTTTGTACAGTCCAGACCTCTAGAAATAGAACATCACTTTATGGGATTTGTGTAGGACTCGTATCAGTGGCTTGCTCTGTTTCATAATACTTCAGAAATTTTGTTCGTTTATTTGACATTTTCAGCTAGATAAGATGTAGCATCACTGAGAGCCAGGACTTGGACCACTTATTAACATAATGTATTATGGTGGATACTTGGTGTCAAGTTGCATGGGAACTTACTTTGGTCAACTGAAAAGTATGAAAGTCCTACTTTCATATTTTTCATCTTCATTTTTTCATCTGCAATGTATAGGTCAACCTACAGTTCATCATACACTTAAAATTTAGTTTCACTAAGGTTAGTTTTGAGCAGAAAGCAAAATATCTGAAAGAAAAATATTATTTAATTTAGAATGGGGATATTAAATCTGAAAGTGGGTTTCTTGATCTGAACTTCAGGTTATAGTATTACTTACTGTGGACTCACAGGAAACTTCAGGATTAAGAAAGACCAACCTGGAGATTTTAGGTGAAGTCTTGGCCTCATTTAAATGTTGCATTAAATTCAATAAGAATATATAATCCTTGTGCCTGGTGATTGGAAACTCCATTCTAAAACACATCTTTACTGTTAGCATTTTTGTAGTTCTGAAGAACAATTGTTCCATGGTGCATTATATTATCTGGTAAGACACTTGTTTCCACACCATTTAATCAATAAACAGAAACTGTCTGGAGACAGGGAATACCAGTCTAGACTAAAAAGTAGCTACAGTGTAAGTTACAAAACTAGATGAAAGCAGAGGGGAAGGGTCATATATAGGTGGCAGATACTTCCAGACACTGGTTAAGAATACAACAGTCCAGACAAAAAAAGATGAGTTTGTAACTTCTGAAGGAGTTCAGTACTCTGATTCCATTCCACTCTGATCGGAGTGGAAACTACCTGCTTTAGAGTTTTCTTAGGAAAGGGAAATCTTTGCAGGCACCTGAATGCCTGCTTTAAAGGCCTGTTTTTTCTGGTCGTAGTCTGAATGCCCAAATGCATCCAAAACAGTGACCAGGAAAATCCTGGTCATCTAAAGTAGAAGCAGTACACAGTGGAAAGTGTTTTTTTTGGTACTAGGAAGCTAATAAGAACTTCTTCTCTGTCAGTGTCAATTTTATAAGTCTTTGCAGATATTCCATGTCTGACAAATTTGTGTTCCTTGACTGAAAGATTCCCATTCAAAATTTTTTGAAGTATTCTTATCACACTCAAAACTTTAGCTGATAATTGTCCTCTCTTTCGACTGTTGAGAGAAGCATCCATCCACTTAAGCTTTGTCAACCACTTAAGCTTTGTCAATAGTATTCTAGTTTGGAATAATATTAGTGTTTTGTATTGAGAAGTGATTTTTTCTTTTTTCCTTAAATGAATATTCATTTGAAGATTGCTTTTTTGTTTTCCAGGAAACCTTCAGTGGCTCACCTAAGACACAGATTTTTCTGTTCCAAATGAGCCTTGTGAAATTACAATTTTGTTCTAAAGTGCTTACACAAAGGAGACAAGGAATGTAAAGATTTTCATCTCTAGTGTATAGGTGAGATTAGTAAAAGGGAAAGATTAAAGACTACATATTTCTTAAGTGTTTTATTTAGATAATTACTTTCAAAAATACTGGCTTAAGCACACTGCCCAGAGGAACACAGAAAGCCCTTGATTGTGATGAGGGTCAAATTCAAAATCTAGTTTCTCATACCTTCTCCTTTTTTGTTCAATATACTGTTAAAGTATTTTTAATATTAAATTCTGTAAAAAGGAACTGTTAATTCTCTTTGATACCATAACAGTGACCTGTGTATTTGAAATGCAAGCTACATTTATGTCATTTGTAGAATGCCTGTAAATTTCAAGTGGCACAGAAATGGAGATCAGTACTGTAGGGTTTAAACTAGTTACATGTCCCTACAGTTAGCATTTTTGAAGAGCTATCAGTTGTTCCATGGTGCATTGTATTATCTGGTAAAATGCTTGTTTCCATACCATTACACCAACATCAGGACCAAGACCTTTGGTTCAACCTGAATATAGGTTTGAGTGTGGGTTTGAATGTAGTGACATGCAGCTGTTAACAACCAAAATCTGTTTAGTTCTCTGTTTCCAAATTAGTTGGGTAAATCCTATTTTCTCTACTATCTAGCATGTTAATCATATTTGTACCCTTTCTTCAGAGGATTGCTGTACCTCCTTAGTGCATTACTTTACCCTTTGCCTTCAGCTCATTAACCTGGTGCCTGGTGATTGGAAATACCAGCTCTGAGATAGCTGTAAATAATGTTTAAATGAAGTGATGACCTTAAATATGCATGACCTGTATTTCAGAGGCACATTCTTACAGTTATGGCAGCTAAAATCATGAGCTCACAACAGCAACTGCTATACATCTTCTGCAGTAGGGTCTTGCAATGTGAAGTGCTGACTGTTTACTTAGAGGCTAATTTTGGCATAGAAGAGTGAAAGCTTTTATCATTTACAGAATATAAAGTGCTACCGAGTTTCTCCCTACCCAATTCATACAAGTTAGGAGCAGGTAAAAGATTTTCTACAAGTTGCATTTTAGATGTATTTATCATGCCCGAGTTGCTGAAATTGAAACGACCCAGAAAAATTTCCATCAGAGTTGAAGAAGTTTCAGGAATAGAATGTAGATCAAATATTCAACATTAATTTTGATTGTAAAACCAAACCAACCAAACAAACAAATAAAAAACATCTCCCACACCACAGTTTTCTAATGAATACCAGCTGAACACACCTAGTAATTAGGACTGAATTAGCATGAGAATGAAAGCATCCACTGCAGAACAGAATATTTAAAATGTATTTATTAAACAAAACCAAGTATTTAAGTCTGTAAGGTGGTGGTACTCACGGTAAAATGGTATAATGATAACTCCTTATTTCCTAGGCAGGTTTAGTGATTTACCTATTTAGACTCAGTGTAAATGACATGCAATATAAATGATCATACACTGCACGAATGCCTTTTATAAAAGTTCACTGGCAAGAAATTAATGCCTTAGCAGAAATATATTGCTGTAACGTGAATAATGACATCAGTTTACCAGAGACGTGCTGCTATATCAAATAAAAGTTTAGAGTTAAAAACTGCTAGTGTAGTTCTTATTCCAGCTGTTGCTGCAATGTTCCTTCAATGATGAGTTGAATTTTCTTATGTAGTTCATAATCAAAGATGCAAGTGCATCAACAGTCAAGGCTAAATTATGTTTGCTGAAATCTTAATTCAACAATTTCAACAACACTTAGAAAAACTAATGTAAATGGATTATGTTAAAATTATTCACGTGAATGCTTAAAGGTAAGTATAGAAACTATAGTATAGAAAGTATCAGAACTGAAGAGAACAGAGGTCATAGAAAAAAAACTTGTGTTTGAGACTTAGGCACAAGTTGCAGAACAGAAAGTTAGATGTGCAAAACTCCTTTGCCACAATGAAGATAGTCAAAATACTAAGGCAGGCTGCCCAGAGAAGTTACTAACTCTTCATCCTGAGACATGCTGACTGGACACAGCCTGGACACTGAGTAAGCTGACCTAACTAATTTCTCCTTTGAGCAGAAATTTGAACTAGGTGATCTGTGGAGGTCCCGTTCAAACTAAGCTCTTCTATGATTCTGAAATATTATGAGTAAAATAAGTAATTAAAAGTGAGAAATGGTGATAAAAATAGAAAGCATATTTTGGATGAGAAGTGAGACCTTTTCTGGAGAAGTATATGACTAAAATTCCATATTGCAAATCCGCTTGGCTCATATTGCAACTCCACTTGGCTCAGTGGAGTTTGGAGTCTTTCCAGACAAGGATGGAAAAAAGAAACTAAGATGGATAAATAAAGCAAAAGGAGTGAAAGACAAACAGATGGAAGTTAACAGAAAGTATACTGTATGAAGTATGCCATTTTGATGAAGATATCTAAAACGGAAAGCGGAATAATTTGTCTGGTAAAAACAACTGGATGATTTTTAAAACATTCCAGGAAAAAAAAGGAGTTAAAAAAAATCAAAAGAATGTTATCCTATTTTAGAGGAAGAAGATTAATTTTTTCAGTGGTACAAATATGAAATAACTCACACATATATATACTCCTGCTTTCTGTTTGTTAAGGAATGAGATAGTTGGCTTTTGCCACAGTAATATGATAAAACACCGTAGAATCATAGAATCACAGAATATCCTGAGTTGGAAGGGACCCTTAAGGACCATCAAGTCCAACTCTTGACACCACACAGGTCTACCCAAAAGTTCAGACCATGGTATTGTATTCAGACCTTGTATTTGTTCACAAAAATAAATCAGTAATTATCAGTGTTCAGAAGAGGTCAAAGAAATAGCAGGGTTAGAGATGTGAAAATATCTGAAATCTCTGAAAGCCTGGGAATTTATTTATTTTTCTTTCATTTTGTCCCCCCTCCCCCAAGCCTTTTCTAGTTTATGGAAAGATCTAAATCACTATAGTAATTACTTGCTTATTGAAACTAAATCTTATTTACTTTAAGAATGAGGAATGCTTTATGAATAATTTATTTAAACCTTGACAGTATTTAAGAAGTACTTATGCATGCTTATTGCTTCCAAATAATAACAAATACATCTAGCATGAAAGGTGGAGCTGCACTGTGCTCTAAAATTTCTACTTTTTTTTTTCTAAAACAAACAAAAAATATAATTGAGGATAGCTCAGCTGAAAGTAAAAGACTTGTTATATTTTCATAGAACTTAAAAACTATAGGTCTGTTGTTATAATGCAGCTAAAAACACTATGACATTCTGAGACATTACTTTTAGAATGTAAATGCATTGCTCCTTTAAATGATAAATTATTTATAAAACTAATTGATTTTTTAACATACGTACATGTTAGAAAGTGTGTATATGTTTGTATGAATATATGTGTGCTGTTTTGTTAAATTTATATAGTTTAAGCTCGAAGAAGAAATATCAATGTATTTTTAAATTATAGAGTAAAGATCACATTAAGAGTTACATTGTGACAGTTTAGTAACAACCATTGTGCTAAACAATTCAGAGGGCGGGTCAGGAGAATAATGAGGCAGCAAGCTGAGAGCAGAAAAAATGTCTACTAGTTGTCTTAACAAATCCTCCTTACCAATTGATAAAATGTTAATTCCCATTTTTATTTTACAGCTGTGAATAACCCAACTAAGCAACTGCTAAATCTTCTAGGTATATACTAAATTTAAACTTTAGAATTAGTTTGGGTTTTGTTAGTGGTTTGGTAGTAACTTTGGTTAACTGTTGAGACTGACAAAGAAGTATTGGGAGAGTGCTAAGGTATGTATTGCCCAAAGGTGAATGGGAATTAAAGGAGTGTAAATCATTGCTGAAGAAGAGACAACCAGAGCAAAAGCCAGAAATAAAAATGCAGAACATAACTACGCCTAGGTTAGTCTAGCCCGAATTTATAAGAATCAAGCAGAGAACCTGACTACTGGGATGCCACACTACCAACCCTCATAAGGATAGGGTTTATGAATTCCACATCAAAAGTAGAGTTTCAGTTTCTGATGCAAATAGGTTATACAGACCGTGGTTGGGATTAAATCTAAGGCATTACCAGAGGACTTTTGCTCTGTTTTAACCTCAGGTATAATATAAAAATGCATAGTACTCATACTGAGACATTGAATTCCTCTCTGTCTTACACTGAGTTTGCAAATCTGCTTAATCCTTTGCCTTGGATTTGTTCCTCGTGAAGCAGCTAGAGGAATTTCAACAGTTTTGAATTCCCCAATCTCTATTGTATTTTTATTGTATTATTTTATTTTGTTTATTTGTTAAGGAGTGTGAACAGAAGTTCCTGATCCCTCTGTATTTTTATCAGGAACTTTCAGTCCTTTTTGGGTAGTCTGTTTTCCAATCACGCTTTGAACCTCTTTTGTAGGAGACGTACTTCATTATTTTCTGTCAGGTGTCATATACCACGAGAGCTAAGTGGTTGTAGCAACTAGTACTGCCTTGTGCTATTTGTGGTCCTCAACATGTAAGAGAAAAGCAGTCACAGTGTCTGTACCATCGACATCAAGACTGTCTGAGCCATGTCCTGGCCAGAGTTGCCTCATTAACTTTCTTTAGAACAACTTTGCTCTTGCTTCTTCCTGCTTCCTATTTCTTTGTAAGTAGCATCAGACGCTGTCCCAGCCTCCTAATAACATTCAGATGGTAAGCAAGTCTTTGATACAAGAATAAAATGGACCGTTTCCAGGATATATTGCTAAGTGGAAAGCAAGTGCAAGTTTTCCAGTAGTTTCATTACATAATCACTTCTATTTAATACTGATTAAAGCAGTTTCAAATACATACTCTCACAGAAATGTAGGAATTTAAATTGATTGTTTCACTCTCTAGGAATTTTGCATCTTGACTGTGGGATCTTGTTTTAAAAGTGTTTTAAAAAATGGAAACGGTATTTTCCAATGTCTTAGAATCATAGAATGCTTTGGGTTGGAAGAGACCTTAAAGATCATCTAATTCCAACTCTCCTGCCATGGGGAGGGACACCAACCACTAGACCAAGTTGCTCATAGCCACATCCAACCTGGCCTTGGGACATCCACAACTTCTCCAGGGAACCAGTGCCTCACCACCCTCTATCTAATCTAAATCTGCCCTCTTTTAGTTTAGTTTAGTTTAGCCATTACTCCCTGTCCTGTCATTGTGCTCCCAGATAAAGCGTCCCTCCCCAGCTTTCCTGTAGGCCCCCTTTAGTTCTCCCTTGAGCCTTCTCTTCTCCATGCTTAACATCCCTGGTTCCCTCAGCCTGTCTTCATAGGAGAGTGTTCCAGCCCTTTGATCATACTTCTGGGCCTCCTCTGTCTTCATTCTAATAGGTCCATAATATATCTTCCATCTTAAATATAACATAGGAAAGAATGTCTACTGACATGTGACAGTACCAAGTTCACGTCTTTAAGGTGTCAGAAATTAATAATCAGCACAAGAATTTATCATTAATATACAATACAGTCTTCCTCACAAAAACCTTGCAACAGCACACATCAGTGCCTAATCTATATAGAGATAGACACAAGGATAGACACAAATCAGAGAGGAAGATTTATTGGCACTTTCTTTTCCTTGATTTAGAGCTTTATCTGACTGCTATCCTCATTTAATGTGTAAACGCACATTTAAATGAAACTACTAAGAGTAATTTTTAGTGATTTCTTACACAGATTTATGACATGTATTGCTCTGCTTAATATGGCTTCCTTGTTGTAAAGATCCTAAATGAAATCAGAAAAATTACAAAAATACTGCTAGGTCAGAATGTTTTTAGGTATGAATTCAAAAGCACTCCATAAAGCAAGCCTTTTTCTTTTTTTTTTCTCTTTCTCTGTCTCTCTTTTTTTTTTTTCTTCCTTCCCTGAATGGGGACTTTCAATGATAGAAACAGAAAGCTTAGGGGGGCAGGTATGTCTAGAAACTATAAACTCTTCCTCTTAGGGAACAGTGTTTTGTCTGTATTTTTGTGTGTGTTTTTTGGTTGTTTGGATGTTTGGTTTAGTTGTCTTCCCATAATATACTGTTTGCATGAAAATAGAATCAATACATCTGGCTTTTATGTATAATGCATATATATGTATATAGTATAGCATATGCATTTTGTTGTTGTTTTGTTTTGTTTTCTGTACAGCTTTATTTTTCTAGAAATAAGCTTTGAACTACATCCAAAGGATTTAGAATTATATTTTGCTTGCTGCAAATAAAAATTTAAATATCTATAGCATAAAAGGAGAAATATTTAAAGTTTCCCTTCCTTAGATTCATAGAATAAACTCTCATGTTTATTAAGCTACTGCAGGTTAATTTCAGCACACAAGATCTACTCTTGACTGAATCAGTGTAACCAACAGCTTGCTCTAGACATCAGTCTACAGATAAGTAAACCAAGAGCAATCTTGTGTGACACTGCAATGTGAAACAACTGAAAACAATTATTGAACACTAAACATAAACTACAGAAGCATCAGAAGTAAAAGTACATCAATGTATCCAAGTGATTTCAAAAAACCTGATGAAAGAAAGTGTTCCACTTTCTAAAAGTTATGTTATTTAGTGGTAGTTATATGTTTGAAATATAAACTCATGAAACAATAGAAATGCCAAGTCAAAGTTCTGACCAAAAAAGATGGCAAGTAGGGCAAGTAGGGGGAAAGTAGCAGAACTGGTATTACTAATGTAACAGAAAGTAATGGACCTTCACTAGCAGGAACAGAAAACTGTTAACTTCATCAAGAATTATTATGATGTCAGGTGCTTGAAATGAACTACTTACAAAGTGTAAATGCCAAATAATTTTATTCTTTTCTCCTTCTGAAAAAGCAAACCTGAGGAATAGTGTCAGGGAGAAGCCTGAAATCCTTGAAGAATACTTCAGTATATTTATTTTTTTGTACTTAGAAGAGGCAGTTGTTAATGAATTTGATGAAGGTAGAAAAATTGTATGAATAAACTTGTCCTTTTAGGGAAATTATATAATGTCATACAAGCACTGTTGCTATTTGACTTTTTTTTTTTTTTTGAGGTTAAAGCACCGTTTCTAAATTTCAACCCTCCTGCAAATGTTCATTCAATAACTGTTATGGTGAGATATTCTTCAGCTGTGACAGAATGCCCTGAAAACAACAAAATGTTACACATGTATTAGCTTACCGATTGGTACCATTGTCAGACAATAAGGGAGCATGCCTGGTTCAGTTGAGGCTGTCTAGGTGATCATACGCAGCCGTATCATCTGGAGCTATGCATTCATCAGTCATTATAAGTAGGCTCAAACATGTTTGATACCTGTTAATATATATATATTAATATACATATATTAATTATATAATTATATATTATATTAATATATATTAATTAATATATATTATATAATATATAATTATATATTAAATAATTATATATTAATATATATATAATATATATATATTATACAAACAAACAAATCTATAGTGTTGTGGTTCATTGATATAATTTTAGTTTTGTTGTTGCTCTTGTTTGTTTTATTTTGTTTGTGTGTTTGCTTGGTTTTTAGATTTAGACTAAGGAGTAAATGTGATATGTAGCATCATCTATCATCAGTCACAGTCACGTGGGTCTGGACACTTCCATCACATATTTTAACAGCTGTCCCATCTCCGAAGTACTTCTGAAATAATTTTAGGGCATTGCTTACTTAAACCAAGTTGCTCAAAAATGCAATTTACATTATCTAAAATCCACCTCTTCTCTTCAGTAGAAGAGGACAATAAATCAAAAGTTAACTGATTGATAGCCTCTCTGATTCAGCTGTTCCTATTTCAAGGTCTGCTGAAGCTTCCTGTTGACACAGTAGTGTTCCTGGGCAAAAAGCTTTTGTTGTGGTTGCATTTAGCTGTTGTCCCTGTGCTTGGTATGGATTTTAGGAATGAGAAATGGTATTTGTTTATGCCAGATCAAATTGTTCATGAAGCATTCTGGGATCATGAAAGTTGAAATAGTACCTGCACGTATATAATTATCTTTCTATACATTTTTAATGAGTGTATTACATTGGCACCTGGAGAAAGTAGATATGGCTCTTATAATGGCAGTTCAAAATAATCAGATTACACACAGAGCTAAACATGAACTTTTCTTTAATTACCCTGAGAACTCTGTTAGAAATAGAAGGAAATCAAACACTATCTTCTAGTTAAACTGTACACATTTCATTAATAAATTAATGTTGGAGACATAGTCTCAATCTATAAAACAACTGGGAAAATAGCAAAGAGAAAACAAAATAGTAGACACTAGTCAGAAGGTCAATCAGTCAGAACTAGACTGAGCAGTAATTTGCAATGTTAGACAGCCTGTGACCTTTTAATATCTTTTTCTTTTCATGCCCTGAACACTTAAAATAAAATTTCATAATTTGTTGTTGCATATAGAATACAGTGAAGAAAATGATTAGTTCTTGATGTTTTTATTTATTTATTTATTTATTCTGTCTTTAAAATCAATGTTGAAATTTCTCTTTCTGTAACTTGAGAGTGCAACTTTCAGGTGTTTTTCTCTGATTTCTTAAGGAAAATCTTTCTTAAGCTACTAAAATTAAAAATATCAAAATATTCTAACATAATGAAAAATATTTGATGAATATTTACTTTTTATTATAAATCCTTAAGCAAAGGATGGACTAATATCTTGATCTTTTTGTTACCGCAATAAAAAAAAAAGAATAAAAATTGATGTTGAAATTTTAATACCCAGGAAAGTCATTCTAAATTCTGACATATGATATATAATGCAAAAATAAGTTCTAAGCAGTTTAATAGAATTGTTGCACTATCCCTTTTTCATCATTCAAAGCTAATTGTGTATCAATAATTTCTAGATATGTATTTGTACTACAGTAGAGTGATGATTTTCCCAAAATACGTGTTTCAGAAGAAAGAGTGAAACAGAGAAAAGCATAAATCTATCCTTCTAAAAATGTCAACGGATAGGTAGGACTATTTAGTAGATTAATAATGAGATAGAGCTTCTATACATGAAGCTGCTTGCTTAATAATAATAATAATAATAATAAATCACTGGTAATAAGCAAAATGTTGTTTGATAGATCAGTTTTCATAGTCAAGATTTTTCTTCGCAAATACATCCTTTGCAAAGGACTTCTATTTCAGAAGTCACAGTTAGAAAATGAAAAAAAAATGAACTAGCCAAATCAGGAAACATTTTGTAGTTAGTCCTTCCCAATCACTGGTAAGGCAAATTTTACTGAATGTGTCAGGATGCCCTGTGCTTTTGTCTGATTTTTTTCCCAATAATAAAATAGAACTAGACTGATATTATTTTTGCCTGTCTTGCAAATATGAAGAAAGAGGAAAATGTAATGGAAACTATAGTCTCAACGAGCTATACAGAGTCTCTCCATTTTACTAACCATAAAAATATAAGTTGAAAGAAATTTAAAAAAAAATAAAATGAATTGGACCCTTTATTTTGTGAATACTAGAAAAGGTGCATGGAAGGGGTGACAAAATTTGCATATTGCTTATGACAGAATTCCTAACTAAATCAGATCATAGATACTTAAACTGCTTGCTTCTGTACTTGGTGTACTTTGTTAAAAATGGAGAAACAGAACAGTACTTTTAAAGTTATATGCTAATAGAAAATGCAGTGAAATTTAAAGCAGTAAATGTTAAAATCTGCTGTGAATGTCTTGATCAAGGCAAGAATGTGGAACAACTATTTAAAAATATACTTCCTTTGTCTTAAGCTTCTAATTCAGTATTCAAGTAATCAAAAAGTAGTCTGTTCATCAAAAACAGTGCATGCAGAAATTCCCCATTATTGTGATGCTTCTTTTTTTTTTTTTTGATTTCTAAATACCAGACATTTCTGGCATATTAATGGTATTTTAGTATATGCATATAGATGCACAATGAATATGGCTGTACAGCATATAGTCAACACAGATTTAAGTATGAAATATGACTTACTATTACAGAAATATCAAATATTCCTTATGTCCAATGGTTTATTTTACTACAGAGACATGGACAATGTTAGAGGGAAGAAGTAAGTATTATTCCTTAAACCTAATGTACTGAAACATGTTAATATTGTTTCATGTCATGCTGCCTGGAGCAGTTTCAAAACTTGTTGAATTGTTAAAGCTCTCTTTGCAAAACCTGAAATAGCTAAGGAGAAAATGGTTTTCTTTTCCCCTTTAAAAGTGCTGACTTGCCTATTCACATATTGAAGTGCCTTGTAATGCACAGTGTAGTCTGGAACAGGAAATAAACCTAGGAAACTGAAAAACAAAACAAAACCACAAGTGCTATCTACTGTTCTAGATTTGTATAGAAAACAATGTCACCCTCAGGAAAATGTCAGTTGTACCTAGAGCACAAATCACATTTAGGAATAACTTTACCTTTTAGTAAAGCAGATCCATGAGAGGAAGCAAAATTTTGAACAAGAAAATAATATAAATATAAAAGCATAGAAATTTGAAATTTTGCTGTGACATTCTCTCTTATAGTCTAAGGCATATACAGAACATAAAATAATGATTGTGTATGTAAGACTTCCAACTCCTCACCTCAGAGTTGTTTTAACTAAACAATAGAAGTGCCTTTCCTTTTGCTCTTCAGTTGAAAATGTTTGTTCCTACCCACATCACTGCAGCTTCTGATCACATTTATTATTCTGCTCATGTCTGCTTATGCCCCAGTGCAGTTTTCTTACCTATTGTATTTGTCCTTGCTTGACAGGTTTCCTGCCAACTGTTGGTGGATTTTTCTTTCTTCTTACTTGCAGATATCATCCCTGTGGCCACAACCTCATTGTTAACAATTCGTTGAGGCAGATCCTTTTTACCTTCCTTTACATTCATCCATGTGCTTTACCTTCAACAGCAGCCTGCCTTCACTTCCCAATAACTGCACCCTCCTTCCTTCATTACCCTAGGAGCTTTCATTAATCTCTTTATCAGAAGAAATCCCTTCTCAGCCTTATGTTGTAGTACGTGTGTGAAAAGCAGTGTGGAGGATCCTCTGAAGCAGAGTATGTCCAGACTGACCCTAGTGATTAGTATACATATAAATACATATCACATACATATCAATAGAATCATAGAATCATTAAGGTTAGAAAAGACCTGCAAGATCATTTGGTCCAACTGTCCCCCTACGACCAGTATCACCCACTAAAACATATCCTGAAGCACCATGTCCAACGTTTCCTTAAACACGAGCAGGGATGGTGACACCCTGGGCAACCCATTCCAATGCCTAATCACTCTTTCTGAGAAGAAATGTCTCCTAATTTCCAACTTAAACCTCTCCTGGTGCAATTTGAGGCCACTCCTTCTTGTCCTATTGCTAGTTATATCTGAGAAGATGCTGACAGCCATCTCCCCACAACTCCCTTTCATGTAGTTGTAGAGAGCAATAAACTCTACCCTGAGCCTCGTCTTCTGCAGACTAAACAACCCCAGTTCCCTCAGCCGCTCCTCATAGGACTTGTGATCCAGACCCCTCACCAGCTTTGTACCACTTCTCTGGACATGCTCCAGGGCCTCGATGTCCTTCTTGTAGTGAGGGGCCCAAAACTGAACATAGCACTCTAGGTGCAGCCTCACCAGAGCAGAGTACAGAGGGACGATCACCTTCCTGGTCCTGCTGGCTATACTATTCCTGATACAAGCCAGGATGCTGTTAGCCTTCTTGGCCACCTGGGCACACTGGCAGATCGTGTTAAGGTGAGCATTCACCAACACCTCCAGATCCTTTTCCAGCACAGCTTTCCAGCTCCTGTGTCTTGTAGCTTGCTTGTAGTGCTGCATGGGGTTGTTGTGGTAAAAGTGTGGGACCTGGCACTTTGCCATGTTGAACCTCATCCCACTGGCCTCTCCCCATCTATCCAACCTGTCTAGGAAATCATATATTTATGATTTTCCATTTTGATTACCGAAATCTTTTTCACTCATCTAACCACACTGACACAAATTGTTAACTCTAATTCATCTTTGATATGCGTATTGAGATCATTTTCCATATTTCCTGATGAAGAAACCCTAGATGCTGCTTTAAATCTTTCTTCTGGTTTCCCCTATTACATTTTAAATTCTTGTTCTTTGCATATCTCACATTTTCTTATTTATTTAGCCTTCTGCTTTATTTCATGCTCCTTTCTGCACAGCCCATGATTTTTTAGGGTAAGGGTACTTCACTCTATGATATATGAATATTATTTTTTAGACATCCTAAAATAAATAAAAATGAAAAGTCCTTCCAGATTACTCATAGATTTTCCAGTGCATAAGCAGTGCACTTAAGGCATCAGCGGTGTTCATCCTTGGTCCAAACAAGCAATGGATTTTCTGTGAACAAAACCCTGTCAATATGAAAGTCTCAGGAAAAAAAGGAAAAATTAATCTGTCACTGACACATGTCAGGGTTTTTTGAATATGCATAGTTCTTAGGAAAGAGAGTGGGAATCTTACTCTCTTTAGATGTGTTTGGACTGGCTTATGGACCGTAGGTGGGGTGTCTTTTCACTTAAGAGAAATGTTTGCAGTTAAAAAATTTTAAGAGCACATTTTTCTTAGATTTAGACTAGTGGAATTGTAAATATTTTCATAAATTATTTCATGTTAACCACAATAAAAATATATATTTTTGGCTTCTAGGATGTCAGACATTTCTATCCTAGGAAAACAAACTATTTTCAGATGTCAAGTTCACATTGTTTTTCTCACTTTGCAAATAGAGACCACTTCTGAGAAACCATTTCTAGTGCAGGAAATGTTGAAAACTACTGGAGTGGGTGTTTGCACATGAATTAAACATCAAGCGACCTGGTATTTGACAACTGTTCTGTTTAATTTACTGTAACTGTGATCAAAGATACAGCTAGCAGTTTGTCAGAAATACATTTTCTTGTTTGTTGAAGCATTCTGACACAATCCAATCATGAAACTTATTGAATCTCTCTAAAGTGACATTATAAAATATTTTAAAATTTATTTTTAAGTTAAAAAAAAACAAAACAACGTATGAGCATAGGAAAGGGATCTGCTATAGACCTGTTAGGTGATCATCTAGGTCTGAGCAGTTGCTAGCAATGAGATTCTATCATTCCTTATACAAATGTAGTCTCTCCCACTAAGATTGCTTAGCCCCATTAACACTATTTGAAGTTTATGCCAGGATTCTCTCCTGCTGCTAGTCAGAAAACTTTTTCCAACTTACAGCTTAATAATATTTATGATCATTTCATAACTGTTGCATTTTTATCACCTTTATTATTTTGTTTTGCTAATATTTACTTTATTCAATGTTTTCATAAACAGTACTTATAGACTACAAACTGGGTGCCTCATAAAACAGACGCCCAGTTTCCCTGAAAGAGAAAGGTTTTTCCACATACCTTTTTCATGTTTCAGGACTAAAAAGATGAATTGCCCAGACTCTGAAGAAAGAAGTTTTGCAGTGCTTTACGGACTGGCATTAATTTTATTTTCTTATTTCTTCCAGGTGGGTGGGGTGGGGGAGGACAAAAAAAAAAAAAAAACAACACACACATTTGAAACAGGTTCAAATATAACAAGATCAAGTTTGCCTTTTCTATTGCGATACTGGAGTCGTTCAACGAAGTGAACAGAACAAGAACAGTTAAGTGTGACCATAATTAATAAGATGAAAGATCCATCTATCATATTCCCCACATTGTTTGTAAGAAAAGGGCTCTGAAAAATAAAAATGGAGGGAACATGTACATGTATGATGCTTCCAGGTAATGTTCTTCTACCTTTAAATTATTTTCAACTCAAAGATTGCATGAGTGGTATTATTGTGTATTTAGTAACCCTCATTGGACTCTTCCCTACGATTTCCCAGTTTCCATTCTTAAACCCACAGAAGACTTTAGTAGCCACAACCTGTTTGGTAATATGTTTAATAGGTCATCATCCCTTTCCTAAATATCATCTCCTTTTGTTCATTTTGAACCCATGTTAATTTGCTGTGTCTTTAACTGAAATGAGAGTATGAAAAGTTGATATCTCTATGTTTTCTCCACGTTACTGAGGATTTTGTAGACCTTCTTAATTTTTCTTTTAGTTAATTTATTTTTCATAGTTTTATCATCCATATTTTTCACAGATTATTCAGTTGTTTCTCATACAAAAGTCTTATTCCTTACCTTTATTATATCCTTTTTGAGGTGAGGGGACTAGAACTTCACTTTATTTTCATATTGTAGGTGAACCTTGGGTTTACAGAGGCATAACTATATTTTCTGTTTCATTCTGTATCCCTACACTAGAATTTAATTTACTTTTTAACAGCTACTGAACATTGAGCTGACAGTTTCATGGAACTACATATTACAATCCTAAGGTTTCTCTTCTGAATAGTAATGCTTAGCTCAGAGCTCATCATTTTTATGTGAAATTAGGATAGTTTTTTTTTTTTCCTCATGTGGCACTTTATATTTATCTGCACTTAATTTCAGTCATTCAGGCTCATAAGGCATATTCTGCTGCAGTTCTTCACTGTGCACTCTTACCCTTACCATTCATTCCAAATAATTTACTACCATCAGCAAACTTTCTTATCTCTCTGCTTACCCTCTTTCCTACTTAGTTTATGAGTATGTTGAATACTACAGTTATCAGCACAACTGCTGTGATGATTTCCTCTGTAGAAATCAACATTTTTTACTGCTTCTCTTTCAATAAGTTATTTTACCATTTAAGAACTTTCTGCTTATGCTGTAACTGCTTAGTCACCTTGTAAGTCTTCTGTGAGAAATATTCTCAATAGTCTTTTGGAAATCTATATTAATTTTATTACTCTGCAAGTAATATTCACTCTGTTTCTACCTGAAACTTTTGAAATTCAAGGCTGTCTAGTAATTACAGTAAAGAAAACTGTGAAAAGACACTGTTTCTTCACTATGCAAACTTAATAAAATTCTGGGCAACACATGGAAGGCATCATTTATAAGAAGCACTACTGTGCATTCTTGGAGTTTGTTATCCAACTGAGCAGGCAGTATTGGAATTTGCTGTTTCTGAAGCATGGAATCAACTTCTAATAAAATGGACACTTAATCAGACCTAGAAACTACTCAATACATCCACTAATTTATGATTTTTGATGTTCTCAGGACTTTGTCAACAGAAGTTGGCAAAGGCATGGTTATATTTGCAGGCTCTCAATTTTATGATTTTTTTTTTTTTAATTTTCTTTTCCCTTCCCCACTTTCTTATTTTCCATGGTATTTAACATTTGAGATCTCAGTATTATCATTACACTACTTAGTGTTTGACTCTTTCCACAAAACTGTGTTCATTTATGACTTCTTTTAATATACATCAATGTATATCATGAAGAAATACACTTAGATTCTGAGAAGACATATCAATTTAAAAATCAGAATTTAGGTAGAAATATAAATAGTGTATAGCTTGTAGATGTCTAAATTGATAAACTTTTTTCTGATTAGAAATGCAGCATCTCTCTCAGGCCTAGAGGGGGCCAGCCACTCATTCAGATATTCCAAGCATTATTCCAAGATGTAGCTGTCAAAGGCAATTGCATAGTTAGAGCTCCACACAATTTTCCACTGTAGCCCTATGGGTTTAATTCTGCTTTCAAGAATATAGCATTGCATGGGTGTGATTAAAGCCAGCTTCTTGTGATGAGCATATGCTCATCATTTATTGCTGTAGTTCCTTTTCCCTTATCATAACAAATATGCAGGAAGTCAGCCCTCAGATTTCTCATTTATAGATGATGTTCAGTGAAAACAGAGCTGACTTGCTGATTAACCTGTTGGAGTGAAAGAGAAGGTTCTTGGTATTTGTGCTGATAAAAATTCTAAATTCCTTCTTAGGAGCACCTCCCATAAGTGAGTTAAACTGTTTCCTAAACACATGCAGTGACTTAGGTGTCTGGGTATTCTACTGAGATACACTTGGGTTATTTGGAAGCAGAGACAAAGAACCTGCAGTTGTAAAACAGAAATTAACATTTAAACACTTCTCATGTGTATATTCCTTAATAATGGCCATTTATACTGCTATCTTACACTGAAACATAATTCAGGCATATTTTAATTTAGTAATTATCTTTAACATGTGAAAAGTTAGTATAAAACACACACTATTTAAAAATAGGTTTTGTTAGTATAGATTAAATGAGAGCCAATAAGAATATGGTATGTGGTATGAATTTTCTGTACCTAGTACTTTAATAATACTATTTATGCATGTATCTATTTATTTATTTAGAATGATCTCATTCTCTATTATATTTCTTTATTTCTGGTATGTAATTCTTCTGTTTTTCTGTTTATAGTGCGTAGATCTAGGTTAATACTTTAAAATGTCCTTTATGCTAAATTTTGGAATTATGGGTGGAGTGCAATGTGTTCTGGGTCACTTTTTTTTTGACTCTATAAAACCAAAAACAGTGATTCATTTTTCAGTCTTGACCAAATGGGACCAGTTTTCGGTAATTTTGTGTCCAAGCATTAGTCTTCTGCAATCACTGAACCCAAAGGCAAAAATACTCATAAGTATAAATGAAAAGGTGGATATGAATTTGCATATGCACCTTCTACTCTATATGACCTTATGGCCTAGAATACCTGGTTTCCTATGTACAAATAACTGTTATCAGAACATTTGGGTAGATCATTATTGGAACTTTTTATCTGAACTAAGTTTATATTGTTAAAAGATAAATAGATGGCACTAGGCAGGATTAATCTCACACAGACAGATGTATTCTAGGCACCTAGGTTCAATTCTATTTCTGAATTTAGGTACCTAGCACCAGCTGAGACATCTGCAGGCATATTGTCTGGCTAGCAGCTGTTGGCTCATCTCAGACCTAGTACTTATTGTATCATATCTGCTGGGCTGGTAAGGATGTCTTTATAACTGCAGCATGTTTGACATTAGGCACTTAAATTCAGCTCCTAAATTAAGTTCTTGTAGTTCAACCCTTTTACCCCAGTTCAGAAAAAGCATCTCATTTCAAGATGGCATTTAAATTTTGGTTATTTAACTTAACTTAAATGTCTGCATGATACATAATTAAGTATGCTTTTCAGATTAGCTTGAGTTGCATAATGAATTCATACTTCTGTGTCTTGTTTCTATCTTGATTCTGTGTTTAGGATTGAACCTCTAAAGTTAGATGTATGGGGGTGCCCCATTCCTTGTAATTATATGACGTGGTAGCACTACTTACCAGAATGTCACGTTAGCTTTGCAAGCTGCAGCATCTGACTTGCAGGGAGTGGTTTCTGCTGCCTCCAGTTAATCAGAAAACACCTGTGAGGGAGAGACATATTACTCTTTCTGTGATGCATACCCAGGCATGAAGGGTTAACCTAGTCACTGTAGTTAGGGAGACAAATAGGACTGACTATCCCACTACAGCCTCAGGGGGAGACTTTAGCTCTTCTGTGAGATACTCTCTGCTGCTCCTTCTCAATGTTTAGCACCATTTCCCTCTCCAGTGTGGCACAAAACACAAATCATGCCAGGACTACAGCAAACTATTGAGAGAAAAACTTTATTACGATACCTTCAGCCCTCCCTCTGGATTCCACCGTAGTGGTTGTTGTATTATGTGTTGACATGGTGTTGAGGAAAACTAAGGTTTCCCGAAGTGCTCTAACTCCAGTAACAACATTAATACTTGAGATATACAATGCAAAGCTCTTACAAAACCCAGCATAGTTATCTGCAAAAAGAAATTCAATAGTGTCTATAGACATGTTCTTTAATATTTCACTCTACATTTCTTAGGGATAGAGGATGTTCATCATTTTACATACTTCAATGCAAGTGCAATTCAACATAGTACTGACATATAGTCTAATTAGCTTTAAAATGGAATTTTGTTTTTTGAGTGCTAATTTTCAGGTAATGACTTTCTAATTGATTTTCTCTTTATGAAGGACCATTGATTCATTCCCTTCAATGAAATTCAGTTAGCTTCCCAAAAGAATTTATGAAAAGCTGCTGAAAACAAGGATCTGTCACTGCTGCTTTCTTTTCAACTTTCTTTACTCTCTGCTCTAAAATGTGTTCTTTATATTATTCCCTAAACAAGCTTAGACTGACAAAGCTAAACAACTGTAATGTATATGTATGAGCATGAAATGGGTTCTTTCTGAAAAAATGCATCTCTTCAAAGATGGATTGAACTCCTGTGACATTCTTCCTAAAAACTGGATATTTACCATGTCCTCTGATATATATATGTCATATATATATGACAGCTATTTAGTGTTTGTACCACAGTTATTCTAAGCAATCAGACTGAATTGCACACAGATTATCAGAACTGATGTTATTTTACAAAAAGAGAAATTACAATTTTTAAGTAATTTTTAAGAAATTACAAATTTTAAGTAGTATGGACTATTGTGTTATCACATCAGTTGTGTTATTGTAAGTTACAGCTGATTTTGTATGAAGCACACTAGAGACTGCCTGAAAGTTTTCTGCTACAGCACAATATACAGTCCCAGATAATAATGCATAATGAGAGTGATAAATTGAAACATTTTAGTGATATCATTTAAGAAGGGATTGGACCCTAATTTTTAAGACAGTGACATAGCAAAAGAATGAATACAACAAAAAAATGAATTAAAAAACATGCTGTTATTTTAGTCTGATTCTACACATCCATCAATTACAGAGGAAGAAAAATTAATAAAAAATAAGATAGTATCTTTAAAAGCAAGCCTGTACAGCTTTTGCAAACAAGATCATGTTGTCATTTTGCAAACTGTTCCAGGCAAGCTAACAGTTTGGCTTAACTATCTGATTACTCTGATGTTCTGGAAGTATGTCAATGTTGTCTCATCTTGGTTTGCCAGGTATTTGCGAAAGATAAGGCATCCATGTCAGTGAACCATTTCTTAAATCACGAGCAAAAGACTGAGATCCAGTGGCTGGAGGAAGAAACCAGACAAAACCCCCATAGAAATAAAGCATATTTTTAATACTAATTAACTATTGGAAGAGCTTCTGTAGGGGTGTCATAAATTTGATTTTCCATTACTTTTAGTTTTGAAATGAAGAGTTAATAAGCTTGTAAATGTAGCTTGTAGTGTAGCCTTGACTGGAAACTCATTACTTGAACTATTTCATGGGAGTCTGTTCTCTGTGTCTACTGAACTCCTGACTAGATTTTGATAATGCTTTCTTTTAGCCACAGAAATCAATGATCCTGTCTTAATTTTTTATTATTTATTCTTTAAGAGAGAAAGGTTGCAAAAACAGAGCATGGATTTTCTTTTTATTTTTAAAGGATCTGTACGTAAATAATACCTAATTAATTCTGAGCAAACGCTTCTGAGACTATTGTCTCCATTTTATAGACTGAGTGAGGTTCAGAGACATCGGGTTGTTAGTCTAAGTTCGAACAGTATTTAAGCAACAAAGGAGACTACCAACAGTCATTCCTGGCTTCACTGCTTATACTATTACAAGTATTTAGAGAGCTTTATCAAGCCACTGTAAAGATATTTCATTCAGGTGCCTCCTTCAATACTACAGAAAAAACAAAAAACATTAAAATAGAACTTGAAGACCTTCAGATTTATTCTGAACACTTGCAAACATGGTTTCCAAATACTCTCAAGAACTAACTGTTAATTAGGTAGTAGTTAATCTAGAAGGCAGGGAAGACAGGGAGATCATTGTTCCTTTGCCTTTCCACTTTTTCTTCCTAAAAAAATATAAAATCACAAAGAGTATTTTTGGTTTCTCTTACATTAACTGTACAGATAGGGATATATCAGACTGAGAAATAGCAGCATATTAATAGTGAAGATCATAGAGTGTTCCCTAAAAAAGCTGGTAATAGTAACAACCTGCCCTCCTGGAAAATGGGTTCGTATACTGTATATATGGTAAAAAAAATATGCAAGAAAATGCACTGTATTATCTGCTAACCCTTTCCTGAGGAATTTGCGCCTTTGTATAGGAAGAAAACCAAATCCCACCTTTTCTTGTGATATAGAATATAGATATTTTTACTGGTAAGTGATATATAGCAAATACTGGGCCTCTGTATTTGTATATCAAAGCTTCCATTGTCTGTTTCTACACAAGTAGGAAAACATGAGGTACGGGTGTACTCTGTTGACATCTAAATTTTCCTTTTATTCAGTGTCCATAAAGGCTGTCAACCCTATTCAGTGATATAATCAGGAGACTGCTGCAAAGCAAAACTAAACTCAAGTGTAACTGCTTCCTTTTTTCAAAAATTCTGTCTGCCAACAATAAACAAACAAGAAATATCTGAATCAGATAAAATTCCCCAAGCTGCATGAAGAAATGACTTGCAAACAACTAGTGATCAATTGACTCTAAATGTTCAATCCTCTAAGATTTATAACACAGCTTAAAATTAAATTTAGGGAGTTCCTGTTGCAAACAAATTAGGTCATTAAATCATTTTACTATTCATTTGATGAATTGTCTTTTATCTATTGTGAAAGAAAAAAACAAAACAAACAAACAAAACAAAACAAAACAAAAAAACAACAAGAACAACAAAACAACAACAGAGCTGGGGTGGGGAGGAGCTAACAATAACACCAGGTGCCTATGCCGAGGTAGTGTTAGGAGCCTGCTGGACCTCTCTGTGAGGTGAGGCCTGGGCTGCCCATGCTGGCTCCCCCTGCTTGGCCACAGGTGGGCTCCTCAGGGAGAGTGGAGCTCAGAAAGGGCCAAACACTGCCCAGCAGTGAGGAAAGTAGTGTGAGAGGCAGCCCTGTGAGCATCCTGGGCTCTCCAGGGGGAGCTCTTTAGAGCTCCCCCTGGAGAGCCCAGGCTGGAGCAGGGAAGAGGTGTGAGGAGGAAGGAACAGCACAGAGGAGCTGCTGGGTGTGATTGCAGCCTCTTCTCCCCAGCCTCCTGCACCACTCAGGGAACTGGCAGAGGTAGGAGCCCAGTGGGGTCAGGCTGCGGAGCAGGGTGGGGTGGAGGTGTTGTGTGTGTTTTTTTTTTTTTTTTTTTTATTTTATTTTTTATTTATTTTTGTTTCCCTCTATCCAGCTCTATTTGGGAATAAGTCAAATTAACTTTTCCCAAGTTGAGTCTGTTTTGCCTACAGTGGTAATCAGTAAGATATCTCCTTGTCTTTCTCTTGACCCAAGAGCTTTTATATCTTCTTTTCCCCCCTTTCCCTGCTGAGGAGGGGGAATGAGAGAACAGCTGAGTGGGCTTCTGGCAGCCAGCCAAAGTCAACACACCATGGTAGGTTTTGATAAACAGGCACATGGGAAACTATAAGCTACAGTATTATGAGAGAAAATAAGCCCCTTTCTGTTAGCAGTGTTGTAAATAAAATAAGTACTTAAAGTTTCTGCAAATAAAGTGAATAGACTTTTAGTTGCATTACAGGTCCTAAAAAATGCTAATGTTGCTTTGCATTTTCAGATATTTTTCAATTGTGCTCCTGCTCATCTAGATCACTAAACTTAAGTGATCCTTCTGTGCAATTGCAAAACATGAAAGAAAGTTGTATTTGGCTTTTATTGGTTATTTAAATTAGATTTATAGTAGTTAGATCTGTCATGTAAGCTATATTTAAAATATATAAGCATTTGATATGCAAAACAAGAAAATGTAAAGCTTGAGAGGGAAGAAAGACGGAGGTTCTGTGGATAAGACAGGTTTAAAAATAGATATATTTAGATTTCAACCTTGATGTGATTTTTGTTTATTTTTTAACTAAATAGATTAGATTGGCTGTTCTTTGAATTCTGGAGCCTTGCCACACATCTCTTGAGTATGCCTCCATGCTTTAATCAGGCTTTTTCCTCACCTGTATGTGGCATTGGTGACTGTTTCTCCCTGTTTTCTCGTGTATGTTTAAGGAATTTTTTGGTTGCATCTGATAAGAAAGTACAATATTGTCAGATGTTTGGCTTTACATGAAGTCATTGTGTTGCCTTGCTATGCGTGATTGAATGCCTTAGTGCAATAAATTTAATAAATGATTCACAAAGATAAAAAAAAATAATGATGTATTTGGCATAAAACTTTGAGAGGCACATCGTAAATTAGGGAACTATACTCCAGGCTCTTTTTTCCCTATTTTTTCTTTCCCTCCCTATCATTTTCTATATGCAATTAATAACTAGGAACTTGATTTATTGTCTCATAAGCCAGGCTGATTGCTTGTGAGAAACCAACATTCAGCAAAAAGTTGAAAACAGTAATGTAAATTTCTCACAGTTTTTGTTCTCTTGGATAATCTCTTAGCACAGTAGGCTGGGGAGAAGTTTCAATCACTTTCTTTAATGAACTCAACTGTAGATTGAAATTCCTGTACAGAAACTACACTGAAGAATTGTTTCAGCAGCACCGTCACCAGTATTGTATTCACAGTTCCTTAATGCCTGAATAGATGAGGTGAAATTATTCTCATAATTAACACAGTCCCTATGAATAAAGCCAAATTAGTGTAGCCCCAGAGCATCTAGCAGTCTTTAGAATTCTTGTACTTCTCCATGGTGATATAACAATAAAGGTTTAAATCATTTGCTCTGTAAGGAAAAGTAGCGGAAACAGGTGATGACAAATTTATAACTTTTCCACTTTTACGTGTTTTGTTTATTTTTTTCCCAAATAGATTAATCTTTGCTGGTTATTAAAGCTTTTTTTTCTCTCTCTCTTTTTTTTTTTTTTTTTTTTTTTTTTTTTTTTTACATATGGAAGTGCTCCTATTTCAGATCGTAACAGCTATTCAAGGGCATTTGACCTAAAAGACTTTCAAAATGTCAGAATAACATTCTTCATATAAACATGACTGAAACAATATTATAGGGAGATTACAGAGTTACATTGCAGAGACATCTCTGTCAAGGGAAAAGGTAACTCTTAGAAGAATACAATTGGAAAAGAAGCAGTGGCATATACCTTAGATTTAAAGTGTCATTTACCTTAGATTTAAATATTATTTACCTTAAAACAAAAATAACACCTTTAGTATCTTATGTTCATTCTATTGTTGTCTCCTACGTTAAGCCATTTAACAGTTTGTTATATTCTCAAGGTTTCCAATAATATACTATTTTTTACTCTAAACTTCTAATATGGGGGTCAGACACCTTCTGTGTGAAGGCTGACGTGCAATTTCACACTGTCAAGATGAACTTAAGAAGAAATACAAGTATTCTGCTGTCCTTCCAAAATCTTCCTGTGGTTTTCATAATATCAGGAAAAAAAAAAAAGAAAAAAGAACACAAGTGAAAGAAGTCCATTAGGAGAGAGGTAATCTGTAACAATTGTCACATTCTTTTACATGTTCCTTTATAAAATATTCTTGTGGCTTTTTGGTATTATTTCAAAAGACTAAGTGCTTAGAACTGTCTTTGTGTCCCTAGAAAGGAGAGCAGCTTTTAGATTCAAGTTGAAGCACATATAGGCATGTTTGAAGACTCACAGATTGTAATTCTGCCTCTAGGGAATACACAGTAATACTGTTTTGATGATTTTGAAAGGAATATTCTAAAGAGTTCTACTCAAGTTATTCTTTCTGGGATAGGAATTTTGTTTTTGCCTGCAGATTTTCTTCTGACTCTTTGAATTCAGAGCCTTTTTAGCCTGTTACTGAGATTTAGAAAGGATCCACATGCTTTTCATTGATGTATCCCATTTTTGTATTAGGTTTACACTTTATTTATTTATTTATTTATTTATTTATTTTGCTCATGTCCTGGGCCACAGACCAAAAGGTTCTAAAACTATGGTCTTCCATCCTCCTTGTGAGGGAGCCACAGGCCACCATGAGGCCACCCCTCAGCCTGCTCTGTTTTGGGCTGAACAAACTAGGAAACCTCAGTTGCTCCTCATACCCTTACCATCACCACCTTTGTTGTTTCCCCTAGATGTTCTCTGATTGTTTTATATCATTATACTGTGGGAAACAGTACTTGAGATGAGATGCACCAACACAGAGTAGGATGGAAATATCACTTCCCTTGTCCAACTAGCAATGCTGGTCCTGCTGCACCCCAGGATACAGTTGGCCCTTTTGCTTGACAGGGCATCTTGCTATTGACAAGAACCCCCCAGCTCCCTTTCTGCAGGGCTGCTCTCCAGCCTGTCATCACCCAGTCTGTATGTACAGACAAGGTAGCTCCTTCCCAGGTGCAGCATCCAGCACTCAGTCTTAAATTTCATGCAATTATGGAGAACTACAAGTACTACTTGAAACTTACTTTAATCCTAGCATTAAATGGAACCTGAAAGTATAATGGTGAAACACCTTATTGTTTAATTTTTGTCTTTAAAGTTTAATTTTATGTCAGTATGCAATATTAACTTCCAAGTTTAAGCAATTAATACATAGTAACCAGACTTCCTTCTCCATTATTTTCTTTAGCTTGACTTGCAATTGTATTCCTATAACAAACTATTTCAGGTAGGCACATGTTAAGGATTGTTTCTTGCATACTGATAGCCTAGGCAGAATTGCAATGATCTGAAAAGCAGTCTTGGACATTTCTGTGATTTCACATAGGGGTAAAACAAAACAAACAAACAAACAAAAAACATAACTATTTAGCTTAAAATTTGACCATTCTGTTTTCCCCATCAGAAAGGAAAGAATATGAAAAGAGCAAGCGTGGCATTTTTGATTTATAAGTTGAAGGTTTTCTATTAAGGGAATAGTTATATTAACATTAAGTACATGTTTATATTAACATGTACTAATTAAGTTTTCAATCCTTATTTACTTGCCATGTTTCTACTCGCTATAGCAGATTCTTTACAGTGCTTAAAATAATTTTTGCCTTTATGTTATTTTCAGAATCTCAGAATTAGATTCACTAAGTTGAAGAAGTATGGAATGGCCTTACTCACATTTCACTTGACCCTCAGAAGTGTGCTTGCTAGTAACAGCATCAATTTATTGGGTTGCAAAATTTCATGGGAATAAACCAGTAGATTAGTGGAGTTAGAAGACAAGAAACTTTGAGACCAGACTGGTGTACAAAGAATACATGCAATTCTGAAAATTATTTAAAAGCTATTTAGAAATTATCCAAGTGTGTGACAATCGCCAAGTACATCAATACCTGAGAGGAAAGAAAACCAGGGATCATACTGTGCTTGTTCTTCTCAGGGCTAGAGCTCCTGTTGTTATTGAGCTCTGTAGCCCAGCAGTCAGTGATCAGAGACCTGTTGGTGTGATGAGTCCAATAATGACTGCAACTGTGTTCATAAACACATTTTTCCTGTTTCCTTCATTCTAGAGCAGGAGAAAGGAGATGTAGCAAATCTAACTTTTGTCTATTAATGAATAAAACCCCACAACTCCCTTGGAGATGAGCCATTTTTATTATTTGTCTGTAACCATTTCACACTTGCTTCTGTATTCTTTTTCTTTTAATGTCGATCAGTCACTTGGTAACTTTCAGAATTAGGTTGATTATATTCTCCATTTTGTAGAATACATTTATATTACAAGCAGGAAAAAACATGTTTTACTATGTAGCTAGTGAAGAGTGGCAAAGTTTTAATTTAGTTCCCACTAAATCTTCCACTTTGCTTCACTGGCCACAAAAGCTTAGGTTTCTAATATAGAAACCCATGTGAATACTTGACCAAGTGCTTAATAAGGATTATTTTATTTTTTACAACCTTATAAAATGAATGTATTTTTACTCCGTATTTTATATGTTCAGCTGAGATGCTGAAAGATTAAGGCAAAACTACCTAATCATTTTGGTGCCTGGGAAACTGCATCAAGTGCCACTGAAATTTTTTTGCAACTTACTTGCCTAGCATCTCATGCAGTTGCAACTGGGGTAGTCAGCTCAGGGACAGTCACAAAGAGAATGCAGTTCCTGTGCTATTGGGCACAGGATTGTCTCTATATTATCTTTGTGGAAGGCTGTCCTTTCTTATTTGTCCACAGATATACGTTGGGCACTATGAGATATGCATCTCATGTTGTCCACATGGTTGGACACTAGGCAAGTTTCAGTTCATCATGTAAATAAAGGAACTATTTTGAATGTATCAATCTTACTCTTTATGAAACTCCAAGTTATTCCTGGAGTGGGTCTACTGTCTGACCTGAATTGTCTGAGTGTTGAAATTTGTTTAGCTTATTTAAAACTAAGAGCAAGCTAACTACATTAAAGACTACCCCCATTGTGTTAAGAAAAATGGTTACTAATGATGCAATCAGTTGATCATGACAACAAAGATGTAATATTATTTGAAGACTGAAAGATTGTATTTTCACAAATTCAGTCTAGATGTAAATACTGGATCTTAAATCCTGGGAACAAATTACCAAAGGATAAGTTTTCATTAACAAATACTTCCAAATCAAATTCATCCATTTTTGTTGTTGAATATAGATCTGGTTCAAAATGAAAAACAAACAACAGCAACAACAAAAACCTCAAGGTACGTCCGCCTCAGTTGTTTAGGATAGCAGGATGGATAATTATAATGATCTTTTCAATATTGTATGAATCTCTAGGGAAAAAATAGCTTGTGATTATGAAAATAAATTAATGTCATACTGTTATTCAGAAATTCATTAAGTCTCTGCAGGAAACATTACCTCTAACCTTTCAGTGTTGACTTCACAACCCTAATGTTATTTTAATATATTTGGTATACATTTTAGGTTTAAAAAGGAGAGAGAATTTTCATCATTTGGTGTCATCCTGACAAAATCTGCATGATTCAGCACAGAGGTTGAAATCTTTTGTTCATTATGCATCTCTGAAAAGTAACTGATAATTTAAGCAGCAGTAGAAGTCTGTCATCTGTTATATTTGATATCCACACCAGAAGGGAACCAGATATTTGCTGGTGAGATATCTTGCAGATCTCTGAAATATTATGTTCAGTTTCAGGATCTGGAGAAACGTGTCTGTTGCTACCTTTGCTGCGCTGCCAACTGTGATGCCCCCTAAAGTAAAACTATATCTGTTGTTTTGTACCTGAAAGCAGTCAGTTCCCTTAGCAAAATGTACAAATAACTTGGTAATATTTCTGCACATAAAAAAGTATGAACATTTATTACGTAGAAGGATGACAAAAGCAACTCAGTCTTAAGGTGAATGAGGAAGGTGGAGAGGTAGCTCTTTGTTTTGAATGCTAGCTTTATGCTTCATTACTCCAACTAAATTAAACAAAAATAATACTGCAGGAGAAGAAAAGAACAAGTGTTTTACTTGCATCCAGTTAACATTAATCATGTGGAAACAGTAGCAATTTTCATGTGATTGTTGTTTTTATTATTGTCCTGATTTTATTAAGAAAACAACAAGCATCAAGCTTGTTGTGGTTTAACCTGGTTGGCAGCTAAACACCACACAGCCGTTCGCTCACTCTCCCCCCTCCTTCTCTGGGATGGGGGAGAGAAATAGGAAAGTGAAGCCTGTGAGTTGAGATAAAGACAGTTTATTAAGACAGGAAAATAATATTAACAATAGTAATAAAACAATTATGATGATAATAGTACTACTACTAATAATGTGTACAAAACAAGTGATGCACAATGCAATTGCTCACCAACTGCTGACTGATGCCCAGCCTAACCCTGAGCAATCCGGCCCTCCTCCCCTGGCTAGCCACCCCTATATATTGTTTAGCATGACGTCAGATGGTATGGAATACCCCTTTGGCCAGTTTGGGTCACCTGTTCTGTGTCTGTCCCCTCCCAGCTCTTGCTGCACCCCCAGCATGCCCGTTGACAGGACAGAATGAGAAGTTGAAACATTCTTGGCTTGGTGTAAGCACTGCTCTGCAACAATTAAAACATCAGTGTGTTATCAGCGCTTTTCTTATCCTAAGCCAAAACATAGCATTCTACCAGCTACTAGGAAGAAAATTAACTCTGTCCTAACTGAAACCAGGACAAAGTAACACAACGTTAAAGCTCAGTAATAAATTTGAACACAAAACTTGTATCCAAGGTATCATATCTTGCTGTACTATTCCTCCAAATCTGTCTTCAAGTTTTAAAAATTTTTTCTCTATGAATCGGTGTACAAAACTGGTATCTCTAGGAGCCGTCTGTCAATAGAAGTCAGATTTCTCTCTTAAATATATATTGAGGTTTATGTTGAAGTAATACAAAATAAACATTCCTGTAAATGAGATCAAGTTATTTTTAAGAGTAGCAAAAGTTAAGCAAGTTATGTTAGCCTACTGTGTTATAAAGGTAACGATGAATCGTGATTTTAGTTTAATATGTGAAAAGCTAAAAGGCAACAAAAACAGCATTAAGCATTATTGTTTCAATGCATTGGATAAAATGACATTATACATCTGATTATACAAACATGGCTATAATATGCTTTTAGTATATGATAACAGGATTTGGACCTCAAGGAAACCCTCCAGGGAATCAGTAGAGAATATAATGGAGCAACGTGACCAAAATTATATTTCTGTTTCAAAATTGCTTGGAAGTATTTGGGACATAGAAAAGAGTTGTATTCTGTATATCAGAAACCTTTTACTAGATAAAAATAAGATGCATATTTCATCCTAATGACCACCTTTTATTTTTTAAAACCTTACAAAAACATGAAATATGTAGATCTTCTTTTCATCAAATGTGATCTACATTGACTTAGTAAGTTCCAAAGTCGAAACACTGATGCACAGAAAAGCACACAGATGCCCATACAGATTTTCAGTACAGGATTGCCTAGGAGCTGTGTTACTAATAAACCATTTTTAAGACACAAAGCAAATAATTATTTCTTGATGTAAATTTAAATAGGAGATTGATATAAATGCAGTGATCATTGTTTGAACATTGCTTGTATAGTAATGCTCAAAACTGAGCTGAATTAACCAAACATGAATTTATTGCTTTCTGACGTATTCCATTTTTTTTCAGTTTATTTGATGTTTTTATTTCCTTATGCAACTACTTTTTAGTGGTTTCAGTGTGTGTGTGTATTTTTTTTCCAGCTTTGTTTTTTTTTCCTCTTCTTTTTCATGCCTTCTTGAGGTTAATCTCGTAACATTTTCCTTTATTCAGTCCTTTTATTCTTGGTTGTGTTTTTTGTTTGTTTGGTTGGTTAGTTGGTTTGGTTTGTTTCCCTTCAGTTTACGTCATGATTTGGGCTGGATTTTCAAAGATATCCAGCAAAGTGTTTCAGCAGCAGTGAGGTACTTAACTAGGTTTGACTCAATTTTCTAATGAAGTTGTTTTTTTACAAGAAAATGTTGATGTAATGAGACTGAATGCTTTGTTGAAACAACTTGATTTCCCTGGAATCTACTAATTGCAGTCAGCTAGTCAGCTTGTGCTGAACCAGTACGTAATGTGAGTTTTCCAAGGTCTGTGGATTTGGGTTCACTGCTCTGTTGAATGGTCTTCCACAGCACCACTGACTGAAGTTTTCCTTTTTATTTATTTATTTACTTATTTATTTTGTGCAGGCAGAGGGCTGACAGCCATGAGTAAAGCTGTCAGGTTGTCAAGTCTGTTATCATTCTTGTGTTCTGGAAGTATTTGGTTTGGGATATTGGGGATTTTAAAAAAAAAAAAAAAAAAAAAAAAAAGAACATTTTAAGGCTTAGCCCATTTTCCATGTTTAACTCACCTCGAAGAAAATGCAGTTTTGTTTTCCACAGATACTTTCTATCTGTCTACGGACATTTCCATATTTTGTAATAATGTGCTTTTATTAATGTGTTTTGGCATTACAAAATCTGATTACAAGAGATGTATAGATGGAATACCATGAAGCATAGACTCCTAGTGTTTTCACTATTGTTTCAAAATGAAGCTAGAAGCCAATTTCTCCCCCCCCTTCCCCTCCTCCAATAAGGTCAGACCCATAAATTATTCCCGTTATTTCCGATGCTTAAAATGCCAGTGACAAAACATAAAATTCAAGAAATATTATAACAAGTGTATAATTAAAGTAATGAGAACAAAAACAAACAACAGAAAAAACAAAACAAAAAATAATAATAAAAAACCAAAACAAAAAAAAACACAGTTCTTTCTCTTCTAACTGGACAAGAAATGTCATTCTACTATGCCATTCATTGCCACACATTTACATCACCCTAGGAAGAGCATACATTGAAGCATTATTAATACTTGTCTTTGCATAAATAGTTAATTTGGATGGAAAATTCTTTACCAATTAAGTCATGTTTGGTTAAAGAGTTGTTTTTTTTAACTTAATAACATTTCTTTTCATTCAGTTTTGAGCCTTCTTATTTCAGAGATAATTTTTCAATTATGAGAATTCCTTTTAAATCTTTTGTTGTAAAAGGTGATCAAAATGTTTACTCAAAATAAGATTTTGTGATGTACTTGCTGTATCCATAGAGTATGTATCCACTGAATGATATTGCAAGTCTGTCCTTTTACAGAGAACTAAACACATTTTTGTCAGTTTTACTTAATTTTATTATTGAGCTGGATGTTACTGACATTTTAGTTTTAATTTATAATTTAGCTTTGGCACTTATAATTACTGACTAGAGTATTATTATGGTGTAAGCATAGGAATAAAAATTGAATCTGAATCTTAATTTTCCCTAACTTTATTTCCAAATATCATTAAAAAAATTACATGGATTCTCTGTGTTTGTTGTTGCTTTTTTTTTGTTTTGTTTATAATGCAAAAACATTATACTGAATGTATAGTGTATATAAGTGTAGTATATATCTATGTATAGAGATATAGTGTATTTCTTCGGTTTGTCTGAAGAATATTGGTAAAGCCAAAGTGAATTTCAAAGATCATACAGCTTTAATTGCTGATGCTTCTGCTGAAGATACTTCCTGTACCAAAAGCTTATCTACTTTTTCAATGTAATTATTTGGCACATTAAAATGCATTATCTATTCTTATAAACCTTCTCTAGCAACTTTTGAAAAATAAGAACTTATCAAATTGTGGTCTTAAGGAAGCTAGTTATGAAACTCTTACTGAGTACTTTCGAAAACTCCATTCAACATATGCTCAAACCTATTAGTTAGAAACGAATTCTGGGCATATTTTCTTATCTTTCTTCATTCTTAATACTTTATTGACCTGTGGAGTTCTGTCTTTAAGAAAAGTGTTTGTGACTTAAAACACTCTTGAACTTTTTGTTGCAATGTGAGCTTAAAGAATTTGGTATCCAATATTAGAACAGAAGTGCTTGTAGAAAAGAGAATTTCAGAACTGGACTGATGAGACAGTGCTACCTGTTTTACAGACACATGATCCATCTTGATCATTTTCCCAGTCTGGCTTAAAGAAAAACTCCTTTACCAATGAGGAGAACACTTCTGGCAATAATACTTCAGTGAGGGTTCTTATATGAGGGTTGTATATTTCTGTCTTTTTTAGTCAGAGAGTCACTCCCCATTTAAAAATAAAAAAATCTCCCATATAATGTGGGTCTACGTTATGCTTTTAAATCTTATTAAACTCTTTGTAACCTTGGTTTTGCAAATTGTATAAATTCAATTTTTAATGAAAACCTCTATTTCTGAGCCTGTGTACAAATCTCAGTAGGAAAAAGAAATTTTACAGCAATAGTACATAATTCACAAGCTCCTGTAAATTGATTTTGCAGCCTTGCAATGATGGATTTGGGCCTGATGTTTGCATTATCCACGGAGCATGTATTACTGTACTGCATTTATCTAAATGAAGGCTGTATTTAAAGGATATTGTTCTGCTGGAGACTAAATGAAATGCATGTTAATTATCCAGGAAATTGATGACAGAGTACCCTATTCTCTGCTGATGGTGTTTATACATTCAGCAGATGTTACTGGATTGTAGACCAAAAGGAACCTTCAAAATGTCAAACACCTGCTGGTTTGTGCTATAAGTCTTTCTGTCAAATGATCGGTAAAGCACAGATCATAGAATCATTTAGTTTGGAAAAGACTTCTAAGATCATTTAGTCCAACCTTTAACCTAGCACTGCTAAATCCACTGTTAAGCCGTATACCTAAGCTCTCTACATCTACACATTATTTGAAGAACTCCAGGGATTGTGACTCAACTACTTCCCTGGGCAGCCTGTTCCAATACTTGAGTTAAGAAGGTTTCCCCTGAGCCTCCTTTTCTCCAGGCAAACCAGCTCCAGTTGCTCCTCAGAAGGCTTGTTCTCTAGAACCTTCATCAGCTTCATAGCCCTTCTTTGGACAGGCTCCAGGGCCTCGATGTCCTTCTTGTTGTGAGGGACCCAAAACTGTACTCGAGGTGTGACTTCACCAGAACAAAGTACAGGGGGATGGATGATCATCTCCCTGGTCCTGCTGGTTACACTGTTCCTGATGCTAGCCAGGATGCCATTGGCCTTCTTGGCCACTTGAGCACATTGCTGGTACATAGGCAGCTGGCTATAAACCAGCATCCCCAGGTCCCTTTCCATCTGGGAGCTTTTCAGCTGCTCTTCCCCCAGCCTACAGAGTTGCATGGAGTTGTTATGATTAAAGTGCAAGACCTGGCACTTAGCCTTGTTGAACATCATACAGTTGGCCCCATTGGTCCAGCCTATCCAGACCCCTCTGCAGAGCTTTCCAACCCTCAAGCACATCAACACTTGTGCAGAACTTGATGTCGTCTGCAAACTTGCTAAGGGTGCACTCAATACCCTAGTTCATATCATTGATAAAGATATTGAATAGAACTGGCCCTGTGGAACACCACTAGTTACCAGCCTCCAGCTGGATTTAACTGTATTCATCACAACTCTTTGGGTCCAGTCACCCTTCCAGTTTTAACCCAAAGAAGCATACATCCATCCAAACCATGAGCAGCCACTTTCTACAGGAGAATGCTTTGGGAGATGGTGTCAAAAGAAGGTGAGTTGCTATTCAAAGGGACCTGGAAAGGCTGGAGAAGTGGGTCCATGTGAACAGCATGAGGTTCAGCAAGTCCAAGGTGCTGCACCTGGGTTAGGGCAATCCCATACAGGAGTACAGATTGGGATAACTCACTGAGAGCATCCCTGTGGAGAAGGACTTGGGGGTTCTGGTAGATGAAAGACTCAACATGAGTCAGAAGTGTGTGCTTGCAGTGCAGAAGGCCAACTGCATCCTGGGCTGAATCAACAGAAGTGACCACCAGGTGGAGAGAGGTTGTTCCCCTCTACTCTACCTTTGTGAGGCCCAACCTGGAGTGCTGCATCCAGGTCTGGGGCCCCTAGCACAAGAAAGATGTGGACCAGTTAGAGTGAGTCCAGAGATGGGACACAAAGATAATCAGAGGACTGGAGCACCTCTCCTATGAAGAAAGGCTGAGAGAGCTGGGGATGTTCAGGCTGGAGAAAAGAAGGCTCCAGGGAGATCTCATTGTGACCTTTTAGTACTTAAAGGGGGCTTATAAAAAAGATGGAGGACTCTTTACTCAGATAGATAATAGGACAAGGGGGAATGGACTTAAACCAAAAGAAGATAGATTTAGACTTGACATTAGGATGAAATTCTTCATTGTAAAGGTAGTGAGGCACTAGAAGTTGTGCCAAGAGACGTTGTGGATGCCCCATTCCTGGAGGTGTTCAAGGCCAGGCTAGATGGGGCCTTGGCCGTCCTGATCTAGCGGGTAGCATTCCTGCCTATGGCAGCAGGGTTGGAGTTAAATGATCTTTAAGGTCCTTTCCAACCCATAGATTCTGTGAATCTATGAAAGGCCTTACTGAAGTCTGGGTAGACCTCATCCACCAAGTGTGTCACCTTAGAAGGAGACCAGGTTTGTCAAGCAGGATCTGCCTTTGATAACCCATGCTGACTGGGCCTGAACATCTGGTTGTCCTGGAAGTACTGCATGTGATAGCACTCAAGGTAATCCACTCCATTGTCATCTGAAAATGTAGATTTTTTTCCATGGTGTGTAATAAGCCAGTTCACACACTCAGGAGAGAGATTGTTTTTACTCAGGCCTCAGTTAAACACAGACAGTACCTCTTCTCTTCCAAGGGAGAGCTTTTTCCTTTACACCATGAGCTTCTTGGCACCAAGATTAGACTGACAGGTCTGTAGTTTTCCAGGTCCTAATTCTGGCCCTTCTTGTAGATGGGTTAGCCTCCAATCGACTGGGACCTCCTCTGATAGACAGGACTGCTGATAAATAATGGAAAACATCTTGGGTCTATCGACCCTTCTGGCAGTTCCCTTGATAGCCTTGGGTCGATCCCATCTGGCCCCATAGACTTTCATACATCTAAGTGGAGTAGCAGGTCACTAACCATTTCCTCATGAATTAGGAGGGCTTCATTCTGCTCCCCATCCCTACCTACCATCTCAGGGCATAATGTATGGAAAGGTACAGGAAATAATTTGGATTTTGAGAATTACTCTTCATAATTCATTTAATCAAATTATATACAAGATATCCATGCCTCCTGAGCAACTGATTTTGCCCCTAATTCTCTTAAATTTAAAACAAAAAACTACCCGTGTTAAGATAGTCTTGTTAAGATTACAGCAAGCACATAACTAAACAAAACAAATTTTATCTTAAAATTTGGAGCATTGCCTTACATGCTCACAAAATATGTTTTTTAAAGATCAGCTTCTTTATTCATTGCATAAAGTTATGTGATTCCTGAAACATGACTCAGAGAACAGCCAGCTGTTCAACAGGATTTTTAGTCCTTATTCAATGTATGCTTTCTGTTGTTTATTGTCTTCTGTTCAGCTCAGAAGACAGAACTGTAATTTTCCTTCTAAATGATTACCACTCAAATATCAAAGTGCATCATAGACATTAATTATTGTATCTAACAAGCTCTTCTATGTAGCAATGAGTGTCATGATAATCGTTTAGTACATTAATAGCAGCAGTAGAGAAAAATTGAGGTGAACTATTACATGTCGTAATCTGGTGAATCTTCCTTACATTTACTGCCACCCATATCTATTGTGCCCTGTACATTTTGTCTCTCAAATTTTTGATGACTTTATTTTGTAGTAGTGTTCCTTACTGTCCAGTTGTTTCTTCAGCTGTTTTTAGTTCTACTATTGGAATATATTACAGGATTTTGTATGGATTTATTAAGATAGCAGAAGTTACCTTTTCTTTGTTTATGACTACCCTGTTCACTGTCTCGAGATCCTTATTTCTGCTGAAAATTACTCATGAAGGGGTGTGAAGGGTCCTTTGAAAATGTTGAGAATAACTGAATAGTAGTCTTTAACATATACGATCAGTGAATGAATGGATTGTGCATAAACTGAAAAAAAAAAAAAAGACAAAAACCCCACTATCATTTTAAGTGGTAGGTATTGTTTACTTTTAAGCTGGATGCTACAAAAACTTTTTGCCAGAGGTAGAAAACTACAAAACAAGCACTAAATATTTATTTCAGTCATTTTAAAAACACACTTAAGAACAGTCCTTTACTGATTTACAAGGTATTACAAACCTTGAGATTAAGAGATTTTCCTGTTGGTGACAGCTATGGTTAGGAGGGAAACTGGACACTCATTTTCCAGTGGTTAGTACATCAGAAGCAAAGGAAGAGTTTTGTATTCTTGGAAATTTGAGAATTGAAGGGTTCCATATCTGTTGTAGGAAATGGGTTATGTCAGTGTTTCTACTTACAGGAAGATGGCTGGTGCGTGTAATCTAATTGTTAGGGGATGTATATCTTCTACAGAACAACCGCTCTGAGTTGGACACTTCTATTAACACAGTAATAACTGAGTAACAGATCAGTGATGCAGAATGGAATACTTTCTTACCTACCGGCAGCTGTTATGTGAGTTCAGTATATCTGTTGTGTAGAAAGAGGACATGAGGTCCCAGTGCTGCTGTTTTGGTATTGTTCTGAACACTGATACTTTTTAAATCCACTATTCATTTGGTCACTATCTCAGAAAACATTTAAACTAAATTTAAGTGTTACCTAGACACTCAGAGGACTTTACTGCCTGTGCTTTCCTTCATACCAGAACTTTTATAGCATGTGAGATAGATTTAATACAACAATTTTCTTCTTCTTTCCCTTAGGCATTTCCTGGAAATACAAACTCTGATAGTGTGGTTCGACATGATTTACAACATCCAGTTATCGCTCGCTATGTGCGTATAGTTCCTTTGGACTGGAATGGAGAAGGCCAAATTGGGCTGAGAATTGAGGTCTACGGCTGCTCCTACTGTAAGTTTTTCCATGATCTTTTTTTTAATTCTAAGTAGAAACTGTCGTTGGATCTCAGCTTAAATCCGTTGCCTAATGTTTAATTGAATTGCCTAGTGCTTCATTGAGTATTGTAAACTTAAGTCTGAGTTGCTTGTTATTTCTTTTGTGGGAGATTCAATACTGGAATTTGTGATAGTTCTCTGAAGTCACTCCTTTTGAACTTCATGGCTGATTTTTTTGCAGAAGACTAACTATTATATAACCTTGAACAGTCCCGTTGAAGAAATGACAGTGTTCAGACAAATCTCATGTTGGATCCTAAGGGGAACAGCTGGGAAACAAGAAATAATTCATTGCTTGGTGCTAAAGATAAAAATAAAGCAAATAAGAATTCTATCGAAGTATCTCAGATTGTCTAAATGTATGACATGTTTTTCAGAGACTTTTCCATTCATTAGTATATGTATATTAGTATATGACTTCAGAATTTCCTTTGAAATCCAAATGAGGAGTGGTACAAATGGTTAAGAGCAAAACTGATTATGTTTTAAGAGAAGCAAGAGTAGTTTCTAAACGCCATTCCTACAATTTGATCCTGCCGGTACCTGAAGAAAGTCTACAGGCTTGCAAAAACATAAGTGTCTGATGTCCTATTTGTATTTAATTTTAATGCAGTATCCTGCTTGTAGGTATTTTAGCTGTAAGGAGGTATTTGAGATTTGCTTTAAAAAACAACAAAAACAATCAAACAAACAAAAAAACAGGTTCTAGAATAAGTTAAGGAGCTCCCATCTTGAAGTCTCATCCATTGTCTTCACTGGGTGATTTAAGTAATATTGGAGACCTTTGCCATCCTAACTAGCAATTGTGCTAATTAACTAGCAAAATGTTTTGTGATTTCAGTCTGTTAGATCCATTGTTTCCCCAAGCAGACAGGGTTTCCACAGGTATCCAGAGTCAACTTTTATTTAAAGCAGCAAAATTTAATGGTGCCCACATAGCAGCTTAAGCTGTGATCCTCCAAGGAGAGGCTCAGCCCTAAACTTTCCCTGGGTTCTTATACTCGTACAATCTTCATTTTGACCGCTACAATCCAATCAGTTCTTGACACATAAAAGTTACATTCCTTCAGATTGGCGGTTTGTTGTGAGGCAGGCTGTTTTCTGTTATCTGTTGGGGCAGGATTTCGTCTGGGAACCCCCTTGGTCAGCACATCACCCCTTCGCCATCAGAACCACTCAAGCTCCCCCACAATGCTGCTTTCTGTCACTCAATCACCACTATATGCCAGTTTCAGGTTATGGGGAGCTTATGGGCAGCTCATACTGTGGCCTAAGGCTTCTCTAAATTTACTCTACTAATGTCAAACAGCAGCTCCCCCAATTCCTTACAGCAGCTTGTTTCCCTTTCACGGTTGTTGATTTGATTTGGATAGATAGTCTAAAGGCTATATTCTTTCATTAAACACCAGTGGGAACCACAAAGAATATTTTTTCTATTTCCTTGGAATGATTTACACCCCCCCCCCCTTTTTTTTTTTTTTTTTTAATATATGAAACTGCAAATAACTTCTGAGCAATAGCTAAGAAATCAAATCAAACCTGTGGTGTTTGTAGCACTGTGCTGAGGGCCCTCATGGATGTTAGATACATTTATAAAAACAAACAAACAACAGTATATTTGTTATCTGCAGAACTGTAGGTTATTCCAATGTTTCTTACTTGAAAAGAAACTAAGCTTCTGAAGTTTTAGGTAG
The DNA here is from genome assembly GCF_963932015.1 of Anas acuta. Taxonomy (NCBI): domain Eukaryota; kingdom Metazoa; phylum Chordata; class Aves; order Anseriformes; family Anatidae; genus Anas; species Anas acuta. The sequence continues at coordinate 56,159,849 of NC_088980.1, read as the reverse complement.
CACTGTTTGCATGGCTCCTAATAAATGTTTATTATCACATTGCTAAAATGTTTTACAGGCTGCTTTAAGCAGAGCCAACACTGTAGCATAGTTAATTTTTGCAGCATGATGAATATTTACTTGTAAGTGTATCTACTTCAAATGCAAATTTAGGTATTTAATGCAAGAAGTCACCATTTAGTTTGTTTTGAAATATGACAGTTTTTAACAGAAAAAATGCCTTTAAATAGTTGAATAAAGCAATAAAACTCATGATCTTTGCTGAAATATTTACAGGTAGAAGTATTTTTTTATTAAATAGATAGACAAAGTATTGTAGATACGTAACAAGATGCTTTTAGAGACTTAAAGTAAATGTGAGAAAAAGCAAAACATAGCTTGTTGACAAAATGATTTCAGTCATTTGATGAAAAGTTGCTTGGTTGATGGACTGTATATTTTTGGAGGAGAACAAAAAGCTTCTGCCAAGGAAACAATGTGTGGGACTACAAAAATATTGATAAAATGTGCATTCACAGTTGAACTGAGGTAGCCAAACATAACTTTGTAGTTTTGCTCAGAGAGTAGTGTTAGTCTGTTGGCATTGCCAGTGATTTAACTTTTTTAAAAATAACAGTAATAATAATAATTTACATTATATATTTATAGGGACTTTTGTTTCAAAAAGCTCTCCTAGAATGTTGTATGGATTTTAGATGCAGGAATCAGTTAGGATGTCCCTGAAATTCAGTATCAGTAGGTAGCAGAGCAATTGAAAAGAAAAACTAAACCTCACTGTAATAAAAGAGAGGAAGGCAGCGCCTTGGTATGACTATCAGAACAATGTAGCAATGTGTAAGAGTTCCAGATTTGTCTTCAAATGCATCATTTGGAGCAAACTGTGTAAAAACTCCATTGTTGCATGTATATGTGTCATATAGCAAAGTTTTTAGTCCTATGATTAGAATAAAGCATGAGTCTCCCTCTACAAGATTCAGAATGAACCTTATGTTTATCTCTGTGACTAAATGGTGACATCGAATTTGAAAAAGATTTTTAATTCTCCATAGGGAAAAACTGACTGCCTAATTAATAATAATAAAAAATGATAATAAAAAAAACAGTGAGTAAACAACTTGCTTATTGGATATGTTCATGGAAGAGTTGCATGAGAAAAACAAGCTTGGAAAACAACAGCAAACAAATTATTATATGACATAAAAACATATTTTAATCATTGGGAGTTTTAGGTTTCATTGTAAAAGAAGCTACTTAAGACACTCAAAAGGGGAAAAGAGTCTTTCTTTATGCGTGACATAATTTTTCATAACGCAAATTATAAGGAAGAAAGCAATATAACCAAAGGCAAAGTATCCAACCAGTTAAGGCAAAACTGGTGGCAGATTTTCATTCATTCTCTTTTGGAGATAGAGAACAAAAGGATGTGGCATATATCTTCCATCATGTCCAGTTTATGAATGCTGACAAATTGAAAAGTCATGGCATCTGGAGGCTCTGGCAACTATAATATACTACATTTTACAAACAATTTTGAATATCATAGTAAGCTCCTGCAAGATCACTGATGGCAATGAAGGATTAAAAGAACTAATTAATAGTTCCTTTAATCTCCATCCTGTAACAGATGAATGCTTACAAAATGGAAATAACATTGCATAGTCTTTGGCTGCACTTTTTAACCTTATCCTCATAACCTGGGTGCTGAAATCCTGTGGTGTGAGTGGAATGTACTCACTGATATCTTGGGCTTTTTTCATACAGCTCGGTTGTAGATTTTCTGCATCTAAATTCATTGCCTGAATCTTTTAGACAAAGCTGTATGTCTGACAGTAAGAATTTGCAAATTCCAAATGGTTTGCGTCTGAGGTGTAGGATATTCTTGAAAAAATCACTTGGAGACAGCAGAAAGTCACGCAAATAATATACATAAGGCAAATAGAGAGCAGGAACAATAAAGCTCTATGAATGTTTGCAAACTGAGTTTTTTCCATTCATTGACCAGATCTGTTTGCACTTATGAAGCAGTGAAAGTGAACAAATGTCGTTTGAGCTCTGTTAGCAAATCTGTTCATTTCAGTTGTTAGCTATACTATTTGTAGTGTGCTGTGTCAAATATTACTGTTTCAGTTTTATGCTGGATGACTGATTTTTTTGGGGGACTGAGGGAAAAGAAGGAAAAATAGCAAACACAGACCACAGAGGTTTATGAAATAATAATTTTGTATAGAAAACATTCACTATCCAGATAGTACAGTGAAAAAAAACCTTGGTCATGTAAAAATTTACAAGAGCAAAAATCAGGTTAGGAGATGCTGTTGAGGGTTAAGCCATGAGGGTTTCAAATAATCAATTCTTGCAAATGTTTTGGGAGTACTGAAGTGCTAAAAATTATGGATTAAACAGGTCTTGGACTAGTTAATCCTATCTGCCTGCAGTGACCTAAGCCGTTTTTTCCGTTGGCAGTTAATTCCACATTCATCTGTACTCATTGTTAGGAAATTTTCTGTAATACTTGAAATCTCCTTTGCTTGGTTTCATGCTGTTGATTCTAACTACCCATGTCCCCTTCATTCTCTCATGTGGTTGCCCTACGTACCTAACAAGAGCTCCATCCTCTTCAGAATTATCTATTGCATCTACACATCAAAGGGAATATTTGAAGCAGGTAAAAAAAAAAACACTGTTATTTCACTTGTGTGGAATTTGATCAATTTTCACTTGGCCAGACTGAATAGCATACACTGGACATTTTGTTTCATCAGCATCACATTTAAAAACAAAACAAAATAAAATACTAAAATACATGAAGAAAAGTCTATTGAAGTGACATGATTGCTATCGGAACACTTTATGCTGTATGAAATATATTTCCATATGTGTATGTGTACGTATTTCTTCTGTCACACTTTTCATGCCTAATATTCACCTAAATGGTAAGGATACTGATTTCATCCCCAAATCCATGTAAACAATTCCCTACCTCCTCTCATGATATTTTATTACTCATAATAAAAGCGCAATTAAGTTGCTCAGGCAGGCTTCTTTGACCATCTAAATGGTGCAACTGTGTAAAAATATTAAATAGGAAGAACAATTTTGAAGTGTATATTTTGTGCAATTATGTTCTCAGAGTTGTAGCAATTTTATTAAATTATTGGAAGTAAAATTGCTTTTAATTTTGGGTAAAATCAGAGAATTGACAAAACTGTTTAGCAGAGGTCCATGTGAGCTTAATAGCTTTGTTTATGACAGTGGATGGAACAGTTAGGAGTTCTAAGCATCCAACCTTTTTTTCACCCTATTTCTCCAAAATTTCAGTATTTTTATACTGGGTAGACGTATACATATTTAGGTCTATGTGTTTGATTTTTAGACAACATCATTGCAGTTCAACAGGTGCAAGCACAGCTTGATATTCTCTCTGATATTAAAGGTCCATGGCTGAATAGTCACAGTTAAACTATGGAGAGTGAGGGAATTGAACTGTTGAACTTTTAAAGATTTATTTGAATACGTGCTCTGTTTGAAAGTTTGCTTCATTGTTAAGATATTTTCTAGCTTTTTGACATGGAGGGGATTCCTTTTTTCTTAAGAGTCATGAAAATTGATACTTTTTATTACCCATACATTCTTAGTTCCATGGTAGTCTTTAAATAGTTGAGTTCAGCAAATTGAAGATAAATTATGCCATCTGTCTTTAGAATTGTTCCCAATGCTTTCCCCTACCCACTCTCCAGCAAGAGGTGGTTGTGATTGTTTATGCGTACGTGTTCATTTATTTTTGTATGAAAGTGAGAACAGACTTTTGTTACCCCAGCCCATTTGTTACCTCTGGTTGTTAACAGTAATAAATATAGACCTATTTTGATAGTAGGTAAAAATACCAATTTAAAACATTTGTGTTTCTATTTTAAAATTAAGAAAAAAAAAAAACAAAAAAAAACAAACAAACAAACAAAAAAAAAAAAACAGCATTTTTGAAAAAAGTTATTTATTTATTTATTTTTAAATCAGAATATTGAGATAGAAACAGAAAGAAAGTCCTTGGAAATATTTTTGCTTTTCCTAGAAAAAGAAACAACAAACAAACAAAAACAGAAAATTAACCCGATGTTTAATTTTAGCTGTTTTTTGCTTCCCTAAAAAGAATATTTCAGAAAGATGTGACATGAGCTTCTGCTTTAAAAAATTAAATGCATAAATACATATTTTCTTCAAAAAATAAATAGTGTATTAAATAGAAGAAGAGCACTCTTGTTTTGTGTAGTGATAGCCAAGGCTATCCCACCCAGTCACTAAATCAGGAACAAGGGAAAAAAAGCTTGTGGGTTACAAAAAAATGACAGGGAGAACACTCATCATTTATAATTGCAAGACAGACTCACCTTGGGGAAGATTAATTTATTGCCAATTAAAATATATTCCAATATTGAGAAACAAAGGCAATCTTTATAACAACACCATCCCCTATCCTCCCTCTCCCAGACTCAACTTCAGCTCTCGATTTCTGATACTCCTACCTGCCTTGTGAGCAGCACGGGGGTCTGGGGATATGGTCATTGTGGTTCTTCTGTGCCTCCCCTTCCTCCTCACACTTCTCCCCTGCTCCATGCCGGGCTGTCCAGGGCTGCAGGGCAAGCTCTGCAGGGCTCCTGGAGCACCTCCTGCCCTGGCTGCTCACAGGGCTGCTTCTCGCACTTCTTTCCTCACTGCCGGGCAGCGTTTGGCCCTTGCTGAGCTCCGCTCTCCCTGAGGAGCCCACCCGTGGCCGAGGGGCTCAGCCAGGCCCTGTGGTGAGGCCACTGGAGCCAGCATGGGGCAGCCCTGGCCTCGCCTCACAGAGTGGTCTGGCCACTGCCTGGTGCCTGCACCCAGTACCATTTTTAGGTCAGATCTTAAAACCTAACATATATGTTTATTTCTTATTCTTTAACTTTTAGTTAGTTTGGCACAATGCATGTATATTTTCCTTTCAACTGTTTGAAACTGACAGCAAACTGAAAAGTCCATTATTTTTCCATTTGTAGTTATAATGAGGTTACTGGTAGATACTCTCAAGCACCACAGCTTTGTGAATTGCAACAGCAATGTGCTCTTTACAGGTTCATTTGTTAGCTGGCAATGAATGTATAATCAAAGTCAGAGAAAAACAAGTATATTTTCTATGAATACATGCCCCACCAACTTGTTCAATTGTATTGTTCAATTGTATTCTCCGACAGTTTTCAATTACACTTGAACATTTTTTTCATTCAATATTTCCTTTAGAAGGGTGTATATAGCTGGTTCATTTGAAAAAGCTTTTTTATGACTTTTTTTTTTTTTTTTTTTTTTGTGCAATGTATAAACAAAATGTAAGGCCACATATGATAAAAAACTTGCAGTTTTGTGTAAGGTTTATTAAAGTCAGGCCTGGCTCTTCTCTTGTGGAAAAGAGCAAACTAACATTTTCTATTAGCTTTTCCAATGGTGTTTCCATACCCCCCACAGAATGGGCATTGCATAGTTGTCTGCAATCAGTTTACATGAGGATGGAAATTATCCTTGGGATCCATAAACATCTAGAAAAGTAGAAAAATTAAGTAAGATCCTAGTATCCTTTTTTTAATGAAGAAAGGAAGGTTATATTCAGGTAAATACAAATAAAAGTTTCAGTCTAATAACAGTAGTTTTGCCTGTAATGTTTTTTGCCTGAACAGATGCTTGTAATGGTTTTGCCCAGCATACATGTATACTTTTCTTGCATTTCTTGATCTAGTGACCATAGATCTATTTGTCCATGATGACTTATTCCCTTGAGAAATCAAGTGGCTTTTTTCTTATAAAAACAAAACAAAAACAAACAAACTCTACAGATTTCAGACGGTGGGCTTTGGTTCTGTGCCATTGATTTAGAGCACCAAGGGCTTTGCTGATACATGTTTTCCTAAATGTCTGGATTAAAACACATGTTAAAGATGCAGTATCTTCTAGGCTTTTTTCAATTTATTCTGTTCTTCTACTAAAGTTTAGCTGAAGATGACACATTCTGTATTTTTCTTTTAAGTAAAATGGTCTTGGTATTAGTAAATTTTTGTGTTTTCTCAGTCAAAGGTAATGATAGGGTTCTCTGATACAAAACTGCCTACATTAAAGAGTCAACATTACTAAAGGGAAATAACCAAAATTAACTCTTCATAATAATGTTTTTATAAAGTAACTGCTGTCAGAGTTATGTGCAGTATATCCCCATAGTTGAGTTTCTACTCAATATCATATTTTAAAGCTGTAGTCCCATCTTTATGGGCTTTGGGGAATTAGGCAAGTGTGCTGCAGATTTTTCCCTAAATCCTCTAAAATAGGGAAAATGTTCGTTTTTTTTCCACCCTATAAGAATGACATGGTATGCTGTCTCTTGTGGCTAAGATCTACCTCATGCTTCTCTCACTGCAGGGTGGATGCCTTTTAAAAGGGTGCACCTACTGTTATCTCTCCTCAAGGTGTAATTAATGGAGAATGAGTACCCTTGGTGTCCCACTGGTGTTTGTCCAGTCCAACAATTCTTCTAAATGTTAAAGGTCTGTAGGAAAATATCTTCAATCTTCTGGGTCTGTTTCATGTACCACTGAATTACATTAAAGAAAACAAATTTTCAGCTTGACTAAGCAACCCCCTAGATTCCGTGGCTTCAATTATAATGGTGCCAGGCATCACGTAAGCTTTCTCAGATTGGATTCTTTGCTGCTGTTCTTTTAGTTAGTGTAAACATTTCTAAGGCTGTCAAAATAAGTTATTAATTCACAAATGTTGGGGGAAACATCTTGCAGAAATGGTAAACTATTTCATCTTTTCAGATGTAACCATTTTTTTTATTATTAGATGACAGAAAGTTTTAGGCTCCATGATGTTGCACAGCAAAACAATGCAATGCTGAATATTTTTTCTCTTGAATATAATTCATATTATTATCTTACTATAATTACATTTTAGTATGGCTTCAACTGGGTCTTTAGATGGCTTCACAGATTTTCCATTGAATAGACAGAGATTGTTCGATAAGTGTTCATTTGTACTGGTTGCAGATTGTGGTAGATGTGAAAGAAAATCATTTAAAAACCCAATAGTTTTGATTTTTTTTTAAAGAATGCCATTACACACAGAAGATGATTAGAACCTATGTGTTTTCCTGTGTTTATAGTACTTGTGATACAGGAAAAATGTATCTGTATTTTAATGTTTAAGAACATTAATTTAATTTAAGGGAAATACACACTTGATTTATCCTTTAGAAATTCACAGTAAAATTGGGTAAATACTATATGAAAAAAAAATCCTTACATAAATTCATGTGTTTACATGTATCAATTATGCTTGAAATTTGGAGTTAAGATTTGGCAATTGTTCGGTCAAGGTATAAGCTGAAATGGCAATTATGAGCAAAAACAACTACTTCAAATTTTGTGGTAATGGTGGTTTTTGTCACTGCAAATTGAATTTTGAGGTCTACTTGCACTAAGAAGAACATAAAAGTACAGCATGTGGCCCAAAACTGAATACATGTCTATATCAAGTGCTTTACTAAGTCTAGATAAGCAACTAGGTTTCTAAACTAATAGGAACCTAGAAAACTCACGTTTCACAAAAGTGCTTAGATTTTTTTTTTAATTTAAAATTATGTCTTTTATAAAGTAATCTGAACAAATTTTTAAAAGTGTGTAGGTAATTTCCAAATTCAGAAAAAGAAACAAATTTTTATACAGTCTCAATTCTGTGTATTCACCAGATTTTGCCATCCACAATTTTATTTAAAAAGGAAAAATGAAAAAAAAAATATTTCTTGCATGGCAATGTCTCTGTTTTTTGTTTACAGATGCGTAAGGTAATTGAGCTTTAATTATTTCAATATAGAACTGTTCTCTCTCTCTCTCTCTTTTTCTCTTTTTCTTTCCCATAGAACATAAATATTTAATTGCCATTTTAGCTTTAAAAAAAATGAAGAACTTGGGAAACTGTCTTTCTAAAACTGCATGTATAAAAAGCATCCTTATAGGAAAAATCATTTCCTTACCTAAAATAATAATGATTGGTATAGCAACAGTTGGCATTTATGTAGCAAGCTCTTACGTAAGCTTAGTGATATTGCTTGAAGTCAAACAATTTGTAAAGCAGTGAATGTTTTCCTCTATCTATATCTATTTAATACAAGCATGTAAAAAATAAAATAAAATCGAAAATATTTTGTTAAGTGGTAATGAACATTAGAGAGAAGAAAATTTTCAATTAACATGTACTGGTCAGGGAAGGTAGTTGTTCATCTCAGGGAAGTGGTTGAGTCGCCATCTCTGGAGGTTTTTAAAAGACGTTTAGATGTAGAGCTTAGTGATATGGTTTAGTGGAGGACTTGTTAGTGTTAGGTCAGAGGTTGGATCTTAGAGGTCTCTTTCAACCTAGATGATTCTGTGATTTTCTTCAAGGTGAGGGATTTTTTTTACTTATTTTTTCTTCTTGTAACTTTGGTATAAGATGTTGTCAATGCCTGATCTGAGAAAAGCCTGTTGGACTCCAACATACTGAAGGTGATCTATGGTTATAAATTCATCTGAATTCTCTTGTGCTGCTGGTGAGCTGTGACTTAACAATTGTATTGATTGTATACAGCCTTGGTTTTAGGAACAAATCAACAGAAAAATTGTTCAGACATTGAGTATGTCTCTGTAAACCTAGGGTAGGTGTGTAAACTGGAAGAAGACAGTACTATGCCTTCACTTCTGCTGAAGGTTCTTGCTAATTTGGTGTCAATTTTGGAGGTAGCAGGGGGAAGAAAGAAGCCTGTTACTAGGCTTTCCTTTGCAAGCTTGTTAAAAGGCTTGGTGGCTTCACACCGAGTTTGCCAGCTGTTTATAGAATCATGGAATCATGGATGAAATATCTTGAGTTGAAAGGGATCTACAAGGATCATTAAGTCCAACTCCTGTCTTTGTGCAGGACAACCTAAAAATCAAACCTGATTTGTCTGAGAGCATTGTCAAAAATGCTTCTTGAACTCCGTCAGTCTTGGTGTTATGACAGCTTCCCTGGGGAGCCTGTTCCAGTGCTTGACCCTTAATGAAGAACCTAATATCCTATCTGAACCTCCCCTTACACAGCTCGATGCCATTCCCTCAGGTCCTGTCACTGTCTCCACAAAGCAGAGCTCAGCGCCTGCCCCTCCTCTCTCCTTGCGTGTGATCTGCGGGCTGCCATGAAACCTCCCCTCAGCCTGCTCTGCTCTGGGCTGAACAAACCAAGGGACCTCAGCTGCTCCTCATATGTATTACGCTCCAGTCCCTTCACCATCTTTGTTGCCCTTCTTTGGACACTCTCTGATAGTTTTACATCCTTCTTGTACTGTGGTGTACGCACAGTACTCGAGGTGATGCCTGTGCAGAGCAGAGCAGGACAATCGTTTTCCTCAACTAGTTAGCCCAACTAGCCCAGGATATGGCTGGCCATTTTGGCTGCCATGACAACACTGTTGACTCATATTCAGTTTGCCAATGCCAAAAACATGTTATTAAACACTTAAACCATTTTTATGGAATGCATCTTCATATTTTCTCCAATGTGAGGGACTTTCAGCAAGTCATGAAGACTTACACAAGCATAAATGTGTTAGAGGGCATTAAGTAAAACAGATTAAGTGAATACAGAGTGCTGCAGGTGATGAGCTATGAGACTTCAAGTCAAATACATCTTTCAATTATTTGGAAAAATCCACTGAAAACCCATTGTGTCTATTTTTATTTTTATTTTTTCCCTAAGTTTGCCTGATATATATTAGAACATCTTCAGACACAGTGAATGAAGTATTTATAGCACTGTATTTTTGGGAGATAAGGTAGGGGGATTTGAGCGATTGATCTTCTGTCATAATGCAGATATTAAATACTGGATGTGAGTAGGCCTAACTCTTACTTTTATTACATCCTGCTGTAGAAAGAAACTTTATCAAGTCAGGCTAGCACATACTCCCTAGAGAGATCGTGACTATCTGTTCCATGTACTTTAAGTTTTATTTATGTTAGCAGGTGGATAAAAAGAATTACTCTTTGGCTGTAGAAGTTTCTATGTTTCCAATAGAATCCTTAGACATGAAGAGAAAATATTTGTCCAGTTCAAATCCCAGTAAACCTTGGAAAAGCATCCTTCTGAAACAATATTAGCATAGGCTGAAATGTAGTTTTATTCTTTTCTAACAATTTCTGATACTTTGAAAAATTTTCATACACATCTATGCAAGAAAAGTCAATAATTATTACACATTTCATACCCGTTTATTATACTTGTCATTTTACATTTCTTATTAAAAGTTGAAAACATTTAACCACATTGTTTAGTTAAAAACAAGCAAACAAACAAAATGAAACAGAATATTTCAATCGTTAATCTTTTTCCCTGACATAAGAAATCTATTATCCAGTTGTCACACACTTTATAAATTGAATTTATTGCAATTTATCTTTGTATTTTCTGATTTGTTTTGTTTTAATTGACAGTTTTAAGAGAAAGCATCAATGAGTTCTGATGTAAAGGCATGCTTAGGTGAAATTTTCATCCATCAGTACTAAAACCAACAGAATATTTATAAATTTATGCTATCTTTTCTTTAAACAGACAAAAATCCTTCCTTTTATTTAGGTGCAATTTCCCTTGATTTTAAGAGAACAATATCAAAACTGTAGTTCACAGTTTGAAGTGAACACAATATTTAAATTCATAAACAAAATAAAATTACAATAGTTTTTTTTTTCTTTAAAAAAAAAAAAGAACTTATGTTTCCTGATAAACTGCATAACTCATCAGTAAAGCTCATATAATTCATCTGCTTAAAAATGCTCACATTAAAGATACTTTTATCCAGTTTTTTTTTTATCTTCACTGTTTCAAAGTTCTTCCGTTACTTCCATTTGCTACTTTCAACTTTCAGGCTTTTCAGTTTCAGCCTTGTTTCTCAACATAGTTTTCTGAATTCCAACATAACTGAAATATGCAGTCAATATTATCTGGTTTTAAACTGTATTCACTAACAGGAAATAAGGACTAGAATTACTGTTCAGATACTATTAGGAGAGACTGCTTTAAAAGAAGAATTTTTATTTTTAGTGAGCTTTATAAAAGATAATATAAAAAAAAGAATTATGATAGAAATAGATTAAATTATTACAATAAAACATCAAAATAAATCAGAGTATCAGAATAAATCTAAAAATGGTTCCAACAAAAGTTATTTTATCAAGTAGATTCATCACTTGTATACATAGGTATAGCTGAGCCTATCAACCGCTTTGTTGACCAAGCAAACCTACATCAGGACTGTTTTGTTGAAGACATTTGTATTTATAGATAGCTTCCTTATTCCTGGCAAAGAAATTCATGACATTATCTATATGAAAGATTCTGCTTAACAAATGGAAGACGGCAAAAGAAAAAGAATAAAAGAATTAAAAAATAAAATAATAAATAAATGAATAATTGAATGAATGAATAAATAAATAAATAATATGCTGGAGAAGGAAAAGATGAATGGAAAAGCTGGAAGTTTCTCATAATAGGGGCTGTCCAAAACTGGCTAAAAATTGGCAGTAGTGGAGGGGCAACAGGATCTTTTCTATGACTCTCTGTGGCCTTACGCATCTGGGATAGAGTTAATTTTCTTCAGAATAATTGGTATGTTACTAAAGGGAAATGATGATGCAAGACCCTCATGGTCTTGCCCACTAAGTAAACACAATTTCTAATTTCTCACTTAAGACCATTAAGACCATTGATTTTTGGTCTCCCAGCACCTTCTCTTTGACAGACATACTATTCATTCTCTTGGTAGCCCTTATTGGTTTTCTGCTTAGACTTATTTCAGCTTTTTTTCTTCCAGATTTTTTATACTTTTTTGACCAAACTTCTAGATCAAAATTACCTGAATTTCTGTTGTCTTTGAAATGTTGAAGTTATAGACCTTTCCTAACTTTTCTAATTTTTTAGGAGTAATCCAGCTTTGTTCAGATGTTCCTTCATAAATTATCTGTATCTAACAATCACCTTACTCATATGTTAAATTAAAATATATTTTATATATAAAATATATTATGTATATATATTATATATATATATAAAATATAAAAATAATTTCTAAGGTTTCTAAAGGATATGTCAGTCTGGATTTATAAATGTTATTTATTCAAAACTTATAAACATTAAATAGACTTTTTACATATAAGCAAAACTATAAAACTGACATTTGTCTCCATTCTGCATTTCTACATGCTAAGAAACATTGCGAATCATAATTCTTGTTGTTTGGTAATAGGTAAACATAGGGTAGAGGAAGAATTTTACATTCTTGAGAAAGAAAAACCACTACTTTGTAATAGCAAGTTTCAGAGTAAAGCAACCTATGACCATTTACTCCTAGCAGAATAAACTCACTACTTTGGAAAAAAAATGTTCAGGCCATGCTGAACTTCTACAACAGTATATTGTGTCCTTTAAAAAGTAGGGACTAATTTTGATAACTACTTCTGTATTCAGGATTCACTTAGCAACACACAGAAAAACAAAGTTTTGCAGGCATTTTTGCCCAGCTTCTTCAAAGCAGAATATGGTCAGTACAACCTTTTCATCTACCACTCTGACACAATTCTTGGGGGGAGGTGGGGGGGAGGGGGAAACAAACACCAAAAAACAGTATTAAAAAAAAGGAATCAGTGCTTTTATTTTTATTTTTTTAATAATCTATAATGACATATTAGAAGATATATATATATTTTTTATCTGCTTAAGGATCAAAAACTAAAAATGTTTAATAATGTTGCTACAATTGAAACATATGTACAATTACTACATGCCATATGCAATCTGTACAAACCTGTACCGTAGAGCCAGAAGTTCAAAATAAACAGAAGAAAAAAGAGAGAGAAAGATGTCCAGAGAAGGGCGACGAAGCTGGTGAGGGGCCTGGAGAACAAGCCCTACGAGGAGCAGCTGAGGGAGCTGGGCTTGTTCAGCCTGGAGAAAAGGAGGCTCAGGGGTGACCTTATTGCTCTTTACAGATACCTAAAAGGAGGCTGTAGTGAGGTGGGGGTTGGTCTGTTCTCCCACGTGCCTGGTGACAGGACGAGGGGGAATGGGCTTAAGTTGCGCCAGGGGAGTTTTAGGTTGGATGTTAGGGAGAACTTCTTACCGAAAGGGTTGTTAGACATTGGAACAGGCTGCCCAGGGAAGTGGTGGAGTCACCATCCCTGGAAGTCTTTAAAAGACGTTTAGACGTAGAGCTTAGGGATATGGTTTAGTGGGGACTGTTAGTGTTAGGTCAGAGGTTGGACTCGATGATCTTGAGGTCTCTTCCAACCTAGAAATTCTGTGATTCTGTGTGATTCTGTGATTTAAGAATGCACTATTAAAACATCAGCAAAGAGCCCCTAAAAAGAAAATGTAAAATTTTGTGTAAGTAGTTTTGAGGTTCCGTTTTTTGTCACTTACTGCCTCATACAGTACATCAGGCACTCAGATCAGTTCATTTTCACTTCAGATGATCTGCAGTTTGAAGACAGAGAGGTTTTAATTTGGTGCAACTTGTATTCTCTTCTCTGTTTTCTCGCATCTGTGTATCTAATCATATTCCTAGTGCTCTTTTGTATTTCTATTCAGGAGCTATGAATCAGATGTTAATGAAGATAGTTGTTCAGCATCTCTTCGGTAGACAAAAATCTCGTTAATTTCCCTTATATAAAGATAGAGACTAGAATTCATAATATAGCAATTTCTTTCACAGGATGAATTCTTGGCAGAAATTCATTGTGTAATGGATAAATTAAAGAGTCTTTGGCTTCTATACATCTATCCACTGCAGCTTGCTTAAAATGATAACTAAATTTTTATTGCCTAACCACACCCTTCAGCATTTTCTCTGGATGACACAAATCACAGAATCACAAAAAGGCGGAAGGGATGTCTGGAGGTCATCTGATCATGCATGGCCACCTTGATCCACTTTCCCAGGACCACATCCAGATGGTTTTTGAATCTCCAAGTGTGTAGATCCAACAACTTCTCTGGGAAACCTGTGCTAGTGCTTGGTCATCCTCATGGTGAAAAAGTGTTTCCCGATGTTCAGAGGGAACCTCCTGTTCTTCAGTTTGTACCCATTGCCTTCACTGGGAACCACTGAAAAGAACCTGGCTCCATCCACCTTACACATCCACCTCTATGCACCTTCCTCTCAGTTGTATTGCTAAGATCCCTCTTGAGTCTACTCTTCTTCCAGCTGAACAGTCCCAGCCCTCTCAATCTTTCCTCATAGGAGGGATGCTCCAGTTCCCTTATTTTCATGGCCCTTTGTTGGACTCTCTAGCATGTCCATGTCTCTCTCATACTGGGGAGTGCAGAACTGTACACAGTACTTCAAGGTGTGGCCTCACCAGTACTGAGTGAAAGTGAAGGATCACCTCTTTCAACCTGCTGGCAATACTCAGCCTAATGCTGAGCAGGATACAAATGTTTCACAGAAGTAAAATATCCTGACCGTTTCTTTTATTTTCTTTTTATTTGTTTGTAATTCATCCTTTTCTGTTTTTTTTTTTCTACTTTTCTAGTGGAATTTTTCAGTGCAATCAGATAGGATTGGATCATTGTTTAGAAATAAACCTAAATTATTGATGATATGGATATATAGCTAGAAGAACCATAAAATACTTGAATATGTTCAGAACAGCAACATTTAGGCATTTAATCACTAGATTCTTTGAAAAAAAATAAGTAGTATCTGGCATATTTAAAAAAAAAAAAAAGGAACACATTAAAAACAGAAACCAACAATGACAAAAAACATTTAAATAAGATCCACGGTTCCTGTCTTATACGTTTTTATAGTTAACATGCAGTACAAACTGCAAAAAACTTTATCTCTGTTCTGGAATATGTATGCACAAAAACATTCTGATTCAGCCAGAGAAGTCTTCTGAGACTTCATATTTATTTTATACAAATGATTCTGTTCTCTGGAATTTTACTTTTTTATATATACCTTTTGTTGTTGGTGGTGGTGGTAGTGGTTTTTGTTTGTTTTGTTTTTAAAGATATGTAGTTATCCTAGGATGCTTCTCTTACACCTTAAGATTTTTCAAAATATTTGAATTTTGGAAAAGTGTTAGTAATTTTCTAGTTAGAACAATGCAGTTACAGTACTCTTGAATGTAATACTATAATCAGCTGAACCAAACACATCAGCAGCACACTTTGACAATGTAATTTATCTAAAACTTCTATGACAAATTATGAAAAAATGTTCATTTAAATATCATATTGTATATCTTTGTTCTGAACAGATGGGTGAACTGGGTTAGTTGGAGTTAAGATCTTGCTACTGATGCTTGATGTTATTTCTCTACATACCACAAAATAATTAGTGTTTTTATTGGATATACAAGTGTATATGTGATAACATTTGGTAAAAAGAGCATAGCTACACATAGATTTATAGTACATACAAAGAGAAATTTCCTTACAGAATGCTGTTCCCACCAGAGTACATGCCTCCAGTAGATTTGTGTCACACTCAAGTCTACTTCATGTAAAATTCTGGTACAGTCAAACTCTTCTGGAAAATCCAGAGCTTCCAGGCTCTTTGTACTTATGATCATTATGAACAGGACTGTAAAGTGCAAAGTCAAGGACAGCCAAGTTTCTGGTCTCCTTATTATCACAGAAACTAGACAAGAAGCCGCATTTTTTCAGAATACTGTGAAATTCACCATAGTCAAACAAAAAGAGTGAATGGAACATTTCTAAAACCTTGAAAAGTTTCACAAAGTAGAAACTAAAATTTAAGTAAACTATGATTTTTCTATGTATTCCATAGTAAAAAGGAAGTATTTTGAAAATACTTGGATTTATTGCTGTGAATTTTGAAAGCACAGAGGAATTCTAACAATATTCAGTGATTTGTTTTTTTTAAATCTCTACTAGTTACCATCTCTCCTTTACATTACCTAATCAAAAATCATTGGATTACCATTTGTAATGGTTCACCAGAACAGATTTAAAAAAAAATCCAAGAAATAATATATGTTGCTGTTCAAGAAGCATGAGATTCTTCCATGTTTACCTTTGCTGCTAGAATAACGTTATCTTTCAACTGGGTGCACTATGTAATCAGATATCAAAAAGACTATTCATACAAAGGCTTACTACTTTTACATCATTTCAGTACCTGTCATACCAGATTCTTATTTGATATTTATTATAGTATATTCTATTGGTAATAGCAATATCCATACATCTAAGATATTTTCTTACTGAAATACCATTTGGAATAATTTGGAAGGTGTCCAAAAGTATATGGATTTTACGAAGAAAATGAGACAATATATGTTACATAAACATACAGGGAGAACTGAGATACTCTGAAGAAGAATTAAGAAAAATAAGTACCTTATGTCAGAAGACACTGGTTATTTTAATCTGTCCATGGCTGAGCTGAAGCAGAGAGAGGCAAAGGGAGAACCGCTGAACAGGATTTGCTTAAACCCTCTGTTAAAACAGAAAGGAACTTAATGCACATGATGAAACCATCTTCTGAGAAAAGGCCATGAGAGGTGCATTTAAAGAAGCAGAATATTTTCACAACACCTGTGTCTCTTTGTGTCTATATAGCAAGCAGAGCCAGACATACCTTCTTGCACTTGAATGCTCCCCAGTGATGAAAGCAGTGATCCGTCAGGTACAGTACATCTGCAGTCTCTCATTAGTCACTGAGCAGTTCTGTTATGTCTGTAATGTACTGTATTTTGCTTTCATTTATGTTTTCATGAACATTTGAATTGTAGACTAGCAAGTGCTCTTTGGTCATAATATCCTCATAGCAGGAAAAACTATTCGTATGTCCAGTTTGTAAACTTATAGTCTGAAGGTTTTGATACAAAATATTAGTGTTAGATTCACAGACTGAATTTGCCATATTAAAGTCACATGTATAATAAATCAAGAAGTTATAAAAATGATTCATATTCTCAGGCTCCAGGTATTATCAGCTGGAGTCTGCATGACTATCAGCATGTTCTCTAGTGGCTCAAGGGTGAGAGAATAATAAGGTTTTGAAGAATAAGGCTAAAGACAATTTGTAAACTATAGATTTAGGCAGCAAGTGTTGCACTGGGATCAATATTTTCAAAGAAAACTATGTAAATTATCTGATTTAATCCTGTCTAGTAGTCTAGTGGTGGCAGTGGTGATTTTCATGGGCATAAGGATTTGATTTGTGTCTGAGTGTGGCCTAAGCTACACAAAGGAAGAGATTAAATTTAGAAACAGAGCAGTGGAATGAATGCTGTTTGGTATATTTTCTTTTCAATACATCACAGGATACATTTCTTTTCATACTTAGATTTTAATTTTGATATATATTTGTTTCAATAAGTCTCCATAGTTTATAAAAAAAAAAGCAGAAAGAAGTCCTATAGAGCCCAGATACTTGCTGAAGCCTGATAAAAGGGCATTAAGACATAATGAAGTCTCCCCCTCCCCTCCCCTCCCCTCCCCTCCCCTCCCCTCCCCTCCCCTCCCCTCCCCTCCCCTCCCCTCCCCTCCCCTCCCCTCCCCTCCCCTCCCCTCCCCTGCCCTCCCCTCCCCTGCCCTCCCCTCCCCTCCCCTCCCTTCCCCTCCCCTCCCCTCCCCTCCCCTCCCCTCCCCTCCCCTCCCTTGCTATTGTAACAAGTTTAGTAGATCAATCATTCATTTTTTTTATATTTCTGCACAGGAATTTGAGGGCAGATACTACCCCCATTCAAGCATCTGTACCAGCATACTTTAGGTATTCCTGTCTTGCAGTTCATCTTCTTATGGTTTCAAATCCTCTCCCTAGGGTATAACAGTTTGACTGTTAAGTAAGGATGTAGAGTCAGTGTTTGAGATTATCTACTATGAACCACTTTAAATTTGCAGTATGGACCATCATAGTGTATGAGCCCATCATAAGTCAGAGCCTTAAATGATACTTAAAGATACTTAAAGAAAGGATTAATTTTCTTGTGATTATTCTGGTTTCTGTGGTAATTAGTTTCTGATCAAATCTAACAGAGTTTATTTCCATCCAAACTTTTTAAACTCTCTTTAAAATTTTGTCATCAATCCTCCAAAAAGATAACAATTTGCTAATAACTGAGAAATTAGAAAGTTTTCCCAGAAGTAGTGCAGTTAAGAGAGTTTGGTGGTTTGACCCTGACCAGCAGCTAGACACCCAGCCTGCCTTTCACCCACTCCACTTTCCTGAGGGATGGGGAGAAAAATGTAAGGAAGGTAAAAAGAGTCATGCATGGAGATAACAACAGTTTAATAAGAAAAGAAAAAGCTGTGCATGGAAACAAAGCAAAAAGAGGAATTCATTTACTACTTTCCATTGGCAGGCTTCTTCCTGAGAAGCAGGGCCTCTGCACACCTAATGGTTGCTTGGAAAGACAAACAACAGAATTCTGCATGTCCCACCTCCCCTCCTCCTTTCTCTGAGATTTAACATCTGAGCATGATGCCATATGATATGGAATATCCCTTTGGCCAGTTCAAGTCAGCCATCTTGTCTAGGTGCCTTCCTTACCACTATAAACATACCTGTGGTGTGGAGAGAGGGGCTTGACAGTACAAGCCATGTTAAGCAGCAGTGAAAATGCTGTTATCAACACAGAACTGAAAAGCACAGCACCATTTTTCCTGCAATGAATAAAGTTAACTTCATCCCAGCCAGACCCAGTACAGACATGTAAGAGGAAAACTTTAACTTCAACTATCCTATGGTTAAAACTCACCTGTCTACCTACCTTCCAAGAGGTGGGGATGGAGGTGGGAGCTGCTTCTGAAAGAAGCTTCAGTCTCGTTGGCTAGAACATGAAATCCTCTGTACATATTAGGGTAATTTGGGGAGATTTTGAAGTTGAAAGAGCTTCTTTTTGTCTGATTTTTCTAAGGACTTTATATCTGATATTAATTCTGAACTGATAATCAAAGTGTCTGCTTATGATAGATAAATATGAACTTCTTAAGCCAGAAAGAATTAATGATGCATTTATTAGTTTCCAATCAAATAATATAGCCTATTCTAATGATGAATGTCTTGTTTGTTAGTCATCTATTTTGAATGCCATTATAGGTTAGAATTATTTTCAAGCAGTCATAAAATACAGCAGAGTATATGCTGGCTTGTGAACCTAACAGCAGGATACTCTATGATCCAAGTACAAGTATTCCATAATGATTTTTTTTTTCTTTTATTTTTTAAAGGAACACTGATCAAATTTAATAGAAATACTTCAATAATGTTATAAAAAATGTTTCAGCAAAGTGTCATTTACATTCACAATATGAGTTCTGAATAATCACTGTAGGTCCTCTAGTCTTGGTATTTTAATTTCTGAAAAGTGCTCAGACAGAATGCTTAACATATTTACTCTTGTAGTGGACCAGATGATCTTGAAGGTCTTTTCTAACCTTAATGATTCTGTGATTCCAAATGTTTAAATTCATAAGTAGATCCACTTTGTTTGCTCTTGTAAGCATATAACATCTTTCTACTGAATTAGACAAGTTAAAGAGGGAGTCAAATCATCTTCTCACTGTATATTACTTGGTGGATTTTGCAAAAAAAATAAAAATAAATTCAGTAATTTGTGAGACTCACATTTGGCTCTGATTTACAGGTATTGTGGAATGACTGTCACAGCAGTCAATATTTCTGTGTCTAATGTATATTCCATAGTTACACACCAAATTTCCATACATGAGTTTACATGATACCATGTACCAGAGAGAAAGATGAAAAGATGTGGTAGATGTAATAGGTATGTGGGAGAATAAATGAAAAATGAGAAACATGCTGCAGGAGACTCAACTATAATTGGAATGTGTGAGGACAACTCCACAAGCTCGAACAAATTTTGTAGGTTTTCATGTATGTTTTTGCATGATTTCCAATGGGTAAATTTTCCACAGTACAAATACTTTCTTCCTGGGACAGCAAGGTAACTTTCATGTAAGACTTCTGAGGAAGTTATCTTTCACAATATTTATAGGATAGCCATAAATCTTAGCCTTGGTTAGGTAAGATGACAGGAAGAGATATACAGATTAATAAAAACATTTTTCTAAATGTTTTACAGACATGGTGAGCCTATCTGTTAATATTCACATCAGCTTGCAAAGTAAATGGCTTTCCTCTACAATTTGAGGCAGAGTGTACTTGATCTGAGGGTTGGCGATGTTTTCTTGCTTATTGGAGGAACTACTGAGATGATTGCCTTCATTAGCAATATTTATTTTAGAATAAGATAATCTGTCCTTTACAATTTTTGGAATTATTTGCATCAAAGTACTGAAGGCTATTTCTACAAAGCACATAGACATCTAAAGATTCATATTTTCTCAAGCTAACAGATGGGAGTATGTCTTCATGATTTTGAAAGCTCTTCTAGCTGATATTCTGAGTCTTCAGGATTTGTATAACTACTAAATATGTGGACTTCAGATGCTGAATAAAAAGATGGGTCTCTCTCCAGACCATTAATAATTAGAACAACCTACATCAAAAAAAAAAAACAAAACACATTTCTTCTAGGCTTCGTAGCTCTTACATTTCATGCGTTCTGACAAGTAATTTATATCTATTACTTGTATGAATGTTATATTTTAAATATGTTTCTGTAATAAGATACATGTTACCTGTGAAGATAGAAAATAATGCTCAGTGAGGCACATAACTTTCAGTTATGTAAGAAACACCCATGCTTCTACAATGTGAACGTGAGATACAAGATGAGTTAGATTTAATTTTACAAAGTCCACATATTATTACACTAAGGTCTCAAACACTGCCATATGTAATTACAAAATGAAATATTTTAATGACCTTTTCTCCGTGTTTATATTGCACTAAGAAACTCATGCAAATCTGTCTTTAAAAACAAAAACAAAAAAACCTTAGCTTAATAAAATAACAGCTTTCCTAGTGGGCAGGAGTGAGCAAAAATAGCTTTTAGAAAAGGTTAAGCAGAATTTCTTAGAACGAACATTAACATTAGAACGAACATTATCCTGATAAACTACTCAAAATTTAACAAGATTGTGGTGCCTTTTGTTTGTTTTCTTATTTTTTTCCTTTGAAATATTACATGTTTGATATAATTCGTTAGCAGATTCCATTAAAAATATTAATTTATAATTGCTCTGGACAAGGGGTTTGTACTTTCCACCTTGTCGCTATTTGAGATAAATACTTATTGCAGTCACAAAACTACATTTTAGGACACATTCTACATCTTTCAATATTATTATGGCCTAAAAATGCAAGGTGCCAGTGCAGAGAGAAATATTTTCTTTGTGCATGAAATGGAATCTGTATAAGAGGGAAAGCCACCTCTGAGTGACAGAGAGAATCATTAAACATTGTAAATGAATTTAGTTTCCAGTAAGCCAAGATGTACTGATACATTTTTTTCCACCTCATCATAATCTATGCAATGTATAATGTCATATGAAATGCTTTAGTGATTCAGAAGAATTACTCTAAATTGTATAAACTACTCTTGCAGAGTATATAGTGTATTATGGTTTTGCTGATTCTTTTATTTTTTCCTAGTTATTTTTAAAACATTTATATTTAATGTGAATTTTAATGACAAAAGATAGATTTTTAAATGAAAAATCTATTCCTCTTAGTTTCAGACATTTAATAGCTTTTGATGCCAGAAGAAACCCTTAGATATAATTCAATTTCCTGTATAGAAATATTAACAAAGGTCCAAAACTAGGTCTTTGTGATGTATAAAAAAGCTTACAAGAAGAATCAAATACTAATTAGATGTTTGCTTTCATTTTTTTTCACTATCAACAAAGAATAAAAAAAGTTTGTTTTTTTTTTTTTTTCAGTGTAATAGAATTTTATTTTCAATATTTAAAAATGCAAGAAAGGTATCTGATTGGATTTATTGCAGTGTGGAGAGGAGAGGAGAGGCTTACTAGCAGGAGTAAGAATCGTTTATTGAAAATGAACTACATCCTTCTTGAAAAAAGCCTGATAAGGGTGTGGGTATGAGTGGAAGAAGAGGAGACACTAACAAATTGTAACAATAAATATTTCTGAGCCTCCCATCAACCTTCTCCCCTGTATGTCTTTGTAATGACTTCCCTGAGTTTTCTTAGTAGAAAGAAAAAAAAATCCCATTAGATGGGAAAGAATAACACCATAATTATCAGATAAAATAATGGTATTAAGCAGCAATACTCTAGCAACTCACTCTGGTCTTCCTAATTAGGCATCTTTCTCTGCATGAAGTTGAAAATACAAATAACATAACAACATAATGTAAAGGGTAAAAGGGCCCATTTTGCTGGTAGACAGTGAAGAAAAAATAGAGGAGGAAAAAAAAAAAAGAAAATCCCAGAACACCACTTACCCTCAGTGATCTGTTGCTGCTACACAAATTACACTAAAAATTATAACAGATTTGTTTTCAGAATATTTGATCCATTGTAATGTCATCTCGTCCAGTTTTCTTAGAAAAAGCATCTCAGAGTAATGAGAGTCTAAGACCAGGGATAAAATGTTGACTTTGTGTTGTCTTAATTGGGATAAGAGCTGTGTAATTGTTTATTTGGGCAATTAGGTAAAATCTTTCTGCCTGTTCTCTTAGCTGTTGAGCTGGGTTTGGTAGACCAGTAAGTTTCTTTTTATTTCAATGTACATGGCAGTTTTTCTTTCCAGTTGTATATTTATTTGATATTGCTTTACTGTTACATTTTTATATTTTAATGCTTGAAGTTCAATGTAAAAGGCTTGAGCCTGTAAGTCCTTATATATATGAAGGACATGTTGAGAAGTGCCCACTGAGTTCACCAACATTTCTGCCATTACTAACTTAAGGCAATGCAAAATTAGTATTACAAGTATAAACTGAAAAGATAGATGTCATACTTTCATATGTCCTGTGAGCAAAAAAGACTACAAAATGGGCCTGTGTATCATGCTCTGAAGATGGGTGGCACATCTGAAAGAAGCAACAGTATTTATTTATTTATTTATTTATTTATTTATTTATTTATTTATTCCAGGTTAACAAGAACCTGGAAAATCCAGACTTTAATATAAAATATAATTTATCTTACAGTATGAACCAACACCCTTTGTCAATGAGATGGTATATTTGTTGTCTTTCTGTAGAGGTCAATTTAAATACCAGTATTGTTAAACAGTTTATTTCACCTGTTTAGAAGCAGTGAAGAGCTTTTCCTCAAATGATGGAAAAAGGTTCCCAATAATATCTGAACAAAGACTTGTTCATTATGCTAAAGGACATTTTGCAATAGACAAATAAAATCTACTGTTACAAACATAGATGGTTAACAGCATATGAGCATACATGCATGAAAGTACTGCTATAGCAGACCAATCTAGGCTAACATTCAAAGCAATACTGATACTGCTACAGCTAAAGTAGCTTTGGTAGTGAAAAATAAAATTCTTAATTCTTTAAAAATTAATTTAAAATTTAATTCTTAAATATAAGAAGTTAAACAATAGATTAATAGCTTTATGGACAATTAAATTAAATTTTATATAACTTAACTAGAAAATTTAGGAAGTGAAAAAAAATTGTTTTCTTTGGAAAAAAATATTAAGAATTTAAAGACAGGAGGTACTGGGAGTCTCAGGCCTTATAATTTTATAATTTTCGGTATAGCTAAAGATTTTTTTTTCCAAAGGTGAGAGGCGAAAGGAGAGGTATTCTATTGTTTTAGCATAAAGTTCACAGAATAGCTCCTACAAACCCATATATTTCAGTAATGTGGCATTTTCCTAATTTTTGAAGCGAATAAAGATTTGCTTTTTAACTGTATTTTGAGCTCTTTGAAGCAGTATTACTCCTGTGTCCCCACAGTAGTTTGGTATATGTCAGGCTGAGCGGCATGAACTTTTGGTTCATTTCCCCATGATTTCAGATTAAACAGTTTCCTTGCAACCTGGAGATTGATTTTCAAACTTTTTTTTCTTTTTTTTTCTTTTCTTTTTTTTTTTTTTTTTTTTTTGAGGGGAAAAGAGGTAATAGTGCACAGTGGGAAAATGAGAAAGTCTTGAAACTGTGCAATACTGCTCATCAATTCGCAAAACACTGGTGTGTTATCGACAATGTTTTAGTCAAAAATTCAAAACATAGTACCATATGGGCTGCTGTGAAGAAAGTAAGTTATTTATGAGATACCAAACTATCTCATATAATAGAGATATTATATCAAACTATATAATAGAGATATTATACCAAACTATCTCATATAATGCGGCTCTGGTGAGGCCGCACCTCGAGTACTGTGTTCAGTTTTGGGCCCCTCGCTACAAGAAGGACATCGAGGTGCTTGAGCGGGTCCAGAGAAGGGCGACGAAGCTGGTGAGGGGCCTGGAGAACAAGTCCTACGAGGAGCGGCTGAGGGAGCTGGGCTTGTTCAGCCTGGAGAAAAGGAGGCTCAGGGGTGACCTTATTGCTCTCTACAGATACCTTAAATGAGGCTGTAGTGAGGTGGGGGTTGGTCTGTTCTCCCACGTGCCTGGTGACAGGACGAGGGGGAATGGGCTTAAGTTGCGCCAGGGGAGTTTTAGGTTGGATCTTAGGAAGAACTTCTTTACCGAAAGGGTTGTTGGACACTGGAACAGGCTGCCCAGGGAAGTGGTGGAGTCACCATCCCTGGAAGTCTTTAAAAGACGTTTAGATGTAGAGCTTAGGGATATGGTTTAGTGGGGACGGTTAGCGTTAGGTCAGAGGTTGGACTCGATGATCTTGAGGTCTCTTCCAACCTAGAAATTCTGTGATTCTGTGAATATATTATTACAGTCTATGAATTCATTTCAAATTTTGCATCACACAGCTTCTAAAACAGAAAAGATTCCAAATCTTCTCCCAACACTTTCAATTAGTAAAAAGAAATGTATAGCTTTTAATTCAGATATCATTTTATATAAAATCCTCAACATGAAACAAATGGACTTGCATTTGTTGTTTGAAGAACTAAGCAGGATTTATATACCTTTAAGATATTAAGTACCTTGATTTTATCATCATGAAAAGACTATTAGTTTTTCCTTGTTATAGAATTTTATTCAAAATGCATATACATACATATATACATGTATATATAAATCTTTTTTCTTTCATTTTATCCATTTTCTTTAGTTATATTCCTGTCTTGCTCCCTTTCTCCCTTCCTTCCCCTATTTTTCTCTCTCACCATCTGTTAGACAAAGAGTTATCAGAAAATAAATCTGTTAAAGAAAAAGTCACATCTTTGTTATAGCTATCAGACACTGAGCAGGATTTTGCCTGTTGATATTTGAGATAGAAATTCATAAATCTATACTTGTTCTGTAAATTAAATAGTTAAATGCACATAAATTTCTCCCCAGAATAAAACATTTTAGTAATCAAATATGAGTCTGCAGCTTCACCTTTTCTTTTTTTTTTTTTTTATATGCAAAGGAGGATTATCAGAAGGAAAATACATGTGATTTATGAAAAATGAGTAATGCTCAATACTGACAAAAAGGGAAATTAGAGTTTTATATACTAAGACTAACCATTTTCTTTAGAATAAACATAGCTGTTTTCATAAGAAAAGGAACTATTCCACATCACTTTTTTCTGCTTTTCTACAGTTAATTTCATTTTTCTTCAATAAACCTCAAATTCAAGACTCTAATCAGATGTGTGGCATATTATAGCCTATATCAAGACTGGATTTCTGGACTGCAGAGCTAAGTTTATTGTTCCTAGAGAAGTTTGTCATTCCTAGAGAAGTAAGTGCCATTAGTTTTCCAACAGAGAAGGGAAGCTGTATGAGGCTGATGTGTAAATTGGTATATTTTAAAACACCTGAAAATGTTTAGACAATATGTTTCTTTCTCTTACCTATATATAGACCTATGCTGTATTACCAAAAGCCAATATAAATTGGAACAAAACATCTTTTAAAAAAATAAACTTATTTTGAATAGAGATTTCTATTAAAGTTACTTTGAGTGGTAACATGCACCATTCTATGCATTTTCATTACAGTTACACAGAGCTATTTTCCTAAAGAAAAAATGTCAGACCTGAATTATGGCAGATTTCCTCAGATGTAAATTTAGACATAGAGAGAGAGACACTGAGATGACATCATTGCACATACAATCTTCATTGTTCATGAGTATAATTTATATCATTTGCTGGTATTGTTTATTTTCTTTCTTGACTTGGAAATGAAAGTTAAATAAAAGATGCAGATTATATAATAACACCTCTGCAGATTACTCTTATGAGCAAGTAGGTTTTTGTTCTTGTAAAGGAAAACAGTATGGATTTTACTACTTAAAGTAGAGCAGATTTTTTACTGAGTTAAGGCTATTTTCTCACCTTATTTTTAATTATGGATAAGTACTGATTCAATTTCACTTGCTATGCAATTAAATATTTTCTGCAATTCTTGTCTATACAATACTGCCTTGTAAGTCTTACATTTTCAGTTAGCAATTACTACTTTTTTGATGAATCCCTCTCCCCAAGATATTAATGGGTCATAAACCATAAATAAAATTAAAAGTTTGGAAAAAATCTAATAAATTATCTCATTTCAGTGATCGGTGATGTTTTTAAGACTAGAATATTGCAAGCAGGAAAAAAAAAAAAAGGAGTATTAATGCATGGAATAGGATTAGTGAATTGTCTTAATTACGTATATGGAAGCCTAATATCCATCAGTGGTATCTGTCTAGTCATTAAAAAATAATTTTCTGGTAGAATTTAAGAAAGTCAGGATTCAGGAAACTGACATAAGATGTTTTCCTGCTGCTTCAGTGATGCTTCCAACAGTGAAAAATTGGTGGACAAAATGAACAATGTCACTGGCTATAGAAAGATCTATTTCACACACAAACTAAACTAAACTAACCTGTTAGTTTAACCTCAGTACCTAGAACAGTTGTGGTGATTATCCTAGGGGGTACTGAAAGGCGGTTAAAGAGCAAAGCTTCTATCAGGCGTAATCAACAAGGGTTCATCAAGGGAGAGTCCTGCCTTAGTCATTTGGTCTTCTATGATGAAGAGAAGGAAGTGGATATAACCTTTCAGGATTTTAGCAAGGCCTTGGATACCATCCCTCAGAGCATCCTTCTGGAGAAATTGTCCAACTGTGAAATAAACAGGTTCACACTATGCTAGGTGATGAACTGGCTCAACAGCAGATCTCAAAGGGATACATCTGGCTGGTGACTAGCAGTTGACTCAGTTCGAGGCACAGTTCAGGCCTTGGTTCTAGGGCCAGTTCTGTTCTACATTTTTATCAGTGATCTGGTTGCAGGAGTGGAATCCTTAGCAAGTCCTTCGCAAGTTTGCTGATGATAGGAGGCACTGGGTGGCACTGTTAACTCCTTGGAAGGATGAGAGTCCTTGCAGAGGGATCTAGATAAACTGGAGCACTGGGCAGTTATCAATGGCATGAAACTCAAAAGGGAAAATCCTGAGATTTGCACCTGCAGTGGAGTAATGCTGGGCACAGATACAGACTGGGAGATGTGGCTGTAGAGCAGCCCTGCAGAAAAGGGTTTGGGTGTATTGGCCAACAGTAGACTCGATGCAAGCCAACGGTGTGCTTTGGCACCGAAGAGGGCTAACCTTATTTTGGGGTGCATAGAGCCAGGTGGTCAAAAGAGGTGATTCTCCCTCTATCTTTAGTGCTGGTGCAGCCTCAGCTTGAGTATTGTGTGCAGTTCTGGGCTCCACAATATAAAAAGGATATTTGGGTACATGAAAGCATCCAGAGGAGGGCAGCACAGCATGTAAAAGGGCTGGAAGGCATGTCCTGTGAGGAGGCTGAGGACACTTTGGTTGCCTAGTCCAGAGAAAAGAAGGCTGAGAGGAACTTCTTTGTTCTGTACACCTTGCAGAGGAGGGGAAGAGGGAGGTGCTTGTCTCTTCCCTCTGGTAACCAATGACAGGATGAGCGGAAAGGCACAAGGCTGTGCAGGGGAAGTTCAGACTAGACATTAGGAAAAACTTCTTTACCATGAAGGTGGTCAAACACTGAAACAGGCTTCCTAGAGAGGTGGCTGATGCACCATGCCTGTCAGTGTACATTTGGACAATGCCCTCTTTAATGTGCTCTACCATTTTAGTTAGCTCTGAAGTGATCAGGAAGTTGGATTTGCTGATCTTTGTAGGTCAGCAAATGTAGGTGAGTTATTCAGTTCTATTCTAACATGAATTGGCAGGTTTGTACCCTCCATGTGCTTTTCATTTAACAAAGACTCATACATTAAAGTACCCAGACAATACACTCTGAAATGCAGTTTATTGATGCTTGATTGATGCTGTGTGGATGATGCTACACAGACCAAAAGAATTCACAAAAACTTACGCATCCGTACTTGCAGCCTTAGTTTGGATCTTGTCTCACTGCTAGGAAAAGATATAATGGGCAAGAATAACATTATTACGAATTTTCCCATTTAGATAAAGTCTCCCATGCTGTATGTCCATCTGACAATCTTTTCTTAAACCCCAAAGGAAATAATTTTCCTTTACAAACCAAATCTAGTACATGTGTTTTAGTTCTGTATGGCTGTTGCACTGCATACATATTAATTCAGGTTATATTTCAGTGCAGTAAACCAAGAGAAACTTGTCTGTTACATGCATTACTTATTTGATCTATTCTAAGCAATGGTGACTGGATAAAAGGTAAAAATAAATAAATAAATAAAAATGTTCTAACACTGTATGCATCCCACACAAATCTCTATGAACAATTTCTCTGACAGCCTTGTTCCAACACAAAGGAACAGCAATTTCAAAGAAGGAAGCGTGGCAATTCTTCGCAAGAGAAGTTAGTTTTCCACACGCCTGGATTTTAAAAAGCCTCTTCCTCTTTTATTCATGTGTGGCATTCATTGCTTTGTTTGAATAGCAGCATCTTTTGAATGTGAAGTTGTTTATACACATGTATATGCATTTCTTACCTACTTGGACAATCTTGAATGTTATTGTCCCTTTGCTTATTAAAGGTAGTAGTTTATACCGTAAGTAGTGGTTGTGAAATTTCACCCATTGTGTCAAGACAAATATTTGGTAAAGTGAAAGTAGCTATGTCACAGAGATGGTTTGAATTAGTTTTAGGAAGCAAATAAAGTCTTTAGCGGGTTTTGGGAAATAACAATTGAAACAGGAACTTCAGTATTTTCATTATCTGAAAAAAATCTTGCATAATTTGAAGACAGAAAGAAAGTATTCTATCAAATCATTTGCAAATATATGGCTGCTTTCAATAATGCTAATTCAGGCAAAATGCTCTGATCTAAAAGAAAAACTATAAATATATTCTTACGAAGCCTCCAGGTTCATTAAAAAATAAATAAATAAATAAATAAATAAAATAAAAATCTAACGGATCTTGGAGACCTTATTTTCTTGGACTTATATTCATACTATACTTTGATATTACCTTCCCTAAATTAATCTGGCTCCATTACTGAGCAAGAGATTTAACTTGTATTTCCCCAACCTTTAAGTGTGTCTTTTAACATCAGCCAAGACATTTTCTGTCTTGAACTGTGCTGAATCTTAGTCAAGTTTACTCACATGGAGCTGAGCAGCGGTAGAGGTTTTACCATAAACCCAGGCTGGCATTCAGAGTCCAGCGGTGACTCAGTGGCCTTGAGAGATCAGTTCAGAGCCCCGCTGGAGGTGCTGAGCATGGGGAGCCTGGCTGCGCCTACAGTCCTGGTGATAGACCCCACTGCCCCCATGCCTAGTGGCCTGTCCCTGTTGAGAGGCAGCACAAAGCTCCCCAACACCTCTACTGGTCCTGGGCAGGGCATCCAGGCTGTTAGAGGGCCGTCCCCAGTGCTCCCTCCCCGGTTCCTTCTCCAGGCCAAGAGAGCTGAACATGATCTGTCAACACTTCTTATTATTTTTTTTCCTCCAAGCTAGAGGAGTTGACGCCAAGTGGTCAGAGAGCTGTGTGTGTGCTGCTTTGATACACCAAGGGTGCTTTCTTTAGTCCTTGGGCTGAGGCTGCTGAGGACACTGCTTAACTTAAAGATCTGGGAATGCAAGGAAGACTGCTGTCTTCTAAAATAATTCTTTGTATGTAAAACTGTCTGCCTGTTTGATCTTCAGATCATACAGGACTGTTTCCTGCTCCTTACAGGCAGGGAGCCATTGTAACTTTTTATTGTAGCACTGTAACTTTTGAGACAGGCAATCAAAAAATGTTTGAGGAAACAGAGCAATAGGTTTGGATTCTACTGTCTGTACTTCAGAGATTAAAAACTTGAATGAAATTTACCATAATAGGCCAAATGAAATAAAATGGCAATGGATGAAGAATTGTAATTGTAAAAGCAATATACATGTATTTCAATCTCTGTGACTGTAAGTATTGTACTTGCTGCATGTTAATCCTTCTTAATAATGCAATGTGAGGGAGTTCCTTATACTTTTACTGAAAAGAAACTCTCATCTATCTGTCTTCCTTCAGCTTTTAGAGATGGAAAGCAAACCAGAACTGAGGAGACTGGACTGATGGTGCTGACTGTGCAAAGAAGCTTGAAATGCATGGTATAGGGGAGGAAAAGCCAGTCAGCGCAGTTGAGACACTATAAGCACCCTCACAGTAAAGAAAGGATCTTTAGGACTGTTCTGTCAAGTATGGAATGTGAAGGTCTTAAACTGTGCAACAGCAGCAAATCTTAAATTGTGAACCATGTTAGAAGTTATGGATAGGTCACCTCAGGGAGGCAGGGGACACAATATATCACTGACCTTTGAAAGTGCAGTCTGATAAACACAAGGAAAATCGTTTGCTGGTAAAAACAAATGTCCTGTTTTCTTGTCTCAGGTTAGGAAAAAAAGTGAAAACCCACTTAAATTCAGTTCTTCTAATAGAATGTGATGTGCAAATAGGTTGGAGTAAAGCATACCTCACTTCAGCCTGGCTTTGAGCAAGTGGATTAGACTAGATGATTTCCAGAGATCCTTTCCAACCTTAATGATTCTGTGAGTACATGCTTTTACCTCCTGTACTACCTGCTATGGAGAGCACCTCCAAAACAATGTAGTTTTTCCTCCCAGGGAAATAATTACCTCACTCTAAATAAATGCTTGTCGTAATGAAAGTTGAGTATTTCATCTTACTGCATATTGACTCATTTGGATATTTTCCTTCTGTGGGTTATAAACAGAGTAGAGAGTCATACCAATGTAGTAGCAGATCCTTACATTTTTTACTGAGTGTTATTTAAATAAAGCCATTGTTCACTTAAAATTGACAACTATATGCTCTATTAAAATAGCACACCGTGTTAGAGTAAATGATTATACTCTCACTGAGGCAGAGAAGAACTAAATCAAATCATCTGAAAAAGTCCAGACTCGAGCTCATAAGCATCTTAAATGTGTTGTTTGTTTGTTTATTTGTTTGCTTAAATATATGGACTGGAATACATACAAAGGAATAGGAAAAATACTTAATTAGGTAGCCATCAAGTTCACCACTTGATTGATGCAAGAAAGAAATTGAAGCTTAAAATTTATGACTTGCAAGTTAGAGGCTGATACCATTTCTTACACATGCACACAAATTAAGATGACATTGAGTAAAAGTATAGTAGAGAAATGCATGATCTCAGATATGCTGGATGTTAGGCAAAGGGAGGAGAAAACAGTTGAATTACTAACCTTAATCTTTTTGCCTAACAAGTTCCAGTGGTTTTCTTTTATGATGCTGTGCTGTGAGACACGGTATTTGTATCTGAATAATTTGGAAACACAATGATGAAATTGAAGATTATACGTGCATTAAAGGTGGCCTTTAATGATACTCATTTGTGTGTCTTAGACAATAGTGAGGGTACTCACCAGAATAAATGTGTCAGACTCAGACTCAGTCTTGCTCTCCTTGCTTTTTAGGGTCAAATAATGACAGCAAGATTTTTACTTTGAGATTTAGTTAAGTATAGCAGCTTTAAACTGTCTCTGCTGCACATTCCTTAATCAGTGTGTATGCAACTCCTTTTGAATGTTCAATTTAAATATGAGCTCCATGGTAGGAAGAAATAAACTGCATGCATTTAAGAATGATTATGTGAATAAAGGATATAGAATGTGAATCAGAAAAAAGAATTTAGTCGTGAATAATGAGTACTCTTAGAGCATCAAGACATTAAAGTACATGTATGGAAAGGTAAAGTACTTGTAAAGTACACGTATAACATCAGATAATTAAATTAGGTAGCATTGGCTCAAAAAGATAAATTCCAAATCAGTATTTGTAGGTCAACTGTGCATCTTCCTGTTTTAAACAAGGGCTCCATCTAGTCATGACTATATTTAATGTTTTAATAGACTGTCTTTTCCATTTCATAGCCCATTTATTCACTGAGTAAATAGAATGTTTGATAACATGGTACAAATCCTTTGTTCACTGCTTGCTGTTGTTTTGTTTGGTTGTTTGTTTTTCATTAAGTAATGAGTGAGTTCAGCAGTTTAATATGGATTGAGATCTGTTCTGGCCATTTATTGTGTGAGAGTCAGTGTTGTCCTTTTTTATTGACCTGAAGCTCTTGTGATTTACTTTTTTAATAAACAGTAAAAACATTAGTAGGGTCTAGCTATTTTCAAGTAAATTAAGTTCTCTACTGTACCTGCTATCAGAGTGTAATTATACACTTTAATGTTCCCATTGAGAACCAACATCAGATGACCAGTTTCACAATTAACGGCAGAATGAAATATATTTACAGTTGCAAGGAAGGTAAAATTGTAAATCAACATGATAAAATACCAAAATGTTGGATTTCTTTATAATATACATATAGTTTTACCAAATTAATTTGACAGCACCATAGTTAGAGAATAATAAAACATAAATAATATTTTGCAGCTTCTAGTTGCAAAACCCTTAAAGGATTGTAAGATCCTTAAAATTTAACTTTTATAATCATATATAATCCTTGTAATGATGTAGATAACAAAAACTTTTTAAAGTGTAAAAACTCACATAACAAACTGCTTCTGTTTTGTCCATTCAATAAATGCTATTGTACTCTGAATTGGAAAATTATTAACTGAAACATGATTGCTACAGCCAGAAAAACTGAAGGAGGTTTTAGCAAAATTAAATGATTTTATGAACTAATAGGAACTGTCACTTATGAATACGGATGATGTTCATGCTAGTGTAACTTCAAGGAAATGAAGACTGTGTGTTTTAACTTGCATCTACTTGTAGCTCAAAGTTAGTTGAAAGTATCCAGGGTTTCATGTTTAGGATTTAACAGGTCTTCAGCACAGCCTTTGATTTTTTTTTTTCTGTAATTTAACAATTTGAATAAAGTTATTTTAAAGAGAAGAAAGCATGCACCAACAATATTTCACATTACATTTTCAGAACAAAATACTTCTGTTATTTATTTATTTATTTATTTATTTATTTTTATTAATTGTCAATACAACATACATGTAACTTTAGAGATTTTCTGGTTGGAAAAAAAAAAAACAAAAAACAAAAAAAAAAAAACCTAGTTGTTCAGTAAATTAAATAACTGGAATTTGGATAAGAAACACGTTGCCATAGAAGTTTCCTAACTCCCTTAGTTACACACTGCAACTCATACCATGCACCATAATTGACTTTCTGGAGTCGGAGTAGGTTATGAAAACAATAGTTTTTGTCTGGCTGACGATCATATTGAATTGCAGTTTTACCTCAGTTTTCTCTGGCACTGCTAGTAGTACTAGCAGTTACATAACTAGTCAAACATAACTATAACACTATGTAACTAGTGTTATAGGACCACAGAGCAATTCCGCATGGTCTAATTTGTATATTGCTGTGGTTAGGGTGCAAAAGCTAGGTGTAGATTAAAGCCGAATTGCAAAGTATAGTATAATCATGTTTATTGCCTCATTTATCAAACATAATATAAGCATAATGCTTTCCCATTTGGTTTTTAAATAAAATTATCTTTGAAAAGCTGAAGAATTAACGAAATAAAATATATTTGAGAGTCTCGTGTTGCGTTAGATCTGGATAATAAAGATCATCAGCCATAGTGTTAAGTGCATGAAAAATCATCCTACTTATACAGACCCTTAAGACAGTAACTTCATGGCATATTTGGAAGCTTAGTCTCAGTTTAGAAGTCTTGCTTTCCTTCAAATATCTTAGTTCTTTCTTCTGTGTATTTTGTAAATAATGCCTTGACAGACCTCCAAATTTTCATAGAAGAAGCTGCTTTTATCTTACACGATACAATGCAGAAGTTAGGTGTAATACAGCAGAGCACTGCACTGTTACGTACACTCATCACAAAATGACTGTCTTAAGTAACTGTTAGATTGTATAGCAATGCAGCTGAATAACTACACAAATTAGAAGAAGAATCTATCCTACTGTAGTGGGTTTACGTGGCAAGGTTCTGATAGCAGGGGGCCATAGGGGTGGCTTCTCTGAGAAGGGTCTAGAAGCTATCACACATTTGGTAAGGGCCCCGCTGCTGACCAGAGCTGAGCTCTATGTGATGTTGTTTGCACCTCTGTGAGACCATATGATAGACAGGGAAAAAAAATGCTGCACCACACAC
Source organism: Anas acuta (assembly GCF_963932015.1). Lineage (NCBI taxonomy): Eukaryota > Metazoa > Chordata > Aves > Anseriformes > Anatidae > Anas > Anas acuta. Next base: position 56,125,192 of record NC_088980.1, on the reverse strand, counting down.
AACAGCTGAGGGAATGAGAGGAGTGAGGAACAGCCTTGCAGGCGCCAAGGTCAGTGAAGAAGGAGGGGGAGAGGTGCTCCAGGTGCCGGAGCAGAAGTCCCCTGAGGCCTGTGGTGAGGACCATGGTGAAGCAGGCTGTCCCCCTGCAGCCCATGGAGTACCACGGTGGAGCAAGGTTCCACACTGCAGCCTGTGGAGGAGACCACGGTGGAGCAGGTGGCCCTGCACCGATGGAGGCTGCCGACTGTGGAAGACCCCTGCTAGAGGAAATTCCGGGCTGGGCCTGTAGCCCATGGAGAGGAGACTGCAGGTGACCTGGCAGGAGCTGCTGGCCATGGGGGAGCCAGGTTGGAGCAGTTTTCTCCAGAGGGATGGACCCTGTGGTACGGACCCATATCTGGAGCAGTTCTTGAAGAGCTGCTGCCTGTGGGCAGCCCATGCCGGATCAGTTCACCAAGGACTGCATTCCGTGGGAGAGACTCCACACCACAGGGGACGAGAGTAACTGAGAAGGAGGGGCGGAGAAGAAGCGCTACAGACTTAACATGACCCCCATTCCCCTGTTCCCCTGCGCCGCTCGGGGGGAGGAGGTGGAAGAGGGTGGATGGGGGGGGGAAGGTGCTTTTGGTTTCTTTCCTTTTTTTCCTCACTTCTCTAGCTTGTTAGTAGTAAGCAGTAAATCTTACTATCTCCCTATGCTGAGTCTGTTTTGCCCGTCACAATAATTACTGTGTGATCTCCTTGTCCTTATCTCAACCCTTGAGCCCTTTTCATTGTATTTTCTCCCTGTTCCTCTTTGAGGAAGGGGAGTGAGAGAGCGGTTGTGGTGGAGCTCAGCCGTCCACCTGAGTAAAACCACCACACCTACAGAAAAGAAAAGAGTGAGGGGTTTATAGCCATGGTCAATAGATTGACATTTCTTTATATATTGTTTCCTTTTTTATTTTTCTTCCACTGCTTTTTAATTCCATTTTCTTTGCATTTTCTTCATATTATCCAAGACAAATAACCACACATTTAAAGACAGATTTGCACGAGATCTAATGAAGTGCAGGTGTTGTTAGTATATCAGAATAATAACAACAGTGAAATAAAGAAAAAATAGGAAATAATAAAAGGAAATACTTGCCTGTGTTTCAACATTCAGAAAGACCTAGAAAAGTGCAGAGAGCTGCTGGCCTATCTTCAGCAGATATTGCACTCAGAACTTGTCACAATATTCTCACCACCTTAGGGAACAGTTCTTCACAGATTTATTTTGAAAGTTCCTGGCAGGTATTTTTCATTTTATAACATAATATATATTTTATAAGATAAAATGTAAGAATAAAATTTGTGCATTTTACCTATGAATTGAGTTTAAAATAGACCTTGACAAGTATTCTTTGGTACTTTGCCATGTCAATTACATGTATACATTTTATCTACTGTAAAGAAAAAATCATAAATAATAAACTAAGAAAAATAATCAAAACCTCATAGTAAATGTGTTTTTTTTTTTCTTTTTCAAGCACTTAGGGTTGAATTATTTGACAAATACAACAGGATTACGATTCAGTACACTGGAAGCTAATCAGGCAACAGAAACTTTAAAATTGATTTTTCTTCGCCTTATGTTTCTAGAATATGAAGAAGTATGTGCTATTGTATATACAAAATATATCTGTATCTGTATTAGGTTTAGCAGTTTGCCCCCCTTGTGGCAGACGTATTGCCTTTTGAAAAACTTAGTAAAGGCATTGTCAGTTTTACTGCAGCAGATTTCAAACCAGTGAGTTGCCCATGTCCTTACAGCCAGACTGTAGTGCCTGAAGGCAGTGTTCAAACACATTACCTTTGGCTCTCTACTCCACTGCGAGAGAGCATAGAAAGGAGACTCTTTTGACTGATGTGCTGGGACAGAGCTTCTTCATTTTTACTGGTGCAATGAGATGTAGTAATGTATTTCTAACAAGAGATCGGCTAACTTAGTAGTACTGAGATTCAAACTGCAAAAACTCCAGTGGCAAATTTAACATGCTGTCATGTTGACAGTACTTGGGACTCCTGAAAAAAATAGATTAGGATCTTCTGAAGTAATTTCTCTATAGGCACGTTGTCATGGGTTGCAACAAAGAGTTTTTTTTCTTATGATTTTGAGCCTTACCCCTTGCTTTAGAATAGGAAAGCCTCAATTTTTGCTGTTAAAATATGGACATAATGTACTTTTTATATGCTTTTATTTGTCACAATGATATTTTAGTACCCATGATTAAGAGTGACAACAATTGAAACCATGTGTGAGGAATACTGTGGCCCAGCCAGAGATGCTTTGATGAATCTCTGATGTTTTCAAAGGATAGATGCTTAGTGCCTAGTCAATATTTTGTATTAGTACAGTATTAGTATATGTGTTAGCGCACACAGCAGGCATAAATCTCACATCATACAGTAAAAAAAGCAAAGATCTTTTCCCTAAAAATATTTAATCTAAAAAGAAAATTAAAGCAGATGAAATAGCGATAATGGAGAAGAGATAATGGAGATGAAAAAAGTGAAAAAAAATTCACCTATGCTGGGAATCAGTAGTACAGAACCTTTGTATTTTCAATCCCAGAGATTATTTTGCATGTACGGTGTAGAGTAGATCATTTAGAGATCATCAGCAATTTTAAAATATGAGTACATGTTAAATTTTCCATGAATATTGTTGAGTTTATTTTCTGCATGGTAAGCATCTCTCTGGAAAGTACTGTTCTGATCAATGCCATTTTACTGATACCCCCTGATAGCAGGGATTTTTTAGTAATTCCAGGCAGTACCTTTATCAAGCTAAGTGGCTGTGCTGAAATCACTGTTGAGTCTTTAAGAATGAGCACTTCTGTGTTTTTGAGATGCTGACATTGAAGATACAGTTATATTTTTCTCACCAAAAACAGAGGAAATAGAGAAGTACTGGAGCCTGAGTCTGATTAGAAGTAATTTTTAATTAATTAATTAATTATTTTTGGAACTCTAATCTCTCTTTACAGATTTGGTTCCCTTACCAAAACTTACCAAATTCTGCAAGTGTCCAAAAGAAGAGGGCAAAAGTGCCTACACAGGGCTACCTGTGTCTGCCGCACAACCCATGACTGTTGATTTCTCCTTTTAAATTTGTGAATGGGGTCCTAACAATGTCTTAAAGGTTTTCTGACTTGATTATTCTTTAGATGAAAACTGAATGTGGTGATGTCATTAACTAATGAAGCTGTGTTAATTGTGCCATCTCAGAAATATACTGGAATAAGGCCTAACACATCTTCTTGGACAGCTAAAAGTAGTGTTGTATTTTTAAGATGTCAACAGCATCGTTCAGGCTGTCTGGAAATACAAGAGTGGAGAAGTCAGACTGGAAGTAATCAGGCTTGTTTTTCCTATTTAAATTTTTATATGTTTTTTAATAATGTCATTTTTTTTCCCCTCTAACCATATTTTTGTTTCCCTTTCTCCCTCTCCCTCTTTCCTCAACTCATGCTTTCTCTTGTGATATATACATATATATATATATGTATAGTCCATTGCAACAGTAGCCTCTGAGAACAATCAGACCTCCCTGAATTTATGTGAATATACAGTATGCAATGGCTTAGGTCTCTTTCCTACGAATGCAGGTTAGTTCAGTGGCTAAGGATGAGAAAAATTATATATTTACACTGCAATTATATGAATTATATGGTTTACTGTCTTAAGTACCATTTCTCATCACGGTAATTACCATGATATTAAGTAGCTGAGTGTCATCATAGAAGGAACACAAGTCATTACCACAGTTCTACATATGATAACTCTTAAACATAATTGCTATGTAATCTTTAGGTGATTGAATTATCATGCAGGCCTGTGTGCATACTGCCAGCATAGCTATGCATAAAAGAAAGCTGCTTAATCAAATATTACTGCTGTTTCTTTTTTTATAATTGAATGATTTTCTAAACATAATAATTCAGGGCCAGGTTTTGAAAAAAAATATGTTACTTTTACTCAACTTTGTAACTATGGGTTATGAGTTTGCTTCAATGAATAATGAGAAAAACATGTCTGCATGTTGGCAAGAGTGATCTACGTACAAAAGCGATACTTGCCTTTTCAGGGCTAACATGTTGGGAATCCATAAACCCACAGAAGTCAATGTCCTGATTAGATCTTGGTTGCATGCTTGATAGTTATGGTAATTTTTGCAGATGTTAGAAAGAGGAACCAGCTGGCCTTAGGGGTAAGGTGATATACCCTATATAGGAGATCCTATAAACAGCAACAAGTAAATCTGACAAATATTAAATGAAAAGGATATATGATTTTGTATATGGAACTATATTTTTTATGATGTGTATTTGTTATGACAGCTGCTTAAGCTATAATATCCATCAATTTCTTTAATTTGTACCATTTTTTCATGGCAGTTTTATGCCAGTTTGAAAGAGTATAATCTATGTAGAAGATTTGCTTTACATAGAAACATGAATTTGGTAATTACAGTGTGATTAAAAATATAAACTTCATGTAGATTTTTTTTTTCTGTAAACAGTTTTCATGCTTTTCTAAAATTTCTTAATATCGACAAAAATCTCAAGAAATGTTTATTGGATTTTTCTTCAAGCAAAAATAACAGGGCTTATATAATCTCTTTTACAGTATTTTTCTAACAAATTTCTTTGTTTCTACAAAATAAACTCCAGAAGTATTTATTTTCTTGAGTAATGACAGTATACAAGATAACCCCACCTCTGAGCTCACATACTGTTGCTTCTGAATACACGCTCAGAATACGAAATGGAGTGCCTTCATTTCTGAGAGCAGCACTTTCATCTATGCCTGAATAAATGTGTTCTTCTTACATGCTGATAATTTTTTAATGGATTTCTTGCACTAAAATCATAGCGTGCCATTCTGATATTTAATTTTCAGTTGATTCACTGTCCTGGAATTTGTCATTCAAAGGTATTAGGTCAGACTCAAAGTTTTAATTGAACTTGGAGCTCAATGAGTATTTTTTATCAGAGTGTATATGGCAAGGTGTGTTTTATAAAGAAAATGTGTGTTTCTAATATACATTTCTGATATACTTCAGATATATATGATATACTAATACCTATGGGATGCTGCAGTTAGTTTGGAATGCTCGTGTTATATTTACTGAAGAAAATTTCTTCCCCATTCAGTTGACATAACGCGGGTCAGAGTTTATTGTTTCATCAGACATCTTTGTATGTTTAAGGGAAATTTGGGCTAGGTTCACGTTAGATGGTTGTAAACTGTTCAGTACATATTAGGTGGACCAATAGACACCATGCTTCCCCTATATCAAACTTAAGAACTGTAAACAGAATTTTTACAAGGTAACTCAGATCTTCAGTTCTTCAATTTTCATAGTCCCCAGAGGGTCAATAGTTCATATCAGCTGAGGACTATGACCATATTACGTGTTATGATTATGCGTATAGATTTATTAAGATCTACGAAGGTCAAATGACAATATCAACCAGAAACAGGTATTACATACTTCATTGTAATGCACAGGAACATTGTTTCAGAAAAACGAATGTTCTGTAAGTAGTATTGAACTATTTATTATATTAGTGATTTGTGGGAAAAATCCCGAAGGATAAAAACATAATGTGTTGGTCTTTATATTTGAAAACTTGCTATGCTTAATGATGTGAGGATGTATGAATAGGCATTTAATCAATATGACTGCAAGCCTCAGTCTCAATTGAGTGTGTTTTAGTTAATGAATACAAGATGGGATGTGAATTTCGTGACAGAACAATGAGAAAGAAATCATTTATGAAATATTGGTTATGTTTCTACATACTTTTCAGTACAAAATAAATGCTAAACATCATGAAGCTTGATTGAATGCGTTTCTTTGAGAATCAAAGAGCTCTTATATCACTGTGAAAAGTGTTTCTAGAAATTACAGAATGTGAAAAAGCAATCTATACAGTTGCTATACATAAGAAGTCCTTTTGTAGTAACTGATGACTCAACACTAGTAAAAATTGACTCAGCAGATCATTTTGTTAGTCACTACATTCTCAGATGGTTAGGAATAGATGTAACTACTTCTTAAGACACTTCTCTGAATCACAATATAAAATAATATTTCAGAAATTACTTGGAAATTACTGAATTAGACAAAGTTTATGTCTATGGTTTAAATAAAGATTGAGGTATCTCTTAAAACTCCTAAGCAATTTCTTTAGATTCATGTCTTACTGCTCACAGTCCTCTCAGATACATATATTGGATGTTTAAGAGGTATAACATGAATTAGTAATAACAACCCAGTAATTTGTTTCTCATTTTCAACTATAATTGGGAAAATGTGTAGGCAAGCAACTATATTAAGAGAAGCTAAGATAAGTTCAGTAAAGTGGTAGTTTTTTCCCATAAACTCTGCTTTATAACATCCAATGAATTAAATTTATGCTCTTCCTGGTTCCTACTTTCGATAGTATTAAGTTATGGTCAAGAAGAAATGCATTTGCAAAGCATCCTGTACTTGCACAGCTTTTTATTCTGTTCAAGTACAGTCCACATACAGCATGGCTCTTTTTCCAGTTGCTAAAGGAACGTATAATCACTAATCAACAATGTTATTTGTTTTTGTCTTTTAGGGGCTGATGTTATCAATTTTGATGGCAATGTAGTGTTACCATACAGATTCAGGAACAAGAAAATGAAAACACTGAAGGATGTCATCTCTCTGAAATTTAAAACCTCTGAAAGTGAAGGTGTAATCTTCCATGGAGAAGGACAGCAAGGAGACTATATCACCTTGGAACTCAAGAAAGCCAAACTTGTTCTAAATTTAAATTTAGGTATATTTTGATTGTCTAGTTTTCTGCACTTTTTAATTCTCCACAGAATTTACCTCCTTTTTTTCCTCAGTAATATGGCAGGCCACATTATTTAATCAGAACATTTGTTGAAAACTTTCTTCATTCCTTTTATTTATTTATTTATTTTTATTTTTCCTGTTCTATGCCTCCCCATTTACTTTGTGTGAGATAACATGAAAATAAACTCATTAAAAAAAATCAACAACATATTGTTATTAGAAATTTTTCACAAAGAAAAGAATATTGACGGAATTATATTTGACCTCTGTTATAGTTCGGTCTTCTTCACAGAATCACAAAATAGTTAGGGTTGGAAGGAACTTCTGGAGGTCATCTTGTCCAACCCCCCTGCTCAAGCAGGGTTGCCTAGAACCAGGAACATGTCCAGTAATCTTTTGAATGTCTCCAAGAATGGAGACTGTCATGGCCTCATTTGTAAGTAATCAAGTGTCAGTATGAGAGAAGGGTGATGCCTTTAATTGTAGAGGATTAAGGATCAGCAATCTTAACCAAAAAAAAAAAAAAAAAAAAAAAAAAAAAGCCTGGGAAGCTATGTGAGGTTGAGGCTCCGTGACCCTTCCTAGAAAGAAGTATATCTTGAAGGTAGGCAAAGAGAAGTGTGTTTTTTTTTGTTGTTGTTGTCATTTGTTTGTTTCTTGTTTAAGCTCTTAATATGAAGCAAAAAGGCAGTATGATCGTTTGTAGTGAAGTAATGTAGTGAAGCCATGGCAGTTTGATTTGCCAGAATGTGTTATCAACATGCACAGCCTTAGTGTCTGAATTGCAGGTATGCACCAGAAATGCTTTAGGTTCTCATGTATTCAAAACATGGAAGAATGCACTGAGTTATTGGGCAATGCAGCAGTTTTTTAAACTTATTGCTGAATGTGTAATTTGCTGCTCCAGTTGAGATCTATAGCCTTTGCTGGCTTAGCTACGTCAGTCAGCATACAATGAGATGTGATCTCTGATGAACATAACTGCATTGGCAAAAGTCCCTGGAAAGAACACCAGTAAGTTGCAAAACTGTGCTCTTGCTAGTATTTTATTTGACTTCCAGAAAACTAAAGTTGACACAGGAGGGAAGACTGAAATAAGCTATGTTAGCAAAAGACTTATTTATTTTTTTTCCCCGTAGCCAGCTCAGTCTGCTTTGAGCCTCTTCCTATAACAGTAGCTGGTCTAGCTATATAGAGTCTACAAAGTATTGAACTTATTTGTTTGCAGTTATCAGACCAAAAAGACTTTCTTTTACCAGAGTTTATTATCACGCAGTGTCCTCAATGATCAGTACAGTTTCACTGAAGCTCAGGACCTGGAATAAAAGCTATTCTGGGAAGGGTGACAACTTTTCATTTCTGCTGGACAGGGATCGAAACACCAAAAACCTTTAGTTGAAAACAATTTTGCAACTGAAAGTGCATATTGCTTCTCTGGTTCACCTCCGAATAACTATGCATTACCAATTTGATACTTGCTATATTTGATATACCTATCTGTATTTATGGCAACAACCCTCCACCATTTGCTTCATAGTGGGCTGACTTGCTCCAGCCTTTTGTGTGTCCATTATGATTCAGGTAAAATATTGACAGAATAAAAGGAAAATGCTTGCTGAACTGGTGTGAGGTGAAAATTGCTGTTGTTTCTATTCTTATTTTAGGTAGCAATCAGCTTGGCTCTATTTATGGCCACACATCTGTGATGACAGGCAGTCTCTTAGATGATCACCACTGGCACTCCATCATCATAGAGCGCCATGGAAGAAACATCAATCTCACCCTGGACAGACACATTCAGCATTTCAGAACCAATGGAGAATTTGATTACCTAGACCTGGATTATGAGGTAGATGGTGATTTTTTTTCATTTTCATTTAAATAGACATTATAAAGAGAAGTCCAATAAGAAGGGAAGAGAAAATTAATATAATTAAAGTGGTGGGTTTTTTTATAACTTCTTGTTTGTTTGTTTTAATGATCATTATAATTAATTTTGCCTTATATTTCATGGAATTTTATTTTGAACAGTTTTCTCTTAAGTGTAAATTTAGTTTCCCTTCATTAGTCTAACAGGTAACTTCTATTATAAAGCTCATCTCAGCCTATTGTTCTAAAATAGGAGGTCTATGTAATTCAGCCAGCTAAGGGTACAGCTAAGCAGCTGCTGTAAGCACAAAATTGATAAGAAAAAAAGTTTTTTACTTAATGACCTTGATCTTGCTTTTTTTTAAGCACATAAGTACTTCCTTGTATTTTCACAAGTACACCATCAATAACTAATTTCCAGAAAGAAACAGTAAAGAGCTAGAAAACTTCCAAGAAAACTTTTGTTTAATGAGTCAGTTAATAAATACAAGTGTTGGTAATAAACTACACTATACTACACTTTCTCTTAGCTAAAAGGCTGAGAAGTGGTCTTAGAAACCAGGGGAGAGAAACTGGATCAAGGAAGAATTACCTTTAGCAGAAGAGGATCAGGTCAGAGAATGCTCGAGCAAGGTGTACATACATAATTCACTAGACACCGATGAGGAGAGAAAGACAAGATGAAGAGGAGAAGAAAAGGAGAGGAAGAGGAGGGGAAAAGGAGGGGAGGGGAATGACACATGTACCTACAGAATGGGAGACTTTTGTTATATAGACTTTGTAAAATAATTTTCTTGCACTCTTTCCTGTTTCTGATGAGAACTAATGTAGTTGCCTGAACCACATGTAACTATTTCCATCCACATAAATAAGTGCCTGCTTTATTAGCACTAATGATGACATAATACTCATTGAACAAATGAGTACTCAAAAAATACTCAATAAGCAAATTTACCTGTACCAGTGATACTAATGGGACATGGAAGATCTGAACTGAGCTACTGAAAATTCACAAAAATAGACTTTATTAAAGATTTTCAACTGAGTGAACTACAGAAAAAGGCTGAGTGCCTTAAGTCCTTGAGCATTTTGCATATATATGTGTAACATATTTACATAATAAATGTATTGTGTACAATAAAGTTACTTATAAGTGAGGGGGAAATCCAGGAGATTAAACTTTCCCTTCTTTGACATTAGAAACTTCACCGGCAGTTCTCAAAGATAAATTTAAATCTCCATGTACATAGATAGATCTGCATATGTTTAATGGAAATTATTTGATTGTGTGGATATATATTCTGTAGTTTGTATAAATGCAAGAGCCTTGAACTCTTCTCCTTTCTTTCCTCTCAATTTCATAGGCTACATTTAATTGTGTTGCACTTATGAATCAAAACAATTTTTCATAGAAAAGACAAAGCAATAACTCCAAATGTCTCCACTTTCATCCTTCCTTCAGTTAGCTTTTGTTGCTGGGCACAATGTCAAACGTTATGGGAAATCTTTTTTTCTGTTTGTGTTAGTTGTCCTAGCTGTGTCACACCCCAGTTTCTTGTGCACCTCCAACCTACTCACTGGCAGGGGAACATGAGAAACAGAAAAGGCCTTCATGCTCCGTAAGCATAGTTCAGCAATAGTTAAAATGTTGTTGTGTTACCAACACCGTTTTGGTCACCAATCCAAAACATAGCACCACATGAGCTATTATGAAGAAAATTAACTCTATCCAAGCTAAAACCAGTGCACCTTTCTATTTTCTCCTGTCCAAAAACATGACTATAACATGCAAAAGAATGTTTGACAACAATTACTATATTACAATCACATTCTTCAGTTTGTGTAACGTGGTGTGTCTTTTCTAAAGTCAAATCAAATCAATTTATAACATCTGAGGATGTGTCTGTAAAAGGCTTTTATGTATCTGGTATGGACTATAAAGATCTTAGTTTTCAGCTATATAGCTTTACTTCTTATATGCTAAGTCAATATCTCCTCTTTGGGATAGAAAGTGGTATCTTACATGCTTTTAAAATGGTAAGTGGGTCCCTTGATCTGCATTTTCCTGCCTTCAGTAATATCCAGTGGCATTAACAATGAATGATATTTAAAAGCTTGGTTCTGCCAAATCTCAGCAGCAGACTGCAAGCAGAAATATTTGTGAGCTTTCTTGGGGTAGGAAATCTAGCTGCTATTACTATTTATACCATCATCTATTTGATATAAATACTTAACAAAGATTGCAGGGACTAATCTCACGGGTCCTTTATTCTTCACAACCGGGCTGCAAAATATTAATGAAATTAAAAAGACCCTGGCAGGGTAGAGACCTGTATAGTCTCTATGGGGTGACAGGGAGAGAAGAACAATTCTAGTTCATAAATTATTTGTTTTTTATAGCACTAGAGATTCTGGATAACCTCATGTTTTAAAGTAATGAAATTCAACATCAAGAGAAAAACAATTCTTGTTTGTTGTGCTAAGTCATGTGGTAACCATTCATTGACTATAACTACATGATAAAAGTGTATTTTCAATAGTGGAAGGTGATCTTGTCTAACCAGAGATAGTAACTTTTACTAAGGGATTCTGTAAAATCCTTCTAGATAAAGTAAATATATGAGCATTAAAGGAAGCAAATGCATCATACTGAAGCCCACAACTGCTGTGTTGTAGTCTGAGCTCTGAATCTAACACATTTATACTTAAATGATTCAAGTAAGGCTATCTACCTGGCTAATCTGGTATCTACTCATTTCTTCTCGAGAAAAAATGAAAAGGACAGTTATTCCAAGTACTTTGTTATTTGAGACAAGTATTATTCAGTAGCAGTCAGAAGAGCAGTCTGATATGAGTAACCATGATGTGGGTGTGCTCTTTATTTGGAGAAGTACAATAACAATTGAGATTTGCTACCATAAATATTTGCAATCACAAATTCATTATATATTTTTTTCCTGCTTTTGCAGTGCTTGTTTGGAACTTCTTTTTCATACTAAGCAGTGTTGATAGCTATTAGTCTCTGTGTTTGAGTGTTCAAAAAAAGCAAATGCATCTGCAACAGATATGTTTAAAAAATCTAAGAAGTGTTTGCCCTCCAGTAACTACCTTCCATTTTTTGTTGCGTTCAAAGATAACCTTTGGAGGCATGCCTTTTTCTGGGAAGCCAAGTTCTAACAGCAGGAAGAATTTCAAAGGCTGTATGGAGAGCATCAACTACAATGGCAATAATATCACTGACCTTGCCAAAAGGAAGAAATTGGAGCCTTCTAATGTGGTGAGAACATAATTTAATGGTCATCTAAACTTCTGCTTCTCATTCTAAGGAAAGTTTGTGTGTGTGTGTGTGTAGCAGATACCCTCATGATGTAATATACAAAACAAAGTTTATCATGTGCCCAAAGATCTCATTGTAAATACTTCTATGACTTTTTTTTTATAATTATTATTTTAAATATATATATTTTTTAATTATTATTATCTCTGAGCATTTTACTTCTGGGAATTAAATTTCAGCTTTTCAAAATTAACCTTCAGTATCAGATAACTAGTTTTTAAAAGAAAAAAGATGGACCCAATTATAGTGATCCACAACTAGGGTAGACAAAATTTATTATTAAATCAATTCCAGGTTTCTCATGGCTTTAAATCCTGGTATTTTCCATCTGTGCAGAGCTAGTTGGATTGCTGGAGTGAAAAATCACTGGAAAGAGATGGTTCTAGATCCCTTTTCTGGGAGCTTTAAAAAGCCTCAAGGTACTCGTCTTCAAAATCATTATTTAGCTTATTAACATCACAAAGTTTAATAATATTTTATTCTGGTGGTAGTTTTCCTTTTTTTTTTTTTTTTCTTGCTTAAGTGCTTATAGTTGCTTTAAAGCAACTTTAAAACAAGTTTAAACTTGAGGCTTTATAGACAGGCTGATCAAGAAAAGCTATACAAGATATACGAGAAATTTGTATATCTTTAAGGTTCTAAATGTTCCTCAAAATATTTGATGACCTACACAGGAAATGTGGGTAGGAAATGAATGTATTATTACCATGATCTTCAGATGGCCTGAGTAAGTTGTTCAAGGCTTTTTTCTGTACAAGATTACAATCTTCACAACCCCCTGCTAGCAATATGTATGGTTCCACTGTTGCTTTTTTTTTTTTTTTTTAAGTATTGCATAGTAAAGATTTATACATGCAATAATGATAAAGTGCAAAGGGCTGATTACCATTTGATTATTCCTTGGATAGTAATATTGATGTTTCATGTAATTGTATGAACAATATGGCTAAATGAGCAAGGTTATACGGAAGGATAATTCTGAGTATGTGATATAAATCCTGAGTCTGTACCAACTCAGTAATACAGCCTGATATTTAGAACCTCTTTTTATAAATGATTTTTTTTCAGTGTTGTCAAAGACAAAGAGAATGATATATATGTCAAAAAAAGAAGACTACCCTTCTAGAATTTTTTCAGTTATTTTTTTTTTTTCAAAATCACCTGCTTGCAGTGCATATTAAACTTGTAATTTAAGCACATTTTTCAAAGATTGATAATTAATTCAGGAAAGAATTGTTATACAGATTTTTTTCCCTTTTTTTTTTTTTTTTCTTCCCAGTCCAGTCTACTGTAAGTTAGTAGGACATTTTCTTAAAGTGTCTTCCTGAACAGAAGCGTTACTTAAGAGAAAAAAAAGTCTTAGTCTAAAGTCCTAAAGTCTTAGTAAAACCATCTCTCTATTTTTATTTGGTTGTATTTTTAGTTCGTGTGGGTTTGTTTTTGTTTTTTTTTGGGGGGGTGGGATGGGGCCCGACACAGGCTTTTTGCTTGGTTTTTGATTAAATTCTGTTACCCGTAACAAAATCCAAATCTGTGGCTTTGTCAGTGTTAGTGCTTCATCAAGAGGCTGTGACATGCTAGTTTAATTTAATGACTCTCTTGATTTCCGATTCTAAAAATATCTATAAAAATAGAAGTGACCTTTGCTTTCAGTAATATTACTTATATTGCTTAGACTCTTCAAAAGCAAAATCTATTTTACTCTAATTAAATCAACATGGATTTCTGTGTTTCTTACAAAAGACTTTGTCTCCTAGTTTTGAGCCTGATTTACCATAGAAAGTAGAGCTGGTTGAGACTACTGTAGTTAATAATCATGTTTCTGATAATGACTCTTAAGTAATCCAACCAGGATCAAAGCTCCATTGTAGGAGATACCGTACAGATGCATAATAGTTGGTACACCCTGCCCTAAACAGTTTATTATACAAAAACAAACAAACAACAAAAAAAAAAACATAGAAAACAAAATGTAATAAAATGGAACAGAGGTGAAGTAATCAACATGTTTATAAGAAGTATCACAGGGGGGAAAAAGAAGAGAAAAGAAGACTATGAAAGAGGTGTGAGACAAAAGGAAAGATGTTCTTATAGGCAGATTTCAAAGGTCATACAGAAAAAGGAAATGGACAAGTTAATAGAATGAGGAGATCTAGACAATTTAAGGAGATAATCGTATTTGTCTCTGAACAAAAATGAAGTTAATATCTAGAAATCTTTAGGTCTCACATACATAGGTGTTTAGGTGTTATGACTATGAGTACACCACCAAGAGTCTTCTAACATTTACTTAAATGATTTATTCATTTTAGCTTTTGAGATTAACAAAATAGGGAAAAAAGGGGGGGGGGGGGGGGGCAGGAGTGTCACAGCCCTCTGTGATAGAAAAGGTAGCAACAACTCTTTGGGGAGTATGAGTAAGATGGATGGCCTTGAACAGTTGTTCTTACTAGTGGAACCTGATTTGTTTTCATATTAGATAAATGAGACAAATGATAAACATCTCCAAAAGGGAGAGGAGGAGAGCCAAGACAAATAATAAGTGTCTGCTTTTCTCCTGAATCAAGTTGCAAACATGAGTTGGCAGTGACTAAATAGAACAGTAGGTGTTAACTCTTGTTTACAGCTTGGTTCAGGTCTAAGACAAAAATAAAGACCATGCTTACACAGAAGTCTTCCAGTCCATCTTTTTTATGTTTATCTAAAAGAGTAAGTTTATTTATGGTTTGCTTGTTTGTGTACATTTACAAGCACTAAAGTGTAATATGTAGCACTTTCCCAAAGCCTGTAACAGAAATATTCTAAGAATCATATTTGCTGTCCTCTATCTTTACATACATTAGGCCTATATTCCACCCACTTCAGCAACTGCTCCACCAAATATTACGGAGGACAATCATGTGCAAATTTAACATAAGTTTTTTCTTTGCATTTGCCAAATGTTCTTAACATAATAAGGATGAGTAATTAGCTATTTTAAGAAAAATACTGAAACAACATGACAACTATTAGCTAGAATATTATTGCCTTTACTGTATGATCTAACTTAATTTAACAGGTACTGTAGTGTTAATGAACTCATTACCTCTCTTTTGCAAGATTCATCCATTATCTCTATTAATTGAGTGTTTGTTGTTGTTGTTTTTTAAGGCCAGGTAGTATTTCCACAAGGGGTAAGATCTGAAAGCAAAAATCATTTATAAAAGGTAAACATGAAGCTAACTTGAAAGACAGAGTTCGTGATACAAAGGTCAAAGTGACCAAATCAAGATATTTTTGTAATTTCCCTTCCAATGTATTATAAGTAATTCTTTAATAAGATCAACAGTTTCAGTATAAATGCACGTATTTGAGTATAAATGCACACTGTATGTTTGACTTCCATATCACTGCCCAGAAAGGTATTCAACAAATTATCATAGAGTAGTTTAGGTTGCAAAGGACCTTAAAGATCATCTAGTTCCACTCTCCCTACCATTGGGAGACACACACCTTCCATTAGACAAGATTGCTCGAAGCCCCATCCAGCCTGGCCTTGAACACTTCCAGGGATGGCACATCCAAAACTTCTATGGGCAACCCATTTTATAACCTTCATTCACCCTCTGAGTAAATAATTACTTCCTAATACCTGATAGAAATATTCTCTTTTTAAAAACTGTTAACTCTTATCCTGTCACTACACTCCCTGACAAAGAGTACCTCTCCTGCTTTCTTGTAGGACATCTTTAGATAATGGAAAATGGGTTTAAGGTCTTCCCAGAGCCTTCTCTTCTTTAGGCTGAAAAACCTCAACTCCCTCAGCCTGTCTTCATAGGGGAAGTGCTCCAGCTCTCTGATCCTCCTCAGGGCCCTCCTCTGAAATTGTTTGTGTGCTGGGGGCACCAGAGCTGAATGAAGCTGAATTCCAGGTGGAGTCTCACAAGAGCAGAGTAGAGAGGGACCTCAACCTGCTGGCCATGCTTGTCTTGATGCAGCCCAGGATACAGTTAGCTTTCTGGGCTTCAAACGCACACTGAAAGCTCATGTTGACCTACTTGTCAACCAACACCCCCAAGTCCATCTCCTCAGAGCTGCTCTCAATCCCTTCACCATCCAGCCTGTATCTGTGATTGGGATTGCCAAGGCTCAGATGCAGGACCTTGCACTTGGCTTTGTTGAACTCCATGAATTTCACAGAGGCCCACTTCTCAAGCCTGTCTAGGTGCCTCTGGATGGCATCCCTTCCCTCCAGTGTGTCAACCACACCACACAGCTTGGTGTCATCAGCAAACTTGCTGAGGGTGCAATTGATCCCACTGTCCATGTCACCAACAAAGATGTCAAACAACAACTGTTCAGATACTGAGTGCAACTATCTAGTCAATTTCTTATCCACTGAGTGTGCTATCCATTGGATCCATGTCTGTCCAATTTAAAGACAAGGATATCATGGGGGACAGTGTCAAATGCTTTTGCACAAGTCCTGGTAGATGACATTAGTTGCTCTTTCCCTATCCACCATTGCTGTAACCCTGTTGTAGAAGGCCACCAGGTTTGTCATGCTTGATCTGCCTTTAGTGAAGATGTTGACTGTCACCAATCACCTCTTATTTTCCATGTGCCTTAGCAGAGTTTCTGGGAGGATCCATGATCTTGTCAGGCACATAGGTGAGGACTGACATGACTGTAGTTCCCTGGGTCTTCTTTTTTTCCCTATTGAAAATGAGGGTTATGTTTCCCCTCTTTCCGTTACTGGGAACCTCACTGCACTGTGATGACTTCTCAAATATGACAGACAGTGCCTTAGTAACTTTATCTGCCAGTTCCTTCAGGACCTATGGGTGTATCTCATCAGGCGCCTTGGATTTGTGCAACCTTAGGTTCCTTAAAGTAGTCTTGAAGCTGATCTTCTCCTACAGTGGGCTTTTCTTCGTTCCCCCAGTCCCTGCCTTTGCCTTCTGGGGCTTGGGATTCAGAAATTATTCTGAATCTACACAAAAGGATCTCTTTCTCTTTGAAAAACAGGGATGCTTTTATAGAGACAAGCTGCAAATTAGTTCTAATTTGTAGCCCAGACCTAGTGAACAATATGTATCCAGTGGGCTTAAATTTTAGACAATCTTCCTGTGAAGTACAGTCTTAGTGGGAATTGGGAATCCAGTTCAGATTAATCTAAATGTCTCAACAGGGAAAGTACCATTTTAGCTAACAGTGAAATTAGAATTATATGTTACTTCCTCAAGAAATCTCTTACGCAGTTAGTGTTTATGATAAATGAGCTCACTGATGTGAAAAAGGATTTGAATGGACTGAGTTCCATTAACCTTAATAGGCGTTGTATGTGCAAGCGTCTCATGCATCAGGATATGAAAGCCTTCTTTTTATGAGGAAATTGTTGGTTCCTCACAGTAACAAGACAGAAAGAGAAACTTACAAATGTCTAACAAAATACTTTCTGAGTGCTTCTTAATTGTCATCTGTGACTAGTGTCTCTGACTGTATTGTAAGATGCAGGCTCTTACAAAATGTTATTGTCCTCTGTGCCTACAGTGAAATACCTTATCTACGTAACAAAATATATTTCTAATCCATAGTGTGACTACCACACTGAGAATATTAACAAAGGGTTGCGGAGCGTATTTCATCCAAATTCCAGATTTTTTTTTCTGTGTGTAAAACCTG
Organism: Anas acuta; assembly: GCF_963932015.1. NCBI lineage: Eukaryota > Metazoa > Chordata > Aves > Anseriformes > Anatidae > Anas > Anas acuta. The sequence continues at coordinate 56,107,460 of NC_088980.1, read as the reverse complement.
TGTTTTAGCCAAAATATGTGTATCACACTTGGAAATATTCAGACTAAAAGTATCCAAAAAATTGTTAGCTATTTCAACATAGTGTTAGTTGGCTGAAAGCTTGAAATGAAAATCTAGGCAACTTTTAGACTGAATAAATAAATAAATAAATAAAGAATCAAGCTGATTAGTATCAAAGCAGCTAAAAGGAGGTCCTTTGACTTTACTGAGAAAGTAGTTGTCATTTCTGTAATTCACACTCCAATTTGAAAGATTCCTGTAGTTGTTTTCGCTAATAATTTTCCTTAATCTTTAAATGTATTTTGTTACCCGTGGAACATATATGGTATACAAAAAGAACATGGTTTCTGATGTTGCAATTTTATCATAAAGATAGGAACAAATCCTTTTTTTGAGATCAGCAAAGAGAAGTCTCTTCTTTAGTTTCAGAGTAATGGAAACTCCAATGTTTTGTGATTAATAATGGAGGTAACCTGATAGTCTAGCTACTACTAGTTTTACTGGCTAGTATAAGTAGACTGTGTGGCAGTGTAATTTCTGACACTCTGTAGGAAAAAGAGGTAGTTATGCAGAATACATCTAAGAATAAATCTGAGAGCTCAAGAAAGTCTTTATTTTTATTTAGTTAGTTGTGGCATGGCAATACTAAATAAGAAACTGAATCTGCCACATAGGTGGTATCATGCTATGACATAAATAAGGTGTTTTCATTCCTTAAAAAAGATATTTTTTAGGATATTGGTAAATGGGTACACAGTCTTGCTTCCTTATGACATTATCTAGCCCATTTCCAGTTGAAAACAAGTATTTATAAAAAAATTTACTTAGGACTTCCACCCACACATCTTAGAAAGTTACTGTCTGGCATCCAAATGCTCTAATTTCCCCCAAGGTGATTTTTCAGGTGTATTTATACACTATGAATAATAATAAAAAAGTTTGTCATGAAAGGAATGATAAGTAACAGAAAGTCAGTAAGTTGGAATTTAAAATATTTATGTGCTAACAATTATGTCTTACTCTGACTGGGTCTGAACAGTGCTCAGATGAACCTTTTATCTAAATATCTAAATACCTCTGAAAATGTTGTTCAATCCTTAATAATTTTTAATGTTGAAATAAGTGGCAATGGAACTACTGCTCTGATCATCTGATACTGCATCAGACAAAATCTTTCCTTATCAAAATAAATGAAATTACCAGAGTATCATTTTTCCACAGTGTGTCAGAAAATTTAACCATAGAACAAGGTCCTCTTTGCCACATGGTAGAACAGTTCTTCAGTAGAGCAAGTCTTCCTGTTCTATTCATTGAAGCATTAAAATACCAGTTCTGGACAGAGATCTCCTTAGAGGAATATGGTTTAAAATAAGAGCTTTATATTGCTTATTATTTCTAAGGAAAAAATGATGTCTATAATACAGCCTGCCATTGTGTTCTCTCATGAGAAATGACATCCGAACCAGAGTGAAAAATTTATGTCCATAACTCTGGTCTTACTTACAGGTATGTTTTACAGCTTTTGTGATCAGTATACCTGACTGGATTTTTGTCAGTTTCCTTAAGAGTGAAATTTTATAGTGTGCAAAACTCAACTTCTTTTACAGAGAAAATGATTAATTGACCAAAAATATTAGGCATTTTTCATGATCAGCTACTCCAAATGATTCAACTTCATAAAATAAAGTATTAGCTTGTCTAGTATTATCCATCAGAAAACATAACAGAGAAGCTAGCTGTTCACAATGTATTATATGTCCTTCTTTTACAACCTCACATGTTGTGCTGATTTGACATGGTGATATAAGGGTATTTTGAAAACTCTATTTAATGAACTATTGCCATCTTATAGATTTCTTTGGTTACCATGAACAAGTTCAAGTTTCTAATGGATTCATTTCATCATCTTTAAACTAAGAATATTAATGCGTTCCTCTAAGCTTTATGTTACACTACAACTCTTCAGGGCAGAGACTGCCTCTTACTATGTGTATGCACAGTGCAAAATATAATCAAGCCACTTCTTTGGCAGAGGCCTCTAGGCAAAACAGAAATGTAAACTACCACCTTATAATAATAACAATAATGATAATATTAATAACACATTTTTACATGGAGCTTACATTGACTACAGTAGTCTCTGGATTGAATGAAACCTAGAATACTTTTCTACCTATAATACTAGGTTATACATAGAGGTAACTATGAATTTAGTGGAATCTTAAAATTTTGCTTACGTTTTTGCTTTTTTGTCTGTTTTACTTAGGGAAATTTAAGTTTTTCATGTGTGGAGCCACATACAGTGCCTGTCTTTTTCAATGCCACCAGTTACCTTGAGGTTCCTGGTCGCCCAAGCCAGGATCTGTTTTCAGTCAGTTTCCTTTTCCGAACCTGGAACCCCAATGGACTTCTTGTCTTCAGCAACTTTGCAGATGGCCTGGGCAATGTTGAAATTGACATTAACGAAGGCAAAGTCAGTGTTCACATCAATGTCACCCAAATCAAGAAGAACCGAATAGACATCTCATCAGGTAAGTGTGTTTTTTGTTGCTGTTTTTTTTTTTTTTTTTTTTAATATAATTTTTGTTGGTGTTGTTTAAAAGAATAATGGAATTCAAAATTGGAAAAAATGCTTTACAAAATTTAAAATTGAAGCTGTAACAGCACATTTATTCATACTTAATCAGATCCTTTATTATGCATCTCAATGAGTAAAAAGTAGAAAAAGAGAACAGTTGTTAGATAAGAGACAAGTATTCTTATTCTGTGATTAAAACAAGAAGACATATCACTCCTTGACTATGAGGCAGCGTTGCTTCATACTTTCTTTTTTTTCATCAGTCTTTCAGATTTCTCAGCAAAAATATGTGCTTTCAACAGGGGATGATATTATATCCCTGTGTGGAGAGTAGCCTAATAATATGGAAGCTCTCTATCCCTCAAAAAAAAAGCAAGTTGTTTTAACCACAGGGCTGGTGTGAAAAATACCATGACATTTTCTAAATATTCTACAGAGTCATGCTGGAGAAGTAACAGAGCTTTCAGTACCTATCTAAGGAAGCTTTGGAAAAATACTGTGTAAAAGAACTAAAAATCATTAGTTGTTTCTGGAATTTAAGGTGTGTGTTTATTCCAGTTGATAAGTCTTTTAAAAATACTTGATGCATCCCAGGGTCCTGAGTGAACTGGTTGATGTAGTTACCAATACACCCTCCATCACATTTGAAAAGTCATGGAAGTCAGGTGGACTCCTGGTGACTGGAAAGGGAAATGTCACTCCAATTTTTAAAAAGGGTAGAAAGGAAGACCCTAGGAACTACAGACTAGGCAACCTCGTCTCTGTGCCTGGGAAAATCATCACAGAATCACAGAATCATCTAGTTTGGAAGAGACCTCCAAGATCACTGAGTCCAATCCCTAACCTAACACTAACAAGTCCACTATGGAACAGATCTTCTCTGAAGTCATGTTAAGACATATGTTAAGGTAGGGAGGTGAATTGAGACAGCCAACATGACTTCAGGAAGGGCAAATCATGCATGACCAATCTAGTATGATCATCATCTGTCTTCTATGATGGTGTGACTACATCAGTGGACAAGGGAAAAGTAACTCATATCATCTACCTAGAGTTCTGTAAGGCCTTTGACATGGTTCCATACAAGATCCTTGTCGCCAGATTGGAGAGAAGTGGATATGAAGGGTAGACTATGCAGTGGCTAAGTAACTGGCTGGATGGTCACATCCAGAGAGTTGCAGTTAATGGCAGAGGTCAGAGACTAATGGTGGCCCTCAGGGGTCTGTAGAGGGACCGCTTTTATTTAATGTTAAGTAATGATATAGACGATGGGATGGAGTGCATGACAACTCCATGACACCATACACAAACTCAACAAGTTTGTGCATGATGTGAAGCTGAGTGATGCAGACAGCACAACAGAAGGAAGGGATGCCATCCAGAGGCACCTAGACAGGCTTGAGAAGTGGGCCTCTGTGAAATTCATGGAGTTCAACAAAGCCAAGTGCAAGGTCCTGCATCTGAGCCTTGGCAATCCCAATCACAGATACAGGCTGGATGGTGAAGGGATTGAGAGCAGCTCTGAGGAGATGGACTTGGGGGTGTTGGTTGACAAGTAGGTCAACATGAGCTTTCAGTGTGCGTTTGAAGCCCAGAAAGCTAACTGTATCCTGGGCTGCATCAAGACAAGCATGGCCAGCAAGTTGAGGGAGGTGATTTTCCCCCTCTACTCTGCTGTCATGAGACCTCATCAAGATTACTTCATCCAGGTTTGGGGCCATAGCACAAGAAAGACTTGAACCTCTTAAACCAAGTCCAGTGGAGGGCCACAAAAATGATTAGAGGGCTGGAGCACCTTTTACAGAATCACAGAATTTCTAGGTTGGAAGAGACCTCAAGATCATCGAGTCCAACCTCTGACCTAACGCTAACAGTCCCCACTAAACCATATCCCTAAGCTCTACGTCTAAACGTATTTTAAAGACTTCCAGGGATGATGACTCCACCACTTCCCTGGGCAGCCTGTTCCAATGTCTAACAACCCTTTCGGTAAAGAAGTTCTTCCTAAGATCCAACCTAAAACTCCCCTGGCGCAACTTAAGCCCATTCCCCCCCTCGTCCTGTCACCAGGCACGTGGGAGAACAGACCAACCCCCACCTTGCTACAGCCTCCTTTTAGGTATCTGTGAAGTGCAATAAGGTCACCCCTGAACCTCCTTTTCTCCATGCTGAACAAGCCCAGCTCCCTCAGCCGCTTCTCGTAGGACTTGTTCTCCAGGCCCCTCACCAGCTTTGTCGCCCTTCTCTGGACTCGCTCAAGCACCTCGATGTCCTTCTTGTAGCGAGGGGCCCAAAACTGAACACAGCACTCGAGATGCCGCCTCACCAGAGCCGAGTACAGGGGGACGATCACTTCCCTAGCCCTGCTGGCCACACTGTTTCTTATGCAAGCCAGGATGCTGTTGGCCTTCTTGGCCACCTGAGCACACTGCTGGCTCATATTCAGCCGACTATCAACCATCACTCCCAGGTCCTTCTCTGCCTGGCAGCTCTCCAACCACTCATCTCCCAGCCTGTAGCTCTGCTTGGGGTTGTTGTGCCCCAGGTGCAGGACCCGGCACTTGGCCTTGTTAAACTTCATGCAGTTTCCTACAAAGAATGCCTGAGGGAGATGTTTGGTTTATTTTAACCTGAAGAAGGCTCCGGTGGGACTTAAAGGGGGTTTATAAGAAAGACAGGGATAAACTTTTTACAAGGGCTTGTATTGACAGGACAATGGGTAACAGTTTTATGGGTAAAAGGGTAGATTTACATATATGGGTATTATATATTTATGGGTTTGTTGGTAACAGAGGGTAAATGGGTAGATTTATATTTGATATAAATAAGAAATTCTTCACTATGGGAATGGTGAGGCACTGGAACAGGTTGCCCAGGGAAGCTGTGGATGCTCTCTCCTTGAAGTTGTTCAAGGTCAGGTTGATGTGGCTTTGGGCAGTGTGATTTAGTGAGAGATTTCCCTGCCCATGGCAGGGGAGTTGGATCTAGATGATCGTTAAAGGTCTCTTCCAACTCTGTATGATTCCAAGCACTGTATGATTCTATGATTTTTCTAAATTGTACTTTCTATATATGGGTATTTCTGGATCAGCTATGGCCAGTATGATGTTTGCAATGTCATGTCCATTTGTTAGCAAAGTCATGACCTAATTATGAGTTGGAAAATACAGAGTTGATTGCAAATAGGTGTAGATATACACACGCACATACACAAATTATTTGAAGCATTGTATATGTTAACCTAGTTACTTCGCCAAATTTTTTCTTAATTCTATAGTGAAGGTATTTCAGTCTTCATTGATAGCATTGACTGCAATGAACGACAATGTTTTTTATGTTTACCGTTTGATTTACTGTGGAAAATATGTTATCTCTGTAGTCAGTAATATAAGCAGGGAGTTAAGGAAATGTAAAAATATATATATATTCTAATGAGAAAAGGTTAAAAGGAGAGTAACAATTCATTTGGGAAGAAGTTTTCTCTTTTCACCCCATTAATGAAATACAGTTGAGCATAAGGTGAATTAAATTGTTTAAATATAGAAGTGAATAATATTTGAATAGTAATAACAAGAAATCAGAATTCATCTGTTTTGTAAAATGAACATTTTAAATGAAAAATATATTAAATTTTCTTCCACCATTAGAATTTTTCTGAGCACAAAAATCAATATAGTAGCTTACAAGTTAGTGTTTCATTGCCTTGTTATATAATATTCATGAAAGAATTAAGTACTGCTTTGGTTATACTCTAGGGTCTTGAACAAGAATTTTGTTTTAAGGTGCTGGCATGTCATAGGAAAAACAGGTAATGCTGATATCAACAGCAGTTGATATCAACATTATCAGTTTCTGGATAACTTTCTGAAGTTATGCTTTGCAAAAAATGAATTTTATTTTCTTCTTTAATGATAGATACCATGTGTTTTGCTTTTTTTTTTATGCATTCAGTCACTTTTTTCAAGCCTCTGCCTAATCTCTATACATCTGATTAAAGCATTTAATAATCTGTATTATGAACATTTCATTATATTCATACCATTTTCCATTAGTGTGTTGAAAAGAATGAGGGTGGTTATATTACAGCCTAGTACATATTATTTTTCGCTACCAGAAAAAGGCAATAGACTTTGTGTTGACCTGGCAAAGCAAAATTTCAGGATTTACTTGAGATAGCTGTAGTTTGTTTAACAACAGAAAAACAGATCAGTGTCTGATCCCTGTGTTTTAGCTAGGTGGTGACAATAAAAAACTTGTTAATAACTAGTTATAACTTTTCGATAAATTTTGATAATGTATTGATAAAGTGTACATTTATTTCCCCATAACAAAATTTTGATTATAACAGAATATTTTACTTTAATATATAGTCTTCAGTTTTCAGTGCATATGAAAGAGACAAAGGTAAGTCTTGAAGACTTAATGTCTTCTGAACAGACTTCCTCCATGTAAACTTTCTTCATGTAAACTAAATGTTTAGTAAACACAGTATAGCTGTGATCAGACTGGCAAATCTGTTGTACAAAGTCAATGGCCCTTGATTTTCCTTTTTCTTACATTGGCCCTATTCAAACGCTACCACCATTTGATTGCTTACAGATATTATAATAAACTGCTGTTACTAAGAGAAAAATCAGGCCCACTGGAAGCTGAAATAAAGAAGATTTAATTAGAAGAAATAATCTATTGACAGTGGAAAATTACACAAGTGAATTACTTAAAGCTTGTGTATAAATCAAGAGTTAAACATTCTATTGACTTTTCTATACAGAGTAAACTGTGATGAATATCTTCACAGTTTTGTATCTCCCAGCATAATAATAGGAGAGAAACAGTCAAGAGATTTATTTTTACTGCTCCATGTAGTTTTGGAGCAAATTCTGCTTTTGGCATCATGGGCATACATTCAGGGAAACTTCCTGGAAATTGTTGTATTTACCCAAGGGAGTGATGGCTGCACTGCTTTAACTGCATGTTAAAGAAATAAGTGTTACTGCTTTCTGGAAGAACTTTTTAAACACAGACTAATATAGTTTGCAATACCAAAGAATTCTGATTTTCCTCTGCAGTTCATAAAATCATTACATTTTAGTATATGCCACCAGTTTACAACCTACTCAAAAATTGTGATCTTAAAATTAGAGGTATAACTTGTTGATGAAATTGTATTTATTTATAAGCTTGTACATGCTGATGTCTTCTTTCTTGAGCACAGAAGAAATCAGCAATTAGAAAATGTCAGACTCCCATGTCTCTCTTTTCCAAAAAACTCACCATATTTCTAAAAGTCACCTGCAAATGCTGTTCATTGCATAGTAAAGTCACAGTCTGTGTCCCACTTGCCTTCTTTCCTTCTGCCAAGTTATATCTACCTGTTTCAGAAACTTTATCCAAATTCTTTCCCAATTAAGCCAAAGTTTTCAAAAGCTTTCAACATGTGGAAAAATTGGTAACCCGCTAACAAAAATGAAGAATGCTGCTTTGGCTGAAGAAACAATGGTAGTAACATTCAAAATAGCAGTCCTGAGAAATGGTCTAGTTGCTTCCTGACAGTCTTTGACCGCAAACCCTAAATTCCTGTTTTAGTATACAAAACAACTCCTATGTCTCTGGAGAAAAGGCAAAGTTTTCGTGCTGACAGGTAACAATAAATAATCTCTTAATTTAATCAAGCATATACCTTCTCGCTTGATGGCTTTTTGTAGACTGTTTCAAATCTAAAAAGTGATCTTTCAACTCTAAACATTGTCTGCTCAACTTAAGTAGAACAGGCTCTGTGAAAATCCTCTGGATTCTATCCCAAAGTACAACTCATAAGTCACTGAAAGGGAACATCTTCTTTTGCCCATAATACCTTAACAGAGAATTTTTCAGTTTCCAAAGTCTTCTGCCACTAAATTGAATTCATCTGCTTGGAGCTACTTTTTTCCTGTTCCAACTCTTCTAGTTAACATCTTTTGTATCACAGCTGCTGCTCAAGGCTGTCTTTAGTTCCTCTTCTCAACCATAAACTTATTAATACTTGGGCTATGAATATCCCATTTTGTCATATTTATCCACATTAAATAAATAAGACTTCTCCGCATATAATCCTTTTGGGAAGCTTTCCACACCTCTCTGCTAGGTCTCAAGTTATCTGAATTGCAGTTCATTTATATTTTAGACCTCAGGTTAAGATAACATCCTCAAGGTAATAACGTGTTACTGTCTGACAGATCTAAAGTTGTACTCTTCCAGTGAAAATTCCCAGCGGAATTTATGTGGAAATGTGGAATTTTAGAAGTACTTTTGCCTCTGTTTCTATATGAGGGTTTAAATAGAGAATGTGTATACACAGATCAAAAGTGCACTTCTGGTGGGAAGATAACATTTCCCATCATGTCTTTCCCATACTACTGATACTAGGTTATACACTGAACATTAGTAAGTAAAGGCTGTGAGACACTTTTCAGAATGATCAAGATGAGACACAAATTCTGTTCATGGAAGATGACTTAGAAGAGTCTGAATATCCCTGTTGTTTGTTTTCTTCCCATACGTGCCTCATTTTGTCTCTCTATTTCTCTTTTATATATTTATTTTTTGCTAATGACTTTAAACAGTGAATGCAGCTACAGGAATAGTGTGTTTATTTATTCATTTATTTATGGGTTACAGAGAACTGAGAAACAGACATACTTGTAGGGTTCCTTATTCATAGTTTTCTTGTAGACTCTTTCTGCATCTCATTGTACTGAGATGCAGAAACCAGTCAGAGCAAGAAATAGAGTTCTCGACTGAAGGCTTTTTCTACTAAGAAAACTGATTAGTCAATGCTTTGATGAATTGTGCTTCAACAGTCACTGATTTTCACTGGAGAGTTGCCCACCAAGCTATGCATTCTAAAATTTAGGTGGTACCATTTTTGGATACTTCACTGAGAAGTGTTATAGAAGTATATAACTGTTGGTTGCACTGGTACCTTAAAAGGATGGAAAAACCTGAGAAGAAAAGAAAGTAGACTGTCTATCTTAACAAGCTTCCTAAAAGTATACAGGAGTCTGAAGTTCAGTTTACTTATTTTGACCTCATTTTCCTCTGTGTTACAGAAGAGAGTTAGAAGGGAACTTTGCAGTCCACTCTGTAATTTAATACTGCAAGATGAAGTAAGGCCTTTGAGCAGTCACTATGTTGCACTGAACTTCATTCAGGAAGAGGTCCAATAGTCAATAGCTAAATGGGAATTTTAGCTTTCTAGTGTAAATTATGTCAGTGGAGGTGGACAGAGCTATTTGGAAATTTACACTTCTGACTGGTTTTTAATTCACTAAGTTTGACAGGAAACAAAATCAGTTTCTGTTTCTTTCCTTGTTCCCTTTGCTTACTCCATCCACATTAGTAGTTGTCAGGCAGGCTTGAGTCAAATCAGTGAAAATTTTCTTGTGACTTCAGTCAAAGACTAGCCCCTTAGTTCTGAACACTACAGAATGTCTAATATCATTGAATTACATAAAGCAGATGAGTTTTTACTTAAATGGGTACTTTGTGTGTTTATTTTTGTCGAATAAAAAATAATGTGACTAGAAATCTCGCTGTGAAGGTTGGTTTAGTAAGCTAGGGTTGTTTAGTTAAAGCTAGCATTACTTGTTGGATCAGTAAGAAGGTACTGTGAGAAAGGACATGACAAAATACACTTTTTTGTGTGTGTGTTTGAAGGTCTTTCAGGACTTACATGTGCTGATTAAGGTAATTGAGTTTTTTTCTGCTATTATTTTCCTTTTAGTGGAGTAATAATTAAACAAAATGATACAATAGAGACAGAGCTGTAAATGTATTTGTTGTGTTTGTGCACATCCTGACCTGACAGAAGTATCCCAAGGGCACCATGGAGTATTCATATAATATAAAGAAAGATTAAAGGGATGTTTTCTACTGTGTAAATTACTGGATATCAGAAATGTTATGTTCTTTCCCCCAATTTAGTAGTTTACCAGCTCTCCCTCCTCTTCCATAAAAACAGCACTTTAAGAAAGCCCATTTCTGGCACTCATATACCTATGCTGAACATTGGTTTTCATAGGTGACAGTAACCTTGCAACAGTGTCAGCCAATTCTTTCAGCACTGACATGAATAACATTCAGCACCTTATGTTATTTCAGCTTATGTTTCTAATTTCATGAAAGACCATTTTTCTGTTAATGACAGGATGAGATGGTTCCTGTACACTTTTTCTTGGATGTTAATGTTACTTGAAAAAATGTGTTTAGACTTTGTGTTATATTAGGACTTCAGTCCACCTTGTTGTAGCAGATTACTGGACTAGTGAGAAAATGTAGCAATACTATATGAACTTTACTTTTTACTTCACTGTTATTTCAGAGAGAAAGCAGTTGGCTAAATACATCTTGTGACAACCTGGCATATGATTAATCATCTATAATAGCTTAAATACTTTTATTTGCTGGCACAATTGTAGTTGCTTTTCTTGTTGCCTTTACTTACTGCATCCACATCAATAACTGTGTTGGACAAACTGGCCATGAGAACAAAGATCATTCTCTGGTCCTGATTACAAGACAACATAGACACAGCCTGTGGTGTTTCAGAAACAAAAAACACAGAGAGTCAATATTGTATTTATAGACCTGAAGTTTACCTACAGAAGTAGAAGCAAAAGGGTAGTTAATGAGTTTGGAAAAGTGGCCTACTACTACAGAGTATTTGTTGTTTCAGAAGGGAGCTTTAGTGGGTGCAAAAACCTGCTGGAACAAGAAAACGTTTTTTTTTAGGAATTAGAAAATAAATAAATACTGGAGACACAGTTACATAGTTTCCACTTATTAGATAATGCTTTTATTGCCTTTACATGTGAAAATACATTAAAGGACAGGGTGGGAAATCAAGGGCCTTGAACCATGGTATGTACTTTATTGTTGGCTACATGTACTATGTTATATCATTTTTAAAAATACGGCATCAAAATAATTAAAAATAACGGCATCAAAACTTCAAACAGGGGAGACACAACAATGTGCAGAACCACTGTCAATTATTTTTTTAAAATAAAACTCCCAGTGCTACCTTTTAACCTTCTCCAAAAGCAAGAAAAAAATATAGGTTTTATTTTATTGTAAGATGGGTATTTTCAGCATTTGTACTTGTAATAAAAACAGAAATGTTCTTTCTAGTGGAAATGCCCTTGAAACTTATTTGAGTTTGCATGGAATTTTACAATTTTGAAACATCTAATCTTATTTATATCTAATCTTTAGGTATATGTACCACAATGCCACTAAGGAATTAGAGAAAAAATAATAAAAATTCATTATTATTATTATTATTATTATTATTATTATTATTATTATTATTTGGTAGGGAGGAGAACATGGAACATGGAACAGGCATGGAACTTCAATTTACATCCTGGAAACTGACTCTCAATATCTTCTTTTTCATTGCTATTCAGCAACTTGAGCAAATAGGTTATTATCTGTGACAGGTTTCTGGCAGTCCCTCTTGGTTTGACAGTGGTTTTTTTTGAGAGAAGAAAGAGTCACTTTTGTATATAGTGAAAGAAAAAGTTGTCGAGCATACATACATATTTTATGCTGCATAAAATTTAAGTGCTAGAGGAAAGATTCTGTTTTCAGTTAGGCCATTTAAAATTCACAGTGCTTCTACTGACCTCCAGGTTTATATCAATGACACAGGATGGTGTCTAGCCCAAAGGCTGAATTTAATTTTTTTTTGCATGGGCAAGACAGCTCTTGTAAAACAGCTTAGCAATAACTCTGTTTTTTTTTTTTTTTTTTTTTTTTTTTTTGGTTAATAAGTTATGTGTTTTATCATTTTGCCATTTTCTACTGACATTGACAGAATTAAAAGCAATTTCTATGAGTGTGCTTCCTTGAAATGGTATCATGTATAGTCTTCACGGTCTAGTTGTTGGTTTTTCTTCTGAATAGTTCACAGGAGCTGCAGAAATCCTTGGGTCACAGTACACAAGGTGGGGGGGAGAATCTGATTGTATGTTGAAAAATATTGTGAGTCCCTTCGGGCATTTTTTGCACATTGCTTCTTTTCATTTTCAAATGATGCTGAAGCAGCAGCACATGAGCACTGAGGTGAAACAGAGCAACCAAAGTCCTTTGGATTCTGTAAACTGAATGGCAGAAGACATTGCCTTTGGAAAGCTTGCTCATTAAGTTTACGTATTTGAGTGGGGAAAAATAAAATAAAAGATACACTCTTAATTGCCTTGCTGAGGAGCAGTGACTATAAAATACATAGTTTATTTTAATATGAATGGGGATTTTATGGAAGTTTTTCACTGAAGAAAAATATTGAAAATTCTACACATCTACTTTATAGAATATTTGCTTACTAAAGAAAAAACATGTTCAGAGGCATGACTTCCTCTGTATCTTTTATGTGAAATACATTTTATATACAATACTTGAAGTCTCCATTCTTTTAAAATGCAAAAATGACTTTGGTTTTATTGTTACATATTTAAAATAGTGGAATGTCATAATATAAGCTCTCATAAATGATGATTTCATTCATTAATCTTTTGTAGTTCTCTTAACAGCTCTTCTTATGCATATTGTGTAGTTACATTAACACATATATTAAAATCAATTGCCAAGTGGAATTGTCTTTACCACAGAACAAGCACACAGATTTCCACCAAACAGAACAGCCTTTTTAACATTCTGATGTTGGTACTTAGGCAATTACCTTTTCAAACAATTGCAGCAAATGCCATGTCTCTGGGATCTGGAATTTGCAACACAAGGCAGATATTACTGATAGAACTAGATCTAGGACAGAATAATGTGGTACTGAGGCATATTTAGGAGACTAAGCCTGTTTCTCTAGTATTAGCAGCAAGTGATATCTCTGATCAAATTTACTTTGTGGTAAAGCTTTCCTGTATATTATACAGAAAATCTGGTCTCGGGAGGATGACCTACATGTATTGAAGCATTACCCAAAGGCACAGAACTAGGCAGAGTACAGCCCTTCCTTCTTTGCCTTCAGTTGGTGCCTGTTAAACAAATATTTAGTTTTACAGTATTAATATACTGTATAAATACATTTATGTATTTATGTAAAATACTTAAAACTTAAAAATATATATTTGAAATGTCCTAAATTCAATCTTTTCTTAACATTTTCTGCTTTGTTTTGTAGTAGATCAACACGTTTAAAAACAAAAACAGAAATCATTTTTTTATTGAGTGCTTTTACACCTCACACAAATTTACACTGATTGTGATTTTCAAACAGCCAGTTAATAATTACTTCAAGTCTTTGAGACGAAGTCTTGTCTCAGAAGAAGTTCATGGGCCTTTGCTTTACTTCAGTGAGTGGCAATAATGTTTTGTTCAGAACTGTAGCTGTGTTTCCACCAATAGTTGGAACGATAATCTTTTTCCTACAGTGAAATGTAGTCTATTGCTTGTATCCACACTTAAGTCAAAGTGTTGTTCTACTCTTACTATAGATGTTGCAATTGGAAGTTACAATTACAAAAAGAAAGAGCTCTGTTATGGTTTCAGTTGAAGGTGCCTGAGATACTAAAAAAAAAAAAATGTATATGAGATGCTTACTTTTCTACATTATAACTAGAAAGGCGTAAAACATTATGATACAATAAGCATTCACTAATTCTCTTTCTTACAGTGGAGAGATAGATAAGATAGAGAGATAGAGTGTTGAACTTTCCCTGTATAGTTCAAAAGAAATATCAAATAAAGCAATGGCATAACATGTCAGGGCTCCCTGGTATCCAGTCTTAACTCTTGAAATCCAAAACTGTTTATTCTCTTTCCTCACAAACAGCAGGGCATATTGATAAGGTATTAATAAAGAATTATATATGTGTAATATAATACAATATATCTCATCAAATTTATATGTAATCTTCTTAGAAGACTGCTCAAGATACACAGGGCCACATAAAATAATGTTATTTAAAATAATAATAAAAAAATCCTCAAAAGTTTGAGAGCAGAGCTAGAGAATGCTGTTTTGCTAACAGACCACTTAAAAGCAAACAAAAACAATAAATTGCTGAACCATTTTATCTTCCTTTGGCAAGATAACATTGGGTTATTTGTTTTTCTGTTGAACAAACTTAGAGCACAAAGAATGTACTTACTTCTGCTTGTACCTATTTCTTTCTTGCTTTGATAGTGTAGTACAAACTTTGCTTTTCAGCTTTTGTTTGTAGTAAAATGCTGTCAAGTCTGTGAGTTTTAGTTCATGATTGTTTTATTTCTGATCTCTCCTAATGTAGGCCTTTTGGTATTGGACCCTTTGTCTTTAGCTGCTTAAATGTGGATTTTTACAACTCAATTTTTGACTGGAAATAATGTTAATATTACTACTAATATTACTACTACTAACTAATATTACTACTTACAATAAATAGCTGTGTTACTAGAAGCATGTCCCATATGCCAGTCAGTCACATTTGAATTTTGAGTGCTGTTGCTTAGGAACCTGTGATCAGTGTCATAAGTCTCCTTAAGGCTATTCCGTAATTAGTACAAGGTTTTGGCTTTTAAATAATAATATTTAAAAAATTAAATTAAATTAAATTAAAAGTGTAAAGTGCATAAACAAATATCGGAAGTATGACCATCTCAGAAGAAAGATCATCTCAGACAATGCAACAGAAGCTCTGAAGCTGAACACAATATATATTTTTTGTTTGTTTGCTTGCTTGTTTGTTTGCTTGTAGAATGAGTGAGCATCATTTTTATCCTTTTTGTTTTCTGAAAGCTTCTTTAGTTATTTTCAGCTTCAGGTCTCCCTGGGCATTCCCATGACAGTGAATCAGAGACACTGGATGTCTCTGCTAATGAGAGCTAATATTTTTTTCTGTAAGTAGTGAGCTATTTAACAATCATGTGATAGGGGAATGCAGCAAGTCAATAGAAAACATTTTTTATTTTTTTATTTTTTTATTTTTTTTATTTTTTTATTTTTTTATTTTTTTTCCTGAGCATAGCGTGTTCCCAGAATTGTTAAGGTCTTTCTTTGTGTCACTGAAGCTCCATGAATCTGTGTGAGATTGGTTAGAAAAATGTTGTATGAAAGAAAGAACAATTAGATGTAACTGTACACTGAGGCAGATTGAGGCTGAGAGAGGAATTAATTGTAGATAAATGATAAATAAAGGTTATGGCAAATAAGCTTTTCATATGTAGATAAATAAATACCTATATTTCGTTTGTTATGTGTCTCTTATTGCTAGCTCAACAGAAAGCTAGAATATAATGTGGTTTGTTAACTGAGCTGTACTCACTTATTTATCAGTCACTTCAACTTCCTTAGAAGTTTTTTCACATATGGTGCTAAATTCCTGTTTTTATGGAAATGGTCTGAGGTCCAATACCTTACATTATGTCCTCAAAAAAAAATTCAGCACCAATATTATATATAAAAGTACAAGAAGACAAAGAAATTACACAGTACTAGCTAAATACTAGTAAGTTTAATTTGTTGTTTCTTTGTGTTGTGTTTTGTTTTGTTTTTTTAAAAAGATAAATTAAACAAGTAGCTCTGTAGTTTGTTTCTTAAAGTAAATTCAGCTTTCACAGAGCTTTTCTAAACAGCCATGAGTATATATCCTCATCCACTTCTAATGGGGGAAAGAAAATCCAACAAGCTTGAAAGAATTCTGTAATGTTTCAGAAATCTGTTTTAAATGATAAACAGAAAAAACATTAAGTGCAATTCAATAGTAATGTTACTTTTATGTTCATATCACTTTGGTTGGTTTTCTCATATCATATTTTATAGGCACAAGAGAAATATTTTCTTTCATTTAAATAGATATGAAAGCACATTCAATTATGTCAACCAAATCTTGCTAAGAAGAATTATGGAATAATATTTGGAATATATGGACTATATTTGGAATTATATATGTGGAATATATATTTGGAATTATATATATATAATATATGGAATTAATATTAGTTTGTTTGTGGAATTCATTGTGGTTTTGATTTGGTTTGGCTTCAAAAATAGATGTGTATTGTCATTAAACTGATGAGCAAACTAATGATGTAAAATTTAAGAATGAACTCTTATTTTAAAATGAATTAGTGTTCTAAATTTTCTGGTTATCATTGTCATCCTTACAACAGAGCTAAATAGAATCAAATTAATAGCTGAAGTTCAGTTTGGATCAAAGCTTCCAGCTCAAATCTGTTTTTGTCATTTGGAAGTTTTAACAGGCATGTGGGTACCCACAATCCTAAGACAAACATGAAATGAAACTTAAAGTTCAAATTAAGCTGAACCTCTAAACTACCAAATAGATATAAAAAAAATGAAATAAAACATTTTTTTGTCCATTATCTTTGGTGATTAATACATCTAGGCATGCAGAAATCTGAAGTAACAATGTGGTCTAGTCTCCACTTGTAACCAGCATAATCACATAGGAAAATTGATATTATGTTATTATGAGTTATTGAGCACCCTTGTAGCTGCCAAATACACTCATCTCACACTGAAAACAGCAGAATTTGAAAGCCTTTTGTACAATGCAGAGCACATCCTGGAAAGAACGTGATGCTGCCACATCCAGTACTGAAATCAGTCTCAGGCCAACTTAAATTCGATAAAAAATTGAGTATGATAGCTTCTGAGAAGGGCATTGCAATATAACTTGTTTTTCTTAACACATTTTTTTTTTAAATGTGCATTATCTAAGTGCATCTATCTCTGTGCCTTATCTAAGTGCAGCAGCAAGTGGTGCAAAAATATATACGGTCCATTCCCCTTACCATGCATTACAGTTCACACCATGTCAACAATGCTTGTCTGATGCTTGTCACTACTGCCAGGACTCACTGCCTGCCTCTGTAAATTCTGTTTTCAGTTTGTTGCGTATTCATTTAATTGAAAGGGGATGGAGTTGGGAGGGTAGGGGGGAGCTGAGAGAGCAGGGGTCAGAAGCAGGGGGAACAGGAGTCAGAAAGCCCTTCTTCAGTATGTCATCAGTTATCAATTGATCCTTTAGGACTTAACCTGTCAACTTAAATTTTCATTTCATAGAGGGAACTCTTTAGTTTGAAATCTCTGCATTGCAAAGAGCTGGTTGATGATATAAAATTTGAATATGATCTACAATTTGATACTAAATATAATTTAATTGTTTTTAATATGGAAATTAAGTTAGAGTGGAAATACTGCTACCACAAAAAGGAATATAGCATGTATTTTTTTTCTCCATGTGAATTAGCAAATAGAAAGGGGTTTGTATCTGTAGAATACAATTTATGTGTTATGACTAGGTGAATCTTAAAAATGTTACTGCAATCATGCAACAAAAATAAAAGCTCTTATTCATTTCAAATTAAATATGAGCTCAAAATACTGTGTTGTGCCATCTAGTGTGTCACAGAGTCATTAACCTAATTAAATTTTGATATCAGATTTTCTGCTCCAAATAGGGCTTTTTAAGAAGGGTCCTCACTGTACCGGGTAGATCTCTGATAGGGAAGATCTAATAGGGTTCTGCCACTTGCACTCTTGAGAGACTGCTTGGCTAACTACAAGGAAATGCCAGCTGTTGCTCATTCTCATGTACCATCCCACACACTACTCTGAAAGGCAAAGAGAACAATATTTTAGAAGCTGTACAAAAAGAATTAATTGGCACTAAATTTTGAAACCTTCAAGAGCCATTGAAGAAATTATGCCATGGAGAAACATCTTAAAACAAAAACAAACAAACAAACAAACCCTCCTAGCTCCTATAGAAATGATATCTCTTTTGTTGAAAAGTAAGATTTCTGCAATTCTCACACATCTAAAAATATTCCAGTCTTTTTAAGCACTCTTAAAAGATAAGTATCCATGAGGGTACCTACACAAAGTCCTTATTTTCTCTATTGCACTTTAAAATCAATGGACAATGCAATTCTTCACAATTCTCATTGATTGATGCCAAAGCAAGCAGAGTCCTTGGGACTAAACATTAAGAACTTTTCTTAACGCTGTTCTTTGTCATTTAAGAAATTCTTAACACAAGAAATGGAAGAGTTGTAGCTCTATGGATAGCTAAAAGGAATATGATCAGTCTTTACCTCTTTCTCTTCCTCCCCTTCTATGAGCACAGGAAGAAACAAAAAAAAAAAAAAAAGAGAGAGATGTGGGTATTTTACTCCTTTATGGTCAGTTAACTGTAACTTCAAAAAAAATCTGCACTATTAAAATTACCATAGGAATAATCCACAATGCACTGTCCTATATGGAAGAGGGACACAGTTCTGGTAAAGCACTCAGAACATCCTCCTATATTTCAGCATTCATTAAATGTCTTAGGCTGTTGAAGAACGTTAAAAAGATATGCTGATTGAGAGTTTGTTCTGTGCTTGTTTTTTTTCTTAAGAATGAACTTAATCCAATTTTAATGTTGCAAACTCAAGCATTCAGAAGTTGTTTTCTCATGAAAATATGCTGAGCAACATTTCTTGTTCTATGCCACTTTAGTCAGTCCCAAAATGATTTTCAGAATAGTAACTGTGGAAAATTCCACATACACTATGCATAACATCACCAAATTTCATATATTTGCTTTATATGTCTCCTCACACAGATAGTATATCTTTGAGATTCTACTGGTTTGTCTTTCCAGAACCAAATTATTAATATGAATAAATAAATTAAACACACAGGTTCAACATTTTGAAAAATAATCCTAAGAGAATTCTTAATTTGTTTTTCATAACCTGATAATTGTTATATTGGATTGTGTTATAATTAACCAATTCATCAAAAAGCACTAATATTATCAAACACTTCTTACTTTGTCATGCAAGCTCTTGCAGTGTACAAGCATGCAGACAGATAGGAAATATATCAATTAAAAACCTGTCCTATGAATGTGAATTTTTAAGAGACTTTTCAGATAATGGTCTTCAACAGAGTATTTACTCTAGTATCTTTTTCTGTATTTGTACTTCATCCATCACCTGAAGCCTGACATAGTGCCACTCTTCTGAGTCATTCTGACAACAAATTATGAAAACCCCAATCATTACTTAAGCAAAGCATATGTAGAAGGTGAGGTAAGATGAAAAATGCCAAATTAAAGTCCAATAAATGAGATAATAATTTAGATCTCTCTAACTTGGGTGGTGAAGGTAGCAGAGAACTTTATCCACCAGTTGGTAACACTTTAGGCTCAGTACTCCTGATGCCTATGTGACATACAGATTACATAGATTCTCAGATTTTTTAAAAAAGTGGAAGGAAGGAAAAGTCCCGGGATTTTTAGGTATTGAAAAATTTAGGGATTTTTAGATTATGAATCTAAAGGCTTTAGCAGAATATATTATCCAGCAACAAAACTTTGCATCTGGAGCTGAGTGTCCTTAAAACAAAATTGCAGGAGTAGCACGAAATAAGAAGTTTTAAAATATTATGTGCCCAATCCTTGCACATTGTGATATTGCCTTTGAAGTTAAAACTGTTGTATTTTAACTCTTCTAACTTCCTTTTGCTTTTGGTTTCTCAGAATTAAAATGTATTGTGATGATTTCTTCAGTGCATTTTATTTTAGTGGTAACTAAGATAGTCCTGTAGTCACTTTTATCCAGGAACTGTCTGTCTGTAAAGTCTAAGATACATTAAGATGTGATAAAATCAAAAGAGGCTGGTGGCACAAATTTTCTGTCTTTTGTGAGGGCTGGGAGGAATATGCACTACCTGTGTCTCTTGCTAAGTTCCAAGAGAAATATGCCTTTTCTACTGCTGGTTTCTTATTCTTCAAAAGGCAAAGTAAGTGAGAAGAAACAGAAAGCATGAAGAGAATGACGATCAGACTGTGGGTTTCAGAAGAGGCCAGATGATTTACCCAGACATTTCCAGCATTCTGTGAGAGCCATATATTACAGACTGGCAGTATCAGGTGGGAGTTCCTCTTTGGAGTGTAAAGCTGAAAGAAAGCTTATTTTCATCATCAGCAGGGAGCAGGATTAAAAGATGTGTAGATGGAAGGTGGTGCAGGAAGGTGGAATAAAGAGAAAGAGAGGATTTTTTTATAAGGAAGACTAAAGATGCGTGTTCCTAAAACTAGGCTCAGACTTGTCTGAGGGGTAGGGAGATGCCACTGCTTAGGTCCTCTCTGGGGATAGATCAGTGGGTGGTGAAAAATTACATCGTGCATCACTTGCTTTATGTTTTCTCTCCCCTCCTCCTCCTCCTCCTCCTTCTCCTCCTTCTCCATCTCATCCTCCTCCTCCTTGTCCTTTTTCTGTCTTTTTAAACTGCCTTTATCTCAACTCAGGAGTTTTTACCCTTTACCCTTTTTTCTTATTTTGTCCCCTATCCCATGGTGGGGCAGGGAGTGAATGAACAGCTGCGTGGAATGTAGTGATTTAAATTAGAGGTTAGGAGGAAATTCTTCACTCAGAGGGTGGTGAGGCACTGGAACAGGTTGCCCAGAGGAGCTGTGGATCACCAATCCCTGGAGGTGTTCAAGGCCAGGTTAGATGAGGCCCTGGGCAACCTGGTCTAGTGGGTGGCATCTCTGCCCATGGTAGAGGGGTTGGAACTAGATGATCTTTAAGGTCCTTTCCAATCCAACAACAAAACCAGTTATGGGAACTAAGAGAGAAGATGGTCTGCACAATATGAATGTATATACTAATTTAACCTAAAATAACATGGGCTGTTTCACAAGCACAATTAATTTTAGAAGAGAAATATGAATGTTTTCTGAAAACATTTCATAGTGCAGTTGTCAGGGAGGTATAATAGCTTTTTAATCAAAAGCATAATTAATGGCATAGTAAAAAGTGGATATAAACTAGTCATGAATTACTTCAGACTGTAATTCAGAAGAAGGCATTTAACAAGTAGAATAATATTCCAATGCACGCAGACAGTAACAGCAAGAGGTAATCCCACTTAGCCCTGAAAAGTTAAAAATGTGCACTGCTGCAGAACAACTTCATAGCTACAACATGAACAAAATGATGTTGGTTCTTAGCATCCTTTTTCTTCTTAGAAAACTCATCTTGCAGTGTAGCTGTTTTGATTGATTTGGTTTATTTCTACAATTCAGAACTCAGAGGTAAATTCTGACAAGTTAGTCAACTTGTTTGAATTATGGTAGCCTCTGATGATTTCACTGATGATTTTTGCTTCTGGAGGAAAAAAGAAAAAACAGTCTACTACAATTATTTAAGCACATCTTCCCAGTGATAATACTACTGCCAGCTCAGTAAGCAATACACCACTACATACTCTCCAGTGACCTTTTCACTAGATTCAAATTTCTTGCCAGGTTTGATAGGGTTGACTATTTTTGAGACAGATTTTCCATCCCTTGCCCAAATTCTTTTATCTCCTTTACTGAATGTAGTTAACAAGCTCCTAAAATATGAACATTCATTGATCTTTTGTGACATATTGTATATTTTTGCTTCTGTGTGCTGTTGGGTCATTAAATCCATAATTTTATCTACTCCATCTATTTTTTTTTTACTATTATTTTTATTTTTTCACCTATCAAAGGTAGCTCTTTCTCTGTTATCTTCAGTCTGTTCTTGCTTCTTTGCTCCTTTTGCTTTCCTTTTGCTTTCTAACAAAGATACTGAAACCTAAATTAGACATTTTTCAAGTTATACCTTTGTGTTTAATTTTTAACAGGGAACCTGTTGTGTTGAAAGTATAGCAGGAGGTGTATTTTTTTAATAACTCACTACTATAAAATAGTCTCTCTTTTTTTTTTTTTTTTTCTTTTTGTATAAGACATGACTGAGGATTTTTTTTGCCTAGATGTTTGCCTATATTGGGTTGTATACTTATGTAAAATGTGCAGAGTGGAGATGGGATTGAATCCTCATGTACATATGTAGCAAAAGAGCAGCTACCCTGTTTAAGAACTGGACCTTACAGTTATCAGTAACTGATATGCAATGTTTCCATAGAAAAGGGTTTCTGTTTAATACTGTTAACAATATATAACTTTCAGAGTCAAATCATCCTAACTGGTTAAAGCCAGCTTTTCTTGTGTTTGCAGCAGGCCCAATCCACAGAATTTGTAGTTACCAGCATGTAATCACATATGCCCTATCAGAAAAGAACAGGTGTGAACAAGCGTGGGCTTACAGAAAGTCCTATGAGCTATATAAAAATCAAATGGAAAATTTTCCTTTACCTGAGATATGTACTGCTTCTGTTTAATACTGAATACATGGTAGGTATTACTGTTTTACTCAACATACATTGTTGAGTAGTCATATAGATGACTAATGGTAGTCATCTCACAGATAAATGTATTAGTTCTCAACAGCTCATTATAAACACATTTGCTAATGTATATTTAAATCCATCTTTATACATTATTTGTATATTCTTAAAGAATGTTTAAGCAAAAGAAAATTAAAATTCCATATAGGTCCATCATCATCCCCATCATCCACCTTCTTCATTTATGGCCCTTCCCCATCATCATTTGCTACCATTACCATTGTTCAGAGTTAAAATACAATTTTGAGGTGGCTTTTCATATATGAATGAAGCTTTATATTCTTAAAAGCATATTTTATTTTTCCAGGAGTTTTTTCTACTTTTTAATAAGTAGATGTTTTTATCTGTGTGATATTTAAAGGTTTTTTCTCTACAGATGTCTCTTTTGTAAATCAAATCTAGAGACCTTCCGCCAAATGGAAAACAACTTCATTACAGTTTGAGGAAAATGAAATAATATTTTTCACCTGATAAAATGATTGTGGCCTTGGTTACATTATTTATGCTGAGTTTGTTATTGAACAATGCCTGTACTTATATTTATTTCCACTCAACAAAACAAACAAACAAACTTTTGTATGATTTGTTAGAAACAAAGATGTGAGAGTTGTCAGTTTTGAATAAAATGGTATTACAGATTTGAGGACATTCTGTCCCCTGTAATATTGTTGGATACAGCCTTCACAGTAACAGCTAAATAAATGTTCATATTCAGTAAGCTATCCCATCCTATCGTACCTTTAAGGTATCTCAGGCATAGAGAAAAGATATTAAGAAGGCAAATCCAGTTTAGCCAATGGCAAAGGATCAGAGATTGTTTGCATGATCTGTTCTCTCTTCAGGAGACTAATGAGGAACACAGTCTTACAGATTATTACCAACTTTCTGTGATAACACCAGAAAGAGGTTGCTTCACAAAGCAGAAACCTTCTCTTTATTTGTTTGTTTGTGTTTATTTCAATTAGACCAGCTGCTTCATTTGGGAAAAACAAGCAAACAAACAAACAAAACCAACACAAAACTACAATATAAGTCCACTCCTTAAGCCTCAACCCGGAAACTGTGTCCAATTCTCCAATTATATCACTTTATGAAAGAATACTTTTGCCCATGTTTTTTTCTTCTTTTTTTTTTTCTTTTTTTCTTTTCCTATCCTATCTGTCCTTTAATCATCACAACTGTTCAGATACTGTAAGTGCTAAAGCAAAGCAAACTGTTTGATAATCACTGGTGCTTATACTTAAATTTGTCAGTCAGGTAGTCTGTTTTCATATATTTTTCCGTGTTGCATTCCTGTCCCTTGGTGCTGTACTGCTTCATAAGACCAGATATGGTGAAGTATCTCTGCCAGAATAAGAAAATCACAGTGCATTGTGCACATTGTGTATGTTATGTGTGTACAGATATGTTTTTATATGCTGTGTTCCTGCTGTATTTTGTGGATAATTTTCTTTGGAAGGAAAACAGCTGCTGTTTTGCAGCAATGAGGATTCTTCTTCAGAGTTTGTATGGCTAAAAACTGAACAGTTCAGTAGGACTGTCTTAGTTTTTAGGTATTTATTAGTTTGTGCTTCTCAGTCCTTTTTTTTTCTTGATGCTAGAAGGCGAAACTCCATTCCCGGTTTATATCTGCTTTTTAGGAAAATAGACATTATCTAAAATCACTACTATATAATATTAATATATTAAACAGTGTCTACAGTGGTAAACAATTCCCCTGCCAGAAGAGAAATATACTGCTAAATGAAATCATATACTACTATTACCTTTGTATTGGTGTCTATATTGATATGTCAGCAGTTCCCTTATAAACCTGTGGCTTTGTAAACAACTAACTCAGCTTCTGAGAGTCCCTTTGGGCTAAACTTGGCCAACTAATTCTTAATTCAAAAGCTAAAGCTTCAAGAAAAGGGGAAAAAAGGCCTTAAAACTAATTTAAGTAAATTTTACAATTATAGGAAGAAAAGACTCAGAGGTGTAGCTGATTAAAAGGGAAATTTGACAAACTGTTACCCAAAAAAATAAAATTTGTTTGCTCCTAATGCTGGAAAAAGAAGAAATTTGTAAAGCTTTTGCTATAGAATAAACACAAATACTTTTCAAAAGAAACATCACACTTTCTGTATCATGAGTTGTAATCACCTTCCGACTTTGCTTTATTTCCCGATTCTAAAAGGAATTCTCCCCATTAGAAGGAAAATATGGATATTATTTGGTTGGAGAAGAGCATAGTTAGAATATTTTCATATTATGTGAAGATCAGATGCTGATGTGTCCGTCTTACATAACAGTGTAGGGTGTGTTTCATTTCCATCAGCTGCTGTGAAGAGGTTGTGAAGTCATTGTGATGAGATGAATCAACTCCACTTTTGTCTCATCTAGCCATATTCTCCAATATCCTATTCTGCGTTTTGTTCTGCATTCTTAAAGACTAATGTTTAGAGATAGAAGAAATTCCCTAAATTTAGTAAGATGATTTTGTTTTGAAGGTCATAAATTATATTCCATGAAGGACATATTCCATGTCATGCAGATGTGAAATTTTGGCATCTAAATATGCATCTACAAATTATTCTTGTATGTAGGTTCAGTAGGTATTTAATTACAATTATCATCAGCAGATCAAAGTTAAAAGGACTTGTCTTGATATGTGATGAAGGTTTTACTGTCATGATTTTCTCATTTTGCTTTCTTTTAAAAATAGTGTAAAGTTTACATTACACATGTTTGGAGGACAAAGGAAGATGCACCCCATACATGGAAGACTAAAAATTTAAATCTGCCTAACTCAAAGCAGTAGTAGCTGAAGGAAGATGACCAATTTGTCTTAGTGATAAGTGAAATTCAAATTCTAAGTTGGTTCTTTTAAATGCTATATGAAGAACTGCAATATTTTTTTCCCAGTTGTTACTTAAAAAATAGAATCAATAAAACTAAAAACAACAAAACCAAAGAAGGTTCACTCTCTCAGTGAGCTATTAAATTAAAAGCAAATGGTAAAATATTCTTATGCAAAAGAAGTGAATGCTTTGCTTACAGCATTCACACTTTTTTTTCCTAATCATTTCATGTAAATATTATTGTTTGTCTTATAAAAATGGCTAATACTGGTGCTAAAATGTGAAAAAAAGTTCCTGCTGACAACTGTCTTACATGCTTGGCTGAAATACAGAGGCTTGTGGTCTGTTTCTGTTCAAAGCAAACATGATTGATGCATCCTAGTCTCACAAAAACGTATTTATGAAACTTATGCCTACCTCTTTTAGGCTTAACCTTGGGCATGGAGGAAACTCTTTGGACTTATGTCCAAGAGACAGAGGCTTGCATGCTGCCTGTTTTATGTTATTTGAGGTTATATATTGCAATTTTTTTATGATATTGAAATTTTTGTTGATGGCAAGGGCAGATGCCTCCAATTCAGCTCCAGTTCATCTCCTCCACTTAGTCAATGGAGCTGCTCATCTAAATGTCTTCTTTGTGGGCTCTCAGATATGACAGATGATGTGCTTGTTTGTGATGTGCTTGTTTGTTTGTTTAACTTGATGTTACTGATCTGGCTTACAGCACAGCTTTATAAGTAATTTCAATTATATCTCTGGAAGAACATTAATTATACCAGTAACAAGCTGTGTTGCTGGATTAATAGTAATGTATGATCCTACCCTGAGTGGAAGAAGGATATTGTCTCCAGTGGTCTCCACAAGATTAGGCAATTCTCTGACCTGTTAGTGAAAGAGAAGTACATATTTTTGAGAACATTATTGTGGTATTGTGGTTAGAAGATACATCCCATGATTTTACATTGCAAATAATTTTGTAGCAGTTTTGGTGTAAGGTTGTATGGGGTCTTGTGGAGGTGGAGTTAACTTTTCCCAGAGCAGCCAGTATAGTAAGACAGCCTGATCTGTTCCCCACATAACAGCCAGTACAACTAAGAAAAAGCAATAGATGATAATAGTAGACGACTCTCTTCTGAGAGGTACAGAGGCACATATACATGTATGCCGAACTTACCTGCTCTCGAGAGAAGTCTGCTGTTCACCAGGGACTCATATCAGGGATGTCACCAAGAGAATGCCAAACCATGTACAACATGAGGACTATTTTCCACTGCTGCTCTCTTGTGTGTGCACCAGTGGTGCAGCTAGGAGCAGTCTGAGGATTATCAAGAGGGATTACAGAGCCCTGGGAGCAACAGTAAGGGACTCCGAAGCACACGTTGTTGTTTTGTTTAATCAGTCCTCCTGGTCAAAGGGAAGGAGGTTGACAGAGCCAGTTTAATCAGGCAAATCAGCTGATGGTTGGTGGTGCAGCCAGGGGAGCATGGAACTGGCTTTGAGAAACATGGCATGCTGGGGGCTGATGAGGGCCAGCAACATCTTCAGTCTTAGGCTAGCCAAGCTGGTAAAGAGGACTTTAAACTGGAGTTGTATTTTTCTCAACCTACTTCTCCTTCTGTTCTTATTCTTTTTGTAACTAGTTTAACTCACCTGGCACTACAGAATCTTTTCTGGCTTGTTTTGTATCTGCCTTTCTCAGACAGAGTACAGACTCATTGAGAAAATATTTTCAAAACTTCAGCATTCCCTTGGCTAGTTGCTACCAGTCTTTTCCCTTCTCCAGTATCTAGTTGTCTTGGCCTCCCACAATGTCTAGTTTTCACTTTTGTCTAACCAATTCTGTCTCTCAGTCCACAGTCAGTTTCTCTCTTCAGGTTCTGATTAGTCATTGTTTATTCTTATCCTGTTTTTTCATTCCCCTTTTAGAATCTGCTAATTCCTTCCTTTTTGTTGTTGAATCTGCCAGTCATTTTTATAGAAGAAAGTGACTGGCAGTAAAGAGATGGAGTCCTTACCTTTCAGTAATCATCATCATCATCATAACAATAATAACAATAATAATAATAAAGGCATTATTTCTGATTGATTAGCATGATCATAATGCTGCCCCCTGGGAGTGGCTTAGTTCTTTCTACTTTTAGTGTGTGCTAGGTTCAATATATACACTAAGAAGAGTTTATTTTCTGAAATCTTAGCCATTAATATTTATTAATTCTCACTGGTCATCCACAAATTCCATTTTTTTCTGAAGTTAGTTTATGAGTCAAAAAAAAAGGAAAAAATAACGTTATTTTTATATGCTAATGTTATATAGATGTCATTTAAGCAATTTTATACAAAATTTCAATTTTTCTCTCAAGTTTCTGAATTCCCCCCCCCTCCCCCAAAAAAAAAAAAAAAAAAGAGAGAGAGAGAAAGAAAAAGATAGCCACAGATTGTATTAGGCAAACATTGTATTTATCTTTGAAAGCTGTACTGTTTGGCCTGAATGATTTTTGATAGAAAAATAGTAATTTGAAGGAAACAATTATCACAGTACATTTCTGCAAAATAATTAAAATTTTAGAAACTAAGCAACTGAAAATTGAATTTAATGATGGTATGAACTTTATAATAGAACCTTAATATAATATTCTTTTTGAAATTTTCATACGTGTTCTCTATATTTGGATGTTTCTGAAAGAATATCTGATAAAGACCTTTTCTCTTTACTGTGTACTCAAAACTAAAAGTAAATAGTATTTGAAATGAAATGCCCAATACGCATTCTAAATATGTCATTGTAGACTTTCTACAGGATATCAAACAGATTTAGTCCTTAGAACATGCTAATTTTAAAATTATGAGGACAGGCAACTTAATTAAGGACAGCCTTTCTTCCTGGAGAAAGACTGCAGTAAGAATGCTTACTACATAAACTTTTGACTTCTTATAAAAACTGTGCATTCACTCTTTTTCAGACTTAGTGTTGCATAAAAAACTGTTTAACATGAGGAAAATAAAGAAGCCTTCCTGCTTCTGAGGGAAAAGGTTGTGATTGGACTTAACGCACCTGCACAAAGCAGTAGCTAGGAGACAATAAACCTTAACAGTGTGGTAGATTTGAGGGTGAAAAAGGAAGTCAGTACTCTCAATCTTGCAGCAACCACTTTTTTTTCCTGCCTCAGACACACAACCAGTGAACGGCAAGAGACTTGCCTTAGTATTCCAGTATATCTCCAACAGTTGCAGTGTCAATAAATAAACTATTCTCTTTTTAATTTTTTTGAGGAAGGGAAAAAACTGTCAACTATACTTGCAGTTGCTTCACTAACCAGTTTCTGAGCATCTTAGCTATTCCTATTCATCCTATTCCCTACCTCAGATTAGAAGTAGTACATCAGTTAGGCCATATAAGGCTTTTTACATGTTCCGAACAGCTGATAAACTATCAGGTTACAAGGCATAGATTTTAGAAATGAAATAAGCATCAATTTTACATTTCATTCTGATTATTTATTTGTTTGTTAAACGGTGGAAGAATATAGGACAATAAAAAAAGATACAAAATGTATAGTGAACAGTATTATAAGTGCATTTAATCCAAGTTTCTCTTCATGAATTCTGTGGAAAGCTATGTGGTTACATGACAAGCCTTCTTGTTATCTGTAAATTAAAGAAATAATAATATGTACATATGTACATACTATTCTAATGTGCCTTTTATGATCTGATAGATGAGGTGGTTTTGTACACATTGTAAAATGCAGAAAGTGTGAAAGAAGTTTCATCTTATTTTTTTTTTTTCTATTTTTTTTTTTTTTATAAATGGAAAAGCTTTGTTAGGATGTTTTGTAGAAAATGAGATTTAGAACAGTACCAGTGTTGCAAGTAAGGACATTACTGAGCTCTTGGTAAAGAAATAGATTGTGCGTGAAAGACCTCTGGAATTACATTAGTTATATATTCACTTTAGAATTAGTTGTGTAAATGAAATTTGTGTCTGGTTTCATCACCTTTTAAACACTGATTAGCCTTATGATTTCATTAACAGTCATCCCAAAATCTTAACCCAGCCTATATACCACTCGATGCCAAAATTCATTTTCAGTTATGTGGTCTCAATCCTGTCTATAATGTGTTTCATAAAATCACAAATTAATTTTTAAAGTTAGCAAGTGATTTCACTTTGCCCACTCTCTCTTACTGGAAGTTAATCTATGCAATAAGTAATTTTAGAATCACACCGTCCTCTTCTGTTATTGTGTTTATTCCATTATGGTCTCATAGACAACTTATATTTTAACCAAAAGGCTTTTCAAAGAAGGCCAACGTATTTCTATTTAGTAGCCTATTTCATAAAGTACTGATTCTTTTCTTTGAATGTGGCCTATAGTTACAGGTTTTGCTTCTTGTGTTTTTGTTGTTGTTCTGTTGGGATAATATAGGAGCTGATAGAGATTTATGTATTTGGCTTAGAAGATGTGTTTTATCTTGTGAATACAGAGACTGTATTTTGAAATTCATTGTGTGACTCATAAGTCACTAGTCAGTTCAACTCAGTTGTAAACTGAATATAAATATATTGTACTTAAAATATTGGTCCGCTTGTGTTCAGTGTTAGATCCTATTTCTCTCTCCTAAGCTGTTTTTTTTGTTTTGTTTTGTTTTGTTTTGTTTTTTTCTCTTTTTCTCAGTTTCTTCAGTGGTTTTATAAAGCAGACAATATTTGTTTTAGACAAGCAACAAAACCTATACTGAAGAGACCTTGCACACTTCCTCATCACAATCATCAAAGTTTGCATGTAAGAGAGTTGCTGGCAGAAATATCATCTACACAGTGAGTCTGCTTCACTGTTGAATGGTGGTTATTGCAGACTTCGGAGACAGTCTGTGCATTTGAGGCATGTTAAGGAGCAAATAGTAAAGAAGAGGAAGCTTGAGGTATAAATACATAACTGTTTAATTCATTTCCAGAAGGAGAAATATCTCATCACTGTACATGGCATGACTAGTTAAAGCTGTTATCTTTGGCATCCTACTGACTTAGAAAAGCATGAGCAATTTTGTCTGCACTTTACTATAAGTGTTAAGATAATGACATTGGGTTTTGGATTGGTTTCCTCTGGACAAAGATTTCCCTGTAGTTAAAAGCTTCTTTTATGTCCATTTCCTTGGAAGCAATTGGGGTCCTTAAACCTGGAAAGATAAGTAATGTTTATACTTCCTGGAATTGGGATAACAGATTCAAAAGAGGAAATACTTCAGTAAGTGCCCTGAGGCATTGGGTTGTGAGACTAGAATGGAGCTGTATGACATTGTATCATCTGACATCATATGACATTGTGACATTTCTGTTTAATAATCCTGTTGATAACCAAACCTCAGAATATAGGTCTTGAAAGCCACAGAATTGCACTGATACCTGAAATATGTAGGTGTCAGGAACTGGTTATGTAGATGTTGATGACATCAATAACAGGCCTGCAATAGGCACCAACACAGCAATAATGCTATGTTCAGACTTTTGTCCATGTACCCTTCTGATAGCCATAGACCCTTCCCTTCACCTGCTCCCTTCCCCGTCCGTCCATGGAAGTAGAACACTGTTCTGTTGTCCTGGTTGAGGCTGCACTGCTAAAGCAAAGAGCCATCCATTAGACACCCCTACACAGCACTGATCCCCCCCCCTTTTTTTTTTTTAATTTAATTTTATTTTATTTTAATTATACCTTTTTTCTGACTATCCTTTTTGCCACCTTTTAAATTCTGCTCTATTGTCCTCCAAAATAAAAACTCTCTAGTAACTACTTTCTCATCATTGGTCCCAGTTTTGTAATATCTGCATCCAGATTTGGTATTTCTGATACTGTTACCTAGATTACTTAAGTTTATATGCAGGATTCAACTTCCCAAAGGTGCACAAAACTTCCTGCCAGTGATCTATGAAGCCTGATCTTTTCTCACATTAGTCCAAAATTTAAGCATTGGTGAAATCCTGCCATACGTCATGGTGTTATCTGTAACATTTTACAGCTTCTCACATCTAGCACATCTGGTGATTTCGTGTCATGTCTAGCATTTTTTCCGTATCCTATACTCTTAGCTACACCTCAGCCTGAGACACTTACACCCATAACAGTAGAGGTGCAGTCAAGTCGTAGAGGTGCAGTCAAGTCTGAAAGCTGTCTTGAATGCTTAAAGATATTCTAAGTGCCCTGAATAGAAAGTCATTACAAAGTGAACTGCAAAAGGAGGCATGCCAATAAAACTGTGGCTTCTCTAAAATACTAGCACTCAATTGTGTATGTTTTACATTGTTCAAATAAAATTTAATGCAAAAATTGTTTGCACTGCAGCAAGTAGAGATAGAATGAAACTTATTTAGCAACTGCTTATTAATATTGAACAGCAGATTGTGAATGATGCTAAATTATGTTGATCATTTGATTTATTCTTGATTCTGCATACTGAACACTCATTTATTTTACTGCAAAGTGAATGGATACAAGAAATGAAGACTAATACCAAGTTTTCTATTGAAGACTAATACCAAGACTAATACTAAGTTTTCATATAGTGGTACAGAATGTGTTTCTTCCTTGTGGAAGGAGCAAGAGAAGAACTGACAAGAACTCAAAAAGAATCTATACAGGCCTGTAGTCTTGTGAAAACTGTAATGGGATTTTGTAATGAAGGCAAGGGATTTAGAGCTGCTTTGGTTTCCATAAAACAGTTCTTCTAGCAGTACTGTTTGCTTTTATTTTTTGCTGATGTGCTGGTTTAGTAGTTGCTCTGGGGAAACAGTGACACCTACTGAATCATACCTCTAGTAATGAACGAAAAAGGTTGAACTGAAGGAAAGCAAAGTTAAGAAGGTTCTCTTTTTGTTCATATTATTTTGTCATCTTAACTGATAGACTACTTTTTTATATATATTTTCTGTTAAAAAGTAATCACTATGTTTGGTTGGTTTTTTTTTTTTTTTTTTTGGTTTTACTCTGAGACAGCATTTCTGTCATTGTTATTGCTAATGCTCTGTAGTTCATACTTTAGGAACTATGTCATTCATTTGGAATTGCAATACAACCACAATGGTGTATGTGCAGTGACCAGATTTTAATCTGTGCTAAAAATGTATCTCAATACAGAACACTTTATTAAATTGCTTTTCTACCGTTCCTCTGATGCAGAAACAATGTAGATGGCAGTGGATGGAGTATGTCTTCCCGTTAACAGTATTTCATGGTGATGTTCTGATGTGAGACATCATATGAGAAAGGAAACATAACTGTGTAGGCCAGCAGTGAGCTGAAAATTTATACATGGAAAGATAGGTGTAGAGGAATTTTAACCCAGTCCAGGTTAAAACCTATTTTTTCACTAGTGGCATCAAACTAAAACTTTGTTTTCCCTTCCTTGATATTTGTCCTTTTGCAAGAACCGGGGATAAGAGACAGTCCATGGAAGGAAAGAGTGGGGATGGCAAAGGGAGACAGTTTAGAGAAGCCAAATAATGTTTATATCAACCTAGACAAAAAATGGACAGAGCCCTGGACATCTGAAGTTTTTGAAAACATAGGAAAAACTGTAACAGAAGAGAGGGCATAGTCAGAGGAAACTGTCTGGAAAAATGATTCAAAGAGATGTTCACTTTCTCAGATGTTGCAAGAAGTTACCTAAAATGGATTGATATATATTTATTGATTTCAATGTTATACTGATTTGATGTAAGGTAGTCAGAAGTTATAATGCATGAGATAGCTGTCTGTGAAAATGAGAGTTAGACTTAATACTCAGAGAGCTTTCTTTTAGTCCTTTGTAGCTTGTTTCAGTTCTTCCAACACTGGAGGTGACAATACAGGGAATCATGTTGATTCTTAGGAAACAGTAGACAGATACTTTAATAAAACATGTAGTTTATGTTTCTAAATGAAAATTTATTTTCTAGAATGTTGCCAATAAGTTAAAATTAATTCAAGCAAAATCTGAGATTTATCATTACATGTGTCTATTTTCCCTAGGGTAGATAAAATCAGAGCCAAGATATGCTAAGCCTTTGTATAGATATAACAAAGAACATTTTAGGAGGCCAGTAAATTAATAAATAATAATAATACTTCTTTGTTTTGGGTCCCTATACCTTCTTAATGACAGTAATCAAAAGAGAGCTTTCATAATTCATAATTTGCTAAGACTAGAGAAACATTTAACATTCTGTTTTTCTTTAATTCCTTGTGTTAATCTGAGAACTCTATTCAGTATTTACAAAAAATAAAAAATAAAGAATGGAGCTTTATGAAAGGAAAAATATATATGCATGACAGTCATTTAATCACCTCTGGTAGATTCACAGTCTCAGTCTGTAATTTACATAGTGCTTCATGTAGAAATAGTAATTGCCCACATTTTTATTTGTTAATTTAGTGGGGAAAGAGCATGCAATGGGGAAACAGCATGCATTTTTCAAAGATAAAAATTAGGCTTCTTTTATTCCAGATTCATGCAGTGGATTTTATACCCTTGAGTGTGCTGGTAGGAGTTTGTGTAAAAACTCCATGCCTAGTGAATCCCAAACATGCAGTTTTGCATAGAAAAAATATTTTCATTCCTTCCCTTTCATAAAGTATACAGTAGGCTGAAAATGAATCTTCTGTGCATCTGTATATTAATTGCCAGCTGTTGTCTCTAAACATAAAACTGTATTAAAAATAACTAAAGATTAATATTATAGAAAGACAGAAGAAATGAGAAAAACATTGCTAGCAATTTCCCATTCAGTGATTTCCCATTCACAGAATATTTTTTTTCTTAGAGAAAGAAACTAATAAATATTCAAACATTGCAATCTAGACCACATGAATATCATGATAACTCGCCCTCTTTTTTTGTTTTGTTTTTTTTTAATCCTGAAATCCTCAAAATATTTCAGGGACATATTCCCAAAAGAGAGATTTTTATGTTGTATGGGTGCAGTGATATTTGAACAGCCTTTATAATGGTGCCTGTAGATCAAAATTATTTTTTTCACTTAGGCAGCAGAAATTTATCTATAACATCCAACTGGATGGGAAATATAAGTGTGACGAAAAAAATGGGTCTGACCATCCTTTGAAAAAATAGAAGTCTTTGATTATCCTGAATGATTAATTATCCACTGAAAATCAATGTGCAAAATGTCTGTCTCAGACTAAATCACAGAATCAAAGAATGGTTGATATTGGAAGGGACCTCTGGAGATTATCTAGTCTAATGCCCCTGCCAAGCAGGGTCACCTAGAGCATGTTGCACAGGATGGCATCGAGGTGGGTTTTGACTATCTCCAGAGAAGGAGATTCTAAGGCCTCCCTGGGAAACCTGTGCCAGTGCTCTGTCACCTTCACAGTAAAGAAGTCTTTTCTCTTATTCAGCTGGAACTTCCTGTAGTGAATTTTGTGCCCATTGTCTGTTGTCATGCTGCCAGACCCCACTGAAAAGAGTCTAGCCCCATCCAATTGACATATAATATAATTGACATATAAATACCTTCAGATTAATCTTTTTGTGAATCCTCAAAACTCTAATATTCTTCAAGGGAGGTTTTTTAATTAGCAGGTTAATATAGTATGCAAGGTACACTGTATACCCTTTTTATTCACCTTTTTTTTTTTTTAACAGAATTTTAAAAGAAACCCATTTGAATGTGACAGATCTTATTTTAAGAAAAGTGAATTTTTGTTTAATGGCATTATATGACTACTTTCTTATTATTACAATTTTATTGCATTGCATTTCCTTATTACAGTTACCTCAAGATTATGAAGAATGATGGGGGACAAAAACCTCCAAGGCATGAAACCAGGGATGTTAAAACACATTTGCGAATTAGAGTAGACAAATACCCCGATGAGGGTGGAGTGCAAAAACCAAAGATGAGGGCTTTGGGGCTTCTTGGTATACCTTACTTCTTCAAAGATATGTGTGAAAATTCCCACAGATAATCAGATTGCCTTTTGCTCCTGCTACCTGTATTACTGTGGGATACAGAGTAGGGATTTAAGGAACTTTGGTAAATGCAGTTTGTGGTCCTAAGTCTCCTGTAATTTGCTGTATTGATATGGTAGATGTTTCATTTAAAGATTTTATGTAGCAATTATTAAAGAAGCAGAAAATGCAGAATTTATCTCTTAGGTTATTATCAATAATAAACTAGGTATTGTTACAAACAGAGTAACTAAGGTTCTGGAAAAGAAGAAAAACAAACAAACAAAACAATAAAAATTCTTTCCTAGTGGAAAAATTCCTCTGAGTAAGATTTGATATACATGTGTGAAAATGGTGATCTTCACTGTTCGCTAAGCTTTGGTTTTCCTTGTAGCTACTAGGCAATGCTGTACAAGACCACTACTTTCAGGAACATATGTTAATATACATACCCACATGAAAGATATAGGTCCACAGTCTTTTTGAATCAGGCATAATTAACCATAGTTGTGGGGAATAAGACTGGGGAATTTTTTGGGGGAACTTTTATTTGGGGAATAAAACTCTGCACCAAGGAGCAGAGTTGATGATGTGAGCAGGATGTTGTATCTGCAGATTTTCAGGGATTATTTCTGTAGTGGGAGAACTTTCCTGAATACCTGGGGCATATATGTCCTCTATAGAAATACAGATACAAAGGGAAATGTTTTGTCTCATACTGGCAACACAGAACACTGTGGTCTGATACTGTGTTTTGATTCTGATACTTCATTTATCAACTTTTGGCTGGAAAAGCATGCTATATAACTGTATGATGGTGGTATTTTTTCTTGTTCTTGGGTTGATGTTTTTTTTGTTTGTTTATTTTAAGAAGAATTGATTGGAATGTATTTTTCACTTCTGAAACCACAAAGCTTGTCTTGTGCCATTGGGAGTTTATCTGTAAATGAAGCAGAATTAAATTGAAGTCACCAAGTAAGGAATTAATTTGGTGCTTTATCAATTGTTTTAGTTCTGTGCTAATAGTTGTAGAAGCAGCCATTATGCATTTGCTAAGTCAGGTGCAGGGAAAACGGTGTCTCTTTTCTCAATATGAACATGTGAATTGTGTTGTCATCAGCAGGGATTATACACAAACATATCCAAGAGCACAGATTATTCGATAATAAAATAGACTTCTGTGCTTGATGATGCCCGATTTCATGTGTCTGTAAGAAAGTACATCAGAGCTCACTGCTAAGTCTTATCAGCATGGCCAGTCCCCAGAAGGATTTTTGCTTTAGTTCAATGACAGGAAATAAGACTGGTTTTGTTAATTTCTTTGTTTTGACAAGATGGGAGTTTCAGTGTTGAGACTGAAAAGATTGGTGTTTTTTGTTTTTTGTTTTTTTTTTTCCCATTTTTTAAGCAATTGGTTTTTGAAATACTAGGATCAAATTTGCATGGTGATGTGCACCAGAGTACAGCTCCAAATAAACAGAGGAAACAACTGCTGCAAGCAGTTCACTGCTCCACTGACTAAGAAGTCATTGCATGAAACTTCCAAGTTCTATTATGTGCAAAGAGTGTATCAGGCTTCAAGCCTCATTTTTAATCCTGGGAAAAAGTATATAAAAATGGTAGATATGCACTTGTGTTTTGCATTACAAGTTCGAACTTGGCAAAATTACAGATGTCTGATCTACTGCTTTTGAAGACCATAATGGAATACAGAAAACTATTTCCAAAGTTCCCTCAAAAGGGATATATATGAATATCTGTGCCATATGGCACATATGCGTTCATTAACATTCGTGCTTTTTGCTTGTAGAAAAATACTGAAATGTAAAAGACAAACTTATTTATCTGATTCACATCAGTTTCAAACTAAGGAATCAAGAAGTAAACTATAATATTAAGTAGAGGTAACATGAATTAATCATCAGATGCATATAACCCATGTTTATAACATATAATATATGGTACTGTTCATAACAAGTGATAAATATAGTACTGTTTATAAAAAATACCAATGCTGAACAACTCCAGACTCTCAGAATCCTCATTTATTGAGGATTAAGTATATTCTGTCTAATTGGTTCACTGTACCTAGCATGTCTCAAAATTCTCAGTTTACTTTTTTGAGAGCAGTTTTGTACAGACATGCCTTTACAATCCAAGAATATGGCAAGTTATTTGAGGAAATATAAGAAATAAGGATACATATGTGTTATCAATTAAATGTATAAACATACTAATTTATGACTCAAAAGCATTATAGGATATTCATAATAAAGGAAAATAAAGCAACCCAAGCAAAATACAGAAAAATAGAATTGTATAAAGAAGAATGGTTTATCTCGTACTGTTTTCCTCTAACTGTTGTCACAATTCAGTTCACAATTCACTTACTATTATATTTGGTCATTACCTCACACCAATGAAATTTATTTTACTCCGGTTGGCACCATCTGCACTGTTGGATGTGGGATTTAATTGGCTTTTAGCTTCAGTTTCACAGGATTCAGAGGTATCATCTTCAATTAAGCATCACTATTCCTCTATTAGTGCCATTTCCAGATAATCAATTTTCAGTTAAAACAAACAAACAGACAAACAAAAAAACAGTCAATTGAGGCTTGATGTTTAAGCTAACTATTAATTTAAACTGAAAATAAATTTAAGAAGTTTAAGAAGTACTTTTTTGGTTCAGTTTTCTTGCCAGGTTTTAGTTGCTTATGATTCTGATATACATGTAGTTTACCAACTTGTTTAAGTGAAGAAATTACCAAGTTTGCACCCTAAACAGACAGTTTAAAACAAAATTAAGCTTCCTGTAAGCCTAATAATTCCAGTAAGCATAGAAATCATGGGCCATGGAAGTTCTGCTGTTGTGTCCTTGGAGATGGGCTCCAACAATAATGGATGTGTAAGGTGAAGAAAGGATGCCTTTTGTAAGCTGCTTCACTCTGTCCAATGATAAGATATTTATATTCTACATTATATTGGATATTTGCATGTATATGAAATAATAAATGTTTCCTATTTAAATGATCCCCCTTCCCAGCCTCACTAATCACAGTTTTAATTCTTTCATGATATCTTAAAATATTACTGGCACATTTTACTACCAAAGATTTGGAGAAGGGAAAAATCTTTTGCTTACTCCAATAGGGAAAACATCCTCACTTGACAATAAATAAATAAATAAAAATAAATAAATAAATAAATAAATAGACTGACAGAATCATAAACATACTGAAAATAGCTGTGCCTATTTCCTGAAGAAACATACATTTTTTTTTTTAACTCAGACAGTCCTTTTCCTATCTTTTTGTGTCTAAATATTTACCAATATATTTATATCAAGCCTTTTTCTCTAAAAATTAATTTATTTTTTCCTATCTTCTAGCATTTTTAATGTCCTATCTTTACTGATGCTTCTGGGTATTTTTTTGTTTGTTTGTTTGTTTTCTTTTCCCTCACTTCTTTCACAATATCTAGCTAGCTTCTTACTCATAGAGTTCCTGTATATATGTGCATGCATACCTGAGTTTACACTTTCGCTTATTTTCACTGGTGCTGGAAATGTGATATAAATGCCCAGACTGCATTTATTTCCTCTCTTGCCCTCTTAACTTGCCTTCCAAAAACTGGTCTTACTTAAAATTAATTTCACAATAAATGTAGTTAAAGTAAGCCAGTACATAATATCTGTCTATGTAGATGTTTCTGTTATCAGTTAAGCTATTCTGGTACCATTTTAGAGCCTTTCTTAGTATTCACAAAGATATTTTTTTTCAATCATTAACTCTCCGGGTTGCAGAACTGTTGTGGTTTAACTCAGCAGGCAGCTAAGCACCACACAGCTCTTTACTACTCCTTTCCTCTCCCTCCTTTCCCCCGTGCCAAGTGGGATGAGGGAGGGAAGCAGAAGGAAAAAAATAAAAATAAAAACTCGTGGGTTTATATAAAGACAATTTAATAGGATAGAAACAGAAAACTATATTCCCTATTATGATATGACAATATATATAAGTATATTAATAATATTATACTATATTAACATCATACTATAATATTAATAGCAATATTAATTAATATTAGTATCAATTGTAATATTATTAACAATAATTAAATTAATTATC
This sequence comes from Anas acuta, assembly GCF_963932015.1. Taxonomy (NCBI): domain Eukaryota; kingdom Metazoa; phylum Chordata; class Aves; order Anseriformes; family Anatidae; genus Anas; species Anas acuta. The sequence continues at coordinate 56,067,704 of NC_088980.1, read as the reverse complement.
AATAAATATTAATTATAACAATTATGATATTAATATTGGTATGGTATATTAATATATTGTTGAATTATATTAATATTATATATTATATTATATTATGTTATGTTATGTTATGTTATATTATATTATATTATATTATATTATATTATATATTATTATATATATATATATATATATTATATATATATAATATAATATATATATATATTTAAAACCAGTGATGAACTATTCAATTGCTCAACACACACCGACTGATGCCCAGTCCCCAAGCAGCAATACCCCCAGGCTAACCCTCCCAGTTTTTATTGTCCCACATGATGCCATATGGTATGGAATATCCCTTTGGTCTGTTTGGGTCAGTTGTCCTGGTTCTGTCCCCTCCCAACTTCCTGTGCACATCCACCCTCCTCAGTGGCAGGGCAGTGTGGTAAGCTGAAAATTGCTTGAGTTAGCGTATGTGCTGCAGAGCAACAACTTAAACATTAGTATGTTATCAGCATTATTTTTCTCCTAAATCTAAAACACAGCACACACCAGCTCCTATGAATATGAAAATTAACTCTATCTCAGCTGAAACCAGGACAATATCCACCCCTTATTCCATTCCATTTAGATCATGCTCAGGTCCCATACTTTTACTTCCATACCTAAATTACACCTATTAATCACCATAAATATCTTTTGATATATACAGACAGATATAATTCCCTTAGTCTGTGGGCCAACCCTCTAAAATGACTGTAGAGTTCATTTAGTCCATGACTCTGATCCCCATCTTTCATAACAGTCCTTCTGGGCTGGAGAGATGGTGAATGGTGTTGAACTGTTGCAAGTTCTGGTTCCATCACTGCTGCACTTTGCTTAGTTCCATCAAAATTCATTCTTCATTGATCTGGCTGAGTCTTATTGTATTACCTCTGATGTAACATATAGCAACCACAGTAATGATGACATACAGCATTATGTAGTAATTAACATCATACAATTCAAATCATTGGCTATTCTCACCCCAAGTTAAATACCTTGGCTATTCTCACCCCAAGTTAAATCCCTTGAAGTACACATTGGACTTCCCCATCCTTCCACATTACCCACCAAATGTACCAATGTCCCTGAGCAAAGTCAATCCTATAGATGGGTTTGCCTTTGCCTGAGGCAAATAAAATAAATAAATAAATAAAATTCCTCTTATTCACTACAAACAAAAAGCCCACAAGGAAGAAAAAGGAAAAAAATAAAGAAGAAAAAAAAATTATACTTGCATTCCTGACATTCTGTAAAACTCTACAGGATCACATTTTGGAAGTGATATAGTCATAGCTTTGAGTATTTTGCCATGCTTTTTTGCATGTGTGTTTTGCTTTGTTTTTTGCATGTGTGATTTTTAGCTGTGTGTTTTGCTTCCTCAAAAGTTTTGCCTGGTGTATAGTTTGATAGATTTTTGAGAATAATGTGAATATTTCATGTCTGTTCTAAGGGAAAGTGGAAACAAATTCTTCACCTTTCAGGTTTGGTATTAACAACACCTGCAGTTGTACGAACATATGCAAAAATAGATACAGGCAGAGACACAAAGTGACACTTCTAAGCACTGCTGTTTCTGCTTCGCATATGAAAGAATAATACAATACCCTAACACTTTTGTCATATTCAAAATATATCTCGCGCTACAGTTTACTTAATGTGACTCAGTTCTCTGTGTTTCTCAGTTTTATATTTATACCAATTATGTATTTATTTTTTCCATGTACATTACATAGCATCTTCTTTCATTTCCCATACTAATGACTGCCAACACTGAGTAAGAAAGGCTTCTTTGAGATTTATCAGAGAAAAAAAAAATCCCATGGACAAACAAACTCACACAAATGGTAATGTGCTTATTCTCTGGTATACTAACTCTATAAAGGATTTTCCAAACAGTAAAGAGAGGGAGGAAAAAGAAAACATTTTTTTTAGTAACCCTGTGGTTACTAAATAACGTAATAAAGTAATTTTCCATAATATCTCATTTAAAAGGCAATATTGGTTGAGATTGAGCAGAAGTACTAAGTGAGTTTGATTTAGCAGAGGTACTAACTTTTCCCCGTAAGATATGAGTAAGACACAGAGTGCAGTTACAATTTGGTTGGAACAAAAACAGTTCTGATTTGATATAAAGGGCCAGTGTGGAGGAAATCAGAGTGAGAGTGACTAATCCCCAGAGCAGGTTTCTCAGAGAAGTTGTGAAATCTCCATCTTTGGAGATTTAAAAAACTTGACTGGAGAAGACCCTGAGCAACTTGACTTAAGGTTGAAATTGTGTTTGCTTGGTGGAGAGGATTGCACTAAATGACCTCCAACCTAAGTTATCCTATTCTTCTTTAATAACAGACCAGGATTTACGTGACATTTATATGATCTTGTATGTTTGTCATTCAACAGAATATCAAGACAAAAGCATGCTCTTTTACATAAATCAGCCTCAAATTCATTTTCATTTGACCAAGTTCTGTTGGAGACCAGGTTTATGTCTGGGTGTTCTTTGTAGCTGAAACAGCTGGAACACGTGCTTAAGATTTTTTTTGCTGTTTTGTGTGTGTGTTTGTGTGTGTTTTAATCATGTTGATAGGAAGTATCAAAGAAGTGGCCCTAAACAGCATTAACATCTGAGTCAAATTCTGTTTTAAAATATTTACATGCGACATTGAACATTAATAACACTTGCTTACTACAAAATAGATTTTACCCCCAAATTTAATTTCTGTAAAATTTGAATCTTTTTCCTTAGACTTGAAAAGCAGAAAAGTGATATTGGTTATGCTTTATATTAAGTTTTCGCTTGCAGAGGTTTTATAAAAAAAGTGTGAATGTGCGGAGCACATTACATGTCTGATGAGTAAGGAGTGTAATATTCAGAAGGAACACTATGATTTTAATGAGCACACCTCGATTAATTTAAATCTGTAATTGCCTATAACACCTAATAAGCCTTCTTTTTTACCTTTGTTAGCCCTTTAAACACCCTACATGAATTCTTAGGTTGACTATTTGTGATAAACTGACATCAGCTTAATTACTAGTGTTTTTATATGTGACATATATGTTTCTAAATGATGGAAGTACAGTACTGCAATGTCTCCTTAACAAGTTAATGACAACACTAAACTGGGAGGTACTGTTGACTCCCTGAAGGGATGGGAGGCTTTGCAGAGGGATCTAGATATATTGGGGCACTGCACTATTAGCAACAGTATGAATTTCAAAAAGGAAAATCCCAGGTTTTGCATCTACGATGGAGTAATGCCAGACATAGGTACAGGCTGGGAGACAAGTGGCTGGAAAGCAGCCCTGCAGAAAGGGATCTGGGGGTATTGGTGGACAGTAGGCTCATTGTGAGTCAGCAGTGTGCCATGGCAGCCAAAAAGGCAAACAGTATTTTAGGATGAATTAAGCCCAGCATAGCCAGCCAGTTAAAAGAGGTGATTCTCCTGCTATAATTAGCATTGGTGCAAACTCAGCTTGAATATTAGGTGCAATTCTGGGCTCCACAATATAAAAAAGATGTTTAAAATGCTTGAAAAGTATCTTAGCAAAGCTAAAAAGGCTGGAAGACATGTCCTGTGAAGAGATTCTGAAGACATTTGGGTTGTCTACTATGTAGAAAAGAAGGCTGAGAGATGATCTTATTGCTTTCTACACCTTCCTGAGGAGGGGAAGTGGAGAGGGAGGTGCTGGTCTCTTCTCCCTGGTAATCAATGACAAGATGCGTGGGAACAGTATAATGCTATGACTGGAAAAGTTCAAACTAGACATTAGGAAAAATTTCTTTAGTGTGAAGGTAATCAAACACTGAAACAGGCTTCCTAAAGAGGTGGGTGATGCCCCATACCTGTCAGTATACCTGAATCATTTGAAAATGCCCTCATTAATATGCTTTAAGTTTTGGTAAGTCCTGAAGAGGTCAGGTAGTTGGAGTAGATGATCTTGAAAGTTCCTTCCAACTCGTCTTCTCTTCTCTTCTCTTCTCTTCTCTTCTCTTCTCTTCTCTTCTCTTCTCTTCTCTTCTCTTCTCTTCTCTTCTCTTCTCTTCTCTTCTCTTCTCTTCTCTTCTCTTCTCTTCTCTTCTCTTCTCTTCTCTTCTCTTCTCTTCTCTTCTCTTCTCTTCTCTTCTCTTCTCTTCTCTTCTCTTCTCTTCTCTTCTCTTCTCTTCTCTTCTCTTCTCTTCTCTTCTCTTCTCTTCATAAATTCATCTGTCAAGATCTTTATAATTAACAGCTGACAGCAATAAGCTCAAATTTGTCCTTCAAATGTTTATAGTGAATACATGTATATGTAAATCACGAGAAATTAGTGTGCTCAGAAAGACTATTACAAAAAAAAAAAAAAAAAAAAGTGTATTAAATAATGGACTTTGCCTTAAACTAAAATGAATATGGAGTTCCTTTTTTATTTTGGCAATGGAATTTTTGGTAGTCTTATTCCAGCACCTATACATATCCTCCTTAAATGTGAATCTTCCTTTGCTTGACAACTCTTTCATTTTTTTGCATGGAACGAAACTCCTGTCATTATCACAGAACAGGCAACATATAAGGTGGAGCTCTTCAGAGACAGAGATCAGGACAGCATCATGGATTGCATTCTTTTTTACTGTAGGATGCCAGTTCAGAGACAGACATCCTATGGCAATGAAATCCTAGTAACCTGCATTAACAAACAGATGAAATTTATTTTGAATATAAAATTTTGTCCAAGGACAATACTTGTCGTTAGCTTCTTTCTGCTCTAGTGGTAGCTTTTAAGCAGTTTAAGTAATATGAATAAGAGAGGAGGATCAATAATCCATGCAAATTTCATATTTCAAGAGTTCACAATAACTATCTTTATGACCTCTGCTAACATAAGTGTCTGTACAGCTTATCTTTTCTTTCTTATAGCTTTACTACTTTCCCTAGAGTTTCAGTTCTCACAAAGTTAACACAGCAAGATTGGATGTATGAACTTTGAGTCATACTGTCTTATATCTTTCCCAGTAAATCAGAATTTACTGTTTACTTCTGCTTCTTTGGGCTGTCTGCATTTGCTGTGTTTAACCTATTACTGTGTCAATAGATAAAATAAGAATAGCTCTAAAGTTTGAGAGCTGGTGCTATGTTGCTATGCATGCTGGTCATAAAGCTTACTAAAAGAAAAGAATTTAATTACAAACCTTCAGCATAAATCATCATGAGAAATGATGTACAGATCACCTTGTCAGCTGAGCTTGCTAAGTGCAGTTGGGTGGCAAACGGGAGTATTTATGAAGCATTAAACTATGTCACTTTTAGCTGGATTTAATGTATAGTAACATTATGCTCACATAAAGCTCTTTGGGAATGAGACTTGAAAAATGTTAACTGCACCAATCTCAGAGGATCAGCAAAATGAATATGATAGTGTGTCTGTGCTGAATATTTCAACTTAGCTAATCTAAACCTATTACTGTAACTAAAAGACTAAATTCAAATGATGAAAAGGATCTTGAGATAGTATTAGAGCATAAAATCCCCTGGACAAATTCAGTGTCATTGAATGATATATTATCATAAAGAGAATTTTGATTTAATCCACAGATATACTCTGGTATAGTGAGTATGAAATTATGAATGCTAGTCCTTTTTTTTTTTTTTTTAAAGCGACATGCATGATCTCATATTATCACATTCCTGTATGTTCAGGACAGCAATTGAGCACCTGAATACTGAAAAAAATAAACCCCTTTATCAGAAGTAACAGGACATCGTAGTAGCTCTAAATATACACATTAACCTTCCAAATTTAGCTCTCAGATATTTCTACTTACTTAATCTAGAATCATCTGCATCTTTCTTAGCAACCCAAATATGATGATGCAAATGAAAGTCATCTAATGTATTGCTGTACCTGCATACTGATTTGTTTTATATTATTATTGTCTAAGCATAACGTTCTAGTTGTTCTACAAGGCAGCGTAATACATGCTCTAGACGAGATGAATCTCCTGCCACTCATTTTTCCTTTGCCACATATTTTCCCTTATCAATCCTAGGGAGCAACGTAGTCATGCTGAATGATACAAAATATGGGAAGCACTCACAACTTACTTACCTGTCTCTGGCAGCAAATTGAGAGCCTATCACAATTCCAATCCAAAACACTAAGGGATCTATATTAAAAAAGAAAGAAACGAATAAACAAATAAATAATAAATAAAACAAAGGCTGCAGTGAAATAGCTCAAGACACCATGAGACAAATAAGGTCAGAAGAGCAAGAAATTCGATATTTTCTCAGAGTATTCCCACCCACTCAAGCTCCTAGTAAATTTTCAAAGGTCATTCATCCAAACTCACATCAGGAATTTGATGTTATATTCCC